>NC_136069.1:1542000468-1542545468 GCF_964261635.1 Lissotriton helveticus | reverse complement strand
ATGGCCAGACCTCGCAGAGGCCTGCCTGAGCAAACTCGGAGGAAAAGGCCCATCAGGAAGGGGCCAAGAGGCAGGAGGGTACCCGGGCCCCTGGGGGCCCCACGAGGTAGGCCCGGGTGCTGCCTGGCCCCATCTCGGCATGGCCAGACCTCGCGGAGTCCTGCCTGAGCAAACTCGGAGAAAAAGGCCCATCGGAAAAGGGGGTGAGCGGCAGGTGCGTTCCCGGGCCCCTGGGGGCCCCAGCGGGCGGGCCCGGGTGCTGCCTGGCCCCGTCTCAGCATGGCCAGACCTCGCGGAGGCCTGCCTGAGAAAACTCGGAGGAAAAGGCCCATCGGGAAGGGGCCAAGAGGCAGAAGCGTACCCGGGCCCCTGGGGGCCCCGGCGGGCCGGCCCGGGTCCTGCCTTCCCCTGATTCAGAATCGCCAGACCACACGGAGGTCTGACTGACCCTCTCCCTAGTAATCCGGAGGAAAATTACCCTCCTTTCTTGTAATCCGTGCACTAGAGGTGACAGAGGGGACCCAAGGCGCAAAAGTACCCGACCTCCTGGAGCCCTCGCTGGGATCCGGGAGGCAAATGGCACCTCATCGGGACTTCCAGGGAAGTTCGGCCGTCTGGTCGCCCCCCATTGGAAAGCATTGCGGGCGACCAGATGGCCGAGGCGATCCGGGAGACCAGATGGCCGAGGGGATCCGGGAGACCAGATGGCCGAGGGGATCCGGGAGACCAGATGGCCGAGGGGATCCGGGAGACCAGATGGCCGAGGGGATCCGGGAGACCAGATGGCCGAGGGGATCCGGGCGACCAGATGGCCGGGCACGAAAGGGACGCCATCCGGTCGCCCCGTGCCCTCACGAAGGAGGGAGCGGGCGCCCGGGGCATGGCGGGCCGGAGGCCCGGGGCCCGAGCCGGGCCACAGCCATGGAGGCTGCCAGGGGCCGGCGGGCCCTCCGACCCGGGGCCCGCTTACACCTTGACAAGCAGGGGAGGCCTGCAAGGGACCGACGGACCCCTGTCCTGGGCCCTGGGTGGAGCGGCAGCCCGGGGGACAGGGCCCAGGGCCGGAGCGCCCGACCCGGGGCCCCGACCGGGCCCCTGGACCCAGCCGGGGCTCCCATGCCCGGAGGCACAGGGGAAGCCTCCCCGGGCCCGCCGGACCCCGTCCCGGGCACCCTGCCCCACGGCAGGACCCAGGACGGAGCCCGGGGTGGGGAGGCCACCCTCCCCGGGGCCCTCAGGGGCCCCGGGTGGGGCTCCTGAACCCAGCCAAGCACGGGGAGGCTTCCCGGGCACCACGGAACCCCGTCCCGGGACTTTGGCAGTGCGGCAGGCCGGGGGACAGGGCCCAGGGACGGAGCGCCCCACCCGGGGCCCCGCCCGGGCCCCTGGACTCAGCCGGGGCTCCCAAGCCCGGAGGCGCATGGGATGCCTCCCCGGTCCCTCCGGACCCCGTCCCGGGCACCCTGCCACGCGCCAGGACCCAGGACGGAGCCCGGGGTGGGGAGGCCGCCATCCCCGGGCCCTCAGGGGCCCCGGATGGAGCTCCTGAACACAGACAAGCAAGGGGAGGCTCCCCGGGCACATCGGAACCCCTTTCCGGGCCCTTGGCAGTGCGGCAGGCTGGGAGACAGGGCCCAGGGCCGGAGCACCTGACCCGGGGCCCGCCCGGGCCCCTGGACTCAGCCGGGGCTCCCAAGCCCGGAGGCGCATGGGACGCCTCCCCGGTCCCTCCGGACCCCGTCCCGGGCACCCTGCCACACAGCAGGACCAAGGACAGAGCCCGGGGTGGGGAGGCCGCCCACCCCGGTCCCTCAGGGGCCCTAGCCACTGCTCCTGAACCCAGCCAAGCAAGGGGAGGCTCCCCGGGCACATCGGAACCCCTTCCCGGGCCCTTGGCAGGTCGGCAGGCTTGGAGACAGGGCCCAGGGCCGGAGCACCCGACCCGGGGCCCGGCCGGGCCCCTGGACGCAGCCGGGGCTCCCAAGCCCGGAGGTGCATGGGACGCCTCCCCGGTCCCTCCGGACCCTGTCCCGGGCACCCTGCCACGCAGCAGGACCAAGGACAGAGCCCGGGGTTGGGAGGCCGCCCTCCCCCGGGCCCCTAGGGGCCCCGGACAGAGCTCCTGAACCCTGACAAGCAAGGGGAAGCTCCCCGGGCACAACGGAACCCCTTCCTAGGCCCTTGGCAGTGCGGTAGGCTGGGAGACAGGGACCAGGGCCGGAGCACCCGACCCGGGGCCCGGCCGGGCCCCTGGACCCAGCCGGGGCTCCCAAGCCCGGAGGCGCATGGGACGCCTCCCCGGACCCATGGAGCCCGTCCTGGGCATTGAGCCATGCCGTTGGCCTGGAGATGGGTGCCCCGGACGCCCGGGGGAGGTCTGTCCGGGACACATGGAGCCCGTCCTGGGCATTGAACCATGCCATTGGCCTGGAGAAGGGAGCCCCCGGACGCCCGGGGGAGGACTGCCCGGTACCCGTGGAGCCCTTCCCGGGTACTTTGCAACGCCGTTGGCCTCCTGGAGATGGGTGCCCCGAACGCCCGGGGGGCGGGCTGCCCGGGACCCGTGGAGCCCGTCCTGGGCACTCTGACCTGCTGTTGGCCCGGGGGAGGACTGCCCGGGACCCGTGGAGCCCGTCCTGGGCACTCTGACAAGCTGTTGGCCTGGAGAAGGGAGCCCCCGGACGCCCGGGGGAGGACTGCCCGGTACCCGTGGAGCCCTTCCCGGGTACTTTGCAACGCCGTTGGCCTCCTGGAGATGGGTGCCCCGAACGCCCGGGGGGCGGGCTGCCCGGGACCCGTGGAGCCCGTCCTGGGCACTCTGACCTGCTGTTGGCCCGGGGGAGGACTGCCCGGGACCCGTGGAGCCCGTCCTGGGCACTCTGACAAGCTGTTGGCCCGGGGAAGGGAGCCCAAGATGACCGGGACCCGTGGAGCCCGTATTTGGCACTCTGACAAGCCGTTGGCCCGGGGAAGGGAGCCCCAGATGACCGGGACCTGTGGAGCCCGTCCTGGGCACTCCTGTATGCCGTTGGCCCGGGGAAGGGAGCCCCGGACGTCCGGGACCCGTGGAGCCCGTCCTGGGCACTCTGAAATGCTTTGGCCCGGGGAAGGGAGCCCCGGACGCCCGGGGGAGGACTGCCCGGGACCCGTGGAGCCCGTCCTGGGCACTCTGACAAGCCGTTGGCCCGGGGAAGGGAGCCCTGGACGCCCGGGACCCGTGGAGCCCGTCCTGGGCACTCTGAAATGCTTTGGCCCGGGGAAGGGAGCCCCGGACGTCCGGGACCCGTGGAGCCCGTCCTGGGCACTCTGAAATGCTTTGGCCCGGGGAAGGGAGCCCCGGACGCCCGGGGGAGGACTGCCCGGGACCCGTGGAGCCCGTCCTGGGCACTCTGACAAGCCGTTGGTCCGGGGAAGGGAGCCCTGGACGCCCGGGACCCGTGGAGCCCGTCCTGGGCACTCTGAAATGCTTTGGCCCGGGGAAGGGAGCCCCGGACGCCCGGGGGAAGACTGCCCGGGACCCGTGGAACTGGTCCTGGGCACTCTGACATGCCGCTGGCCCGGGGAAGGGTGCCCCGGATGACCGGGGCCCGTGGAGCCTGTCCTGGGCACTCTGACATGCCGCTGGCCCGGGGAAGGGAGCCCCGGACGCCCGGGGCCCGTGGAGCCCGTCCTGGGCACTCTGACAAGCCGTTGGCCCGGGGAAGGGAGCCCTGGACGCCCGGGACCCGTGGAGCCCGTCCTGGGCACTCTGAAATGCTTTGGCCCGGGTAAGGGAGCCCCGGACGCCCGGGGGAGGACTGCCCGGGACCCGTGGAACTGGTCCTGGGCACTCTGACATGCCGCTGGCCCGGGGAAGGGTGCCCCGGATGACCGGGGCCCGTGGAGCCCGTCCTGGGCACTCTGACATGCCGCTGGCCCGGGGAAGGGAGCCCCGGACGCCCGGGGCCCGTGGAGCCCGTCCTGGGCACTCTGACAAGCCGTTGGCCCGGGGATGGAGCCCCGGACGCCCGGGGGACGAATGCCCGGGACGCATGGAGCCCGTCCCGGGCACTCTGCCATGCCGTCAGCCCGGATGGAGCCCCGGGCGCCCGGGGGACGAAGGCCCGGGACGCATGGAGCCCGTCCCGGGCACTCTGCCATGTCGTCGGCCTGGATGGAGCACCGGACGCCCGGGGGACGACTGCCCAAGAGCCATGGAGCCCGTCCTGGGCAATTTGACATGCAGTTGGCCTGGAGGAAGGAAGCCCCGGGTGGCCTAGGGAGGTGTTGCCCAGGCATATCCCAACTGGTCCCCATGGCAGAGAACCACCAACCCTGGAGGGGTGTCCGGGCATACCCTGCCCCATAGTAATCCGGAGGCAAATTACCCCCCTTTCTTGCAATCTGTGCACGCGAGGTGACAGAGGGGACCCAAGCCGTGAAAGAACCCGACCTCATGGAGCCCTCGCTGGGATCCGGGAGGCGAATGGCACCTCATTAAGACTTCCAGGGAAGTTCGGCCATCTGGTCCCCCCCCCATAGGAAAGGGGGACGCCCGGGGGAGGACTGGCCGGTACCCGTGGAGCCCTTCCCGGGTACTTTGCAACGCCGTTGGCCTCCTGGAGATGGGTGCCCCAGATGCCCGGGGGCGGGCTGCCCGGGACCCATGGAGCCCGTCCTGGGCACTTTTACATGCCGTCGGCCTGGAGGTGGGTGCCCTGGACGCCCGGGGGAGGCCTGCCCGGGACCCGTGGAGCCCTTCCCGGGTACTTTGCCAATGCCGTTGGCCTCATGGAGATGGTTGCCCCGGACGCCCGGGGGAGGCCTGTGCGGGACCCATGGAGCCCGTCCTGGGCATTGAGCCATGCCGTTGGCCTGGAGATGGGAGCCCCGGACGCCCGGGGGAGGACTGCCCGGTACCCGTGGATCCCGTCCTGGGCTCTTTGACATGCCGTCGGCCTGGAGGTGGGAGCCCCGGACGCCCGGGAGCGGGCTGCCCGGGACCCATGGAGCCCGTCCTGGACACTTTGACATGCCGTCGGCCTGGAGGAGGGTGCCCGGGACGCCCGTGGGAAGCCTGGTCGGGACCCGTGGAGCCCTTCCCGGGTACTTTGCCAATGCCGTTGGCCTCATGGAGATGGGTGCCCCGGACGCCCGGGGGAGGACTGCCCGGTACCCGTGGAGCCCTTTCCGGGTACAATGCAATGCCGTTGGCCTCCTGGAGATGTGTGCCCCGAACGCCCGGGGGGAGGGCTGCCCGGGGCCCGTGGAGCCCGCCCTGTGCACTTTGACATGCCGTCGTCCTAGAGGTGGGAGCCCCGGACGCCCGGGGGAGGGCTGCCCGGGACCCACGGAGCCCTTCCCGGGTACTTTGCCATCCCGTTGGCCTCCTGGAGATGGGTGCCCCGGACGCCCGGGGGAGGTCTGTCCGGGGCCCATGGAGCCCGTCCTGGGCAGTGTGACATGCCGTCGGCCGGGAGGTGGGAGCCCCGGACGCCCGGGGGAAGGCTGCCCGGGACCCGTGGAGCCCTTCCCGGGTACTTTGCCATCCCGTTGGCCTCCTGGAGATGGGTGCCCCGGACGCCCAGGGGAGGTCTGTCCGGGACACGTGGAGCCCGTCCTGGGCATTGAGCCATGCCGTTGGCCCGGAGAATGGAGCCCCCAGACGCCCGGGGGAGGTGTTGCCCAGGCATATCTCATCTGGTCCCCCGGGCAGAGAACCACCAGCCCTGGAGAGGTGTCCGGGCGTACCCTGCCCCTAGTAATCCGGAGGGAAATTACCCCCCTTTCTTGCAATCCGTGCACGCGAGGTGACAGAGGGGACCCAAGGCGTAAAAGAACCCGACCTCATGGAGCCCTAGCTGGGATCCGGGAGCCGAATGGCACCTCATCGGGACTTCCAGGGAAGCCCCGCCATCTGGTCGCCCCATTGGAAAGCATCGCGGGCGACCAGAGGGCCGGGATCGAAAGGACTCCCAGCTCCCCATCCATCCCAAGCCTTCGCGGTAGGGTTCCTGACTGCCTGCCCACGCAAGGCAGGGCTCTTGGACCCCGGCTGGGCCTCAGGCGCAGGTTGGCCCACCGGAGCTCTAGGGCCCGGACGACCTGGGGGAGGAATGCCCGGGACCCGTGGAGCCCGTCCTGGGTACTTTGACATGCCGTCGGCCTGGAGGTGGGTGCCCCGGACGCCCGGGGGAAGCTGCCCGGGACCCATGGAGCCCGTCCTGGGTACTTTGACATTCCGTCGGCCTGGAGGTGGGAGCCCCGGACGCCCGGGGGGAGGTCTGCCCAGGTCCCATGGAGCCCGTCCTGGGTACTTTGCCAATGCCGTTGGCCTCATGGAGATGGGTGCCCCGGACGCCCGAGGGAGGTCTGCCCGGGACCCATGGAGCCCGTCCTGGGTACTTTGCCAATGCCGTTGGCCTCCTGGAGATGGGTGTCCTGGACGCCCGGGGGAGGACTGTCCCGGACTCATGGAGCCCGTCCTGGGCACTTTGACATGCCGTCGGCCTGGCGGTGGGAGCCCCGGACGCCCGGGGGAGGGCTGCCCGGGACCCATGGAGCCCGACCCGGGCACTCTGTCATGCCGTCAGCCTGGATGGAGCCCCGGACGCCCGGGGGACGAATGCCCGGGACACATGGAGCCCGTCCTGGGCACTTTTCCGTGCCTTCGGCCTGGAGCCCCCCAGACACCCAGGGGAGGACCACCGTGAAAACCATGGAGCCCGACCTGGGCACTCTGCCATACCGTCAGCCTAGATGGAGCCCCGGACGCCCAGGGGACTGTGGAAAAGTAAATTTTGCCATGTTCTGTGTCCCTACGTGTCATCCATCATATGTTATGTGTGCATGATTAAATATGCATATGTATTCCCTATATTCGATTCAAGACGCAATTACAGTTGTGTCCACCTCTAGTATGCCAGTTTCCAATTCTCGTGAATACTACGAATATCAGGTCTATGTAAAGCTACGTTGCCACGTTTCTCAGTGTGCACGTTATTTCATTGAAAAATCCCCGTTTCTAGGCCTCAAAAGGGCCTGGACACCAGATTCAGCTCCTGTCTCCTGAAACCTCGCTGAGGAGCGATACAGCCCCCACCTGTATCCTCGACCCTTCACTTACTTCCTGCCTTACAGTGCCCGGTTCAGCCTGGCTCTGCCTTTGAGTCTGCCAAGAATATGTTATGATTCCAGTTATCAGTTCAGTCCTCCTTCTCTGCATTCCTAAGCTACTGAACCGCATCAATAGTTTCCGTCATTGTCTAGCCTTCACGTCTCCACGTTAGAGAAATACTGTATTTAATGGTCATTTCATATTCTTCATCACGTACTACATGTAGAATAATGCATGGTCCAGTCTTAGAATCAAGTTAGCCTTTCCCCTCCTGACTTCTAGTTTATATCAACATGTTCTCTAAACATCAGATACTAGATACTGTTTAGGTACATGTCGCCCTGACTCTCCAGACTTCAGTCTCTGCTCCTAGCACAGAGTTCATAGCCCCCAGCTTCTCCTAGTGATACGTCATTGCTAGTTTGCGCGCACCATCAGGTTAGAGGTCCCGGCTCCTCAGGTAGCCCCCTCCATGGTTTCCGCCCCATTCATGACATATTCTGTTACGTTTGCATCACATGTCTATGTATACGCCCCGTTACACCTCTTTTCACCCTTATCTTTCGCGACTGCTACACGTCACGCCTTTTGCTCCACCCACTGCTACGCCTATTGCAATGTAATGCTATGTGTTTGTGTTATGTATATATGTTGATGCACTGTTATTAAAAAAGTCATCCTTTCCCTTGTCCCGATCCTGACACCAGCAGCGCTGCTGGGCCCTGCCATCCTATTCCTATGCAGGTTGTCCTGTTCCTGTCCTTTATGCTGTAATAAACCTGCGAAACTCCTACTACCTCGAATTTTGACTCTTATTTATTGAGCTATCTGTTATTCATTTATACATTCAAAAATAGGGTATTATTTATTTATTTACCACATAATGGCGCCCGAATAGGGACTTGCCCTTTCCCCACGCGTCGGTGAAGCCACGCCGACCCCCTGACCCTCTGCAGTCGTGACGGAACTCTTCTGCGCACCGGCAGATATTTCTGCTTCAAGTATCCCTCAGGCCCACGGAGGAGACGGAGGAGGCGGTCCAGCATCCAAACGAGACGGTGGAGGAACGCGGCGAGTCCCGACCAGAGCCCAAGCCGAGAGTCCAAGGTCCGAGGTATCCGGAGGCCCACCCGTAACTGAAGTCCGAAGTTCGTCCGTCCGACGTCGAGGCAGTCCAGTCCAGTCTGAGGCTTTCCGTTCTTGCTGCCCGGTGAGTACCGTTACTGGGGTAGTATCTAGACAGGGTCAATTTAATTGACTCTGGTCCGTGGGTTGGTGGTACACAGACCCACAAACGAAGTGTCCACTTCGGTGGATGCGGGTCCTGACGTGTCTCTTTATGAGACCGGTAAGTTTCGTACTGTTTCAGCAGTGCATCTAGTTCCTGTTCTAGTCAGTTCTGTTCTCGAGAAAATTCATGTATTCTGTGTTCCGTATTCCAGGTAGTATTCTGTTCGAACTGTTATTTTTAAATGTTCTTCATGTATTTTAATGTCGTGGTATGAATGGGGAATAAGTATCGTGTTTATTGTGTATTGTATTGTGTCTAGATTATAGTTCAGTCATGCCGCTCTTTTCGAAATTACGTCAGTTAAAAACCAGAAAGGGTCTGCTGGAAGCAGCAGTTCCAGTTCCGCCTAGGGACAGTCCAGGTCATTTTATGTATCAGAAGCATGGCATAAGCGCCGTACTGTATCTAGATTTATGGGTAGAGTATACCAAACAGTTAGAAGAAAAGTATAGATGGCCCGTATCGGGTACATGGGATGCCGAATGCATCATGCGAGTAGAAGAAGCATTATGGAAAAAGAAAGCCAGACAGTCACAGAAAGATGCCATCGAGTTATGGCGCAAAGAAGCTCACAAAAGAACTGAAAAGGAAATCAGAAAGTCAGAATTAAGTAGAGAATCCTTAGAACGAGCACAAGAAAAAGAACTAATCGAGATAGGTGAACAAGTCAAAGCCGAACAGTCAGACAGACAGAGGCATGCCCTTATTAGGGGTATGTATCCTCTCCTTGCCGAGGGCTTGCCAAAAGCGACCCCAGAGGCATCCAGTAATTTCCCGCCACCATTAGTTCCGACCAAGCTACGTCACAAACAGACCGCAGCTGATATTTTTATTTCGTCCTATTTGGACGACACAGTCCCAGAATATGCAAATCCTGTTCGCGCTCCGCCAGTCCCTGTAAATCAGGCACTTCCCGCTCCTCCAGACACCGGAGTACCTGTTACGGTACCCCCGGTCCAGCCCGCCATACAAGTCCAGCCTACATTTCCATTTCCCACTCTGCCAGGACGAAGAGCCTCAGTAGACGACTCTAGTTTAGGGGCCGCAGGGGGAGGTACTCCTCAAACCCCGCCGCCACACAAGCGTTTAACGACAGCCGAATTACATGCACAAGCGTCACAGCGTACGCCCAGACATCAGACTGTAGCAGAAATAAGAAAATCCCTTGCCGAATGCGGCTATGATCCAGTCCCAGGCGAGGATAATATGGTTTTATATTCATTCCGCGTAAGAAAGGTGGCCGAGTATCTAGTCACCTTACCGAATATGAAAGAAGATCTAGACAGAATATATCGTTTCATCCGTACAGGGGATGATCCAGAAAGCATTAGCGAGGCCATGTCTCATAGGAAAGCCGAGATCCAGCTCATGATATTAAAGTTTCTGATTAACTGTCTAATAAGAGAACAAGATTACCCGTCTAAAGATCAAGCCGAAATGAAAACCCTGACAAGGTGGAGTGATAATATAGCCGAGGGTAAGCACAAGACCGTCGGTGCTATGGAGAGTATGTACAAGAAAATCCGTAAAGAAATAATAAAGTTACACGAACAGCGTAAAGCAGTACAAGTAAGCGAGAAAGAAAGTAACTCTGATACTGAAGAGGTAGAGGACGAGAATTCCGCCAGAATAGCGTATGTAGGAAAATCTAGATTTCCAGATCGCCATTTACGCCTAGAACACAAGTCTACTTTCCATCATCCAGCACCAGAACAAGGTTCTCTAGAACAAGTATTCCAAGCTACCGATCACATTCTGAAATCACGAATCGGTTACAGTGAGTTGAGTACCATGCATGAACAAGAACTAGTCTGATCAGCAGTCCGATGGATTACTGATTCTACCACTTTTCCAGACGAAATAGTGGCACAAATGTTTCTGAAACTGCCCCCAGCCGAGCAACGACTGGTGGGTATGTATATGATCCAGCACCTCATTACATTGTATGAGGGTCAGCACTCTGATCCAGGCCCGTTACATGATATCCTGAACGAGTTACTCCAGTATAGATGGAAAGGTTTAGGTACCGACTTAATTAGTGTCATTCTAGAACAGCGTCACAAATATAGAACGTTTTTGAACCCGCATTTTGTTCATGTCTCACCCCCAGAAAGTAAACCATTTTACATGGAGAGACAGAATCCGTTACGAGAAGTCCACCCAGTTAGAGGAACGGGTGGCGAACTAGAACGAGTGTTTGTTTACACTCCGATTACAAAGATGGAACTCCTCGAGATGAAGAAATTAATTCCCTGTCATGATAAAGATCCAGCAGGGTTCCATAGAGAATTAAAAGACATGCTCCGTATGGGAGAATACACGTATCCAGATATAATTAAAATGTTAAAGGTTCTGCTGCCCGCAGGGGTGTATGAAAAGCTCAAGGAAAAAGAATGGGAGGTGGGAGAGAAAAAGATAGATTGGGCAGTTCTAGAAGCTGGAGATAAGGCACGAGTACCAGGTACCGGTCTCGGGGATAAATGTAGAGAATTACCTGAATTATTAATACAAGTTTTACCCAGATTATTGACAACTAGAAAAGAAGACTGGGATGCAATCTCAGCCTGTAAACAGAAACAAGACGAAGATATTAGTGATTTTTATTCCAGATTTGAGAAATGTTTTAGCATCAACAGTGGCCTCAAGACAAGTAGTGAGTCATACCCTCACCTTTTTGTTACTAAATTAGTCGAGAATTCAAGTCCACAAATTAAAAATCGAGTTTTGAAAGTCGAAAGTACCTGGCAAGCTAATACCCCGTCCCAGATGTTGCAGATGCTCCAATACCACCAGAACAGAATCAGAGAAGAGCAAGAACATGAGAGAAAACGTATGAAAGACACGAAAATGAAAGTACTAGTTGCACAATCTGTTCCTCAAGACAGTCAGAAGAGGGGTCCAAATCAAGCCAGTCATCCTGCAGCTCCCGTTAAAGGGAACTGCAATTATTGTAAACAGCCAGGTCATTTTATAAACGAGTGTGCAGTTCTGAAACACAACATAGCTACTGGTAAGACTAAAGAAAGACCACGTCCGCCTAGACAAGAACAAGTTTCACAGATTCCTCAGCCACAGAATGCACAACAGACAGTTACAACACCGCAGCCTATTGCTGCAACACAGCACGTCACACAGCAGATGTACCAGTATGCACAGTCTGAGTATCCTGAGTACCAGCAGTATTCATGAAACAGCCTAGAGAGGGAGGTAGGCTTGCCTCTCATCGAGATACCGGTAGATCAAGAAGGTCCCTATGTTCATAGTCAAGTATTAGGGAAAGACAGAAAGTTTTTGATTGATACAGGGGCAAGTAGGACCACAATTAGTCATGCCGAAGTTCCAGGGGCTCCGCTCTCAGGCTCAAGAAATGTTTCCCTTGGATTTTCAGGAAAACCTATCGTAAATGAGATCTCAAAACCAGTTACTCTAGAAGTAGGTCCATTGTCCCGCACTACTGATCTGTTACTTACTAAGTCATGTCCAGAAAACCTATTAGGCATTAAAACACTGAAAGAGTTAGGTGCAGTTATATGCTGTTCCCCAGAGGGAATACGTCTGTTCCTACGTGACTTTAAGGGTCACTATGTATTACGAGATTTTGATCCCAGATTGTCCAATGTCCCGCAACATCTATGGGCGCAAGGTCCAACTGATGTAGGTTATATGCAAATCACACCCCATCGTGTGACTCTCAAGCCAGGTGTAGTGTTACCACGGATCAGACAGTACAGATTGCCACCAGAGGCTGTAGCAGCCTTATCCAAAATTATTGACGAGCTCATGGCTCAAGGAGTGGTTGTAGAAACTGACTCCAATGTATGTAATTCTCCGATCATTCCAGTCATGAAACGCACTGATCCAAATGCACCCCCAGTATATCGATTAGTGATTGACCTACGAGAGCTTAATAAGTGTATTATTCCTCAGTACCCAGTCGTTCCAGATATCTCTTCCCTATTGACAGCCATTGATTCCGAAGCCACGTTCTTTACTGTAATCGACCTCAAGAACGCGTTTTTCAGCGTTCCTATTCATCCAGACAGCCAGTTCCTTTTCGGATTTTGTTTAAATGGAAGGAGCTATATGTTCACACGAGCTCCTCAAGGTTTCACAGAAAGTCCTAGTATTTACAGTCAAGCACTCAAGAGACAACTAGACAACATTCACATGCCAACTGACACTGCGCTGCTCCAGTATGTCGATGATCTACTGATCACAGCCCGTTCTGAACGTGCTTGCGAGCGAGCATCCCTTACAGTCTTGTATTTCCTAGCCGAGATGGGGCACAAGGTGTCCCCTTCTAAGCTTCAATTCTGTGTCCAGCAAGTGATCTACTTAGGCCACTTACTGTCCAAGTGGGGTAGGCAGTTGACACCTGACCGTATCCAGTTAATAGCGAGTCTTCCTCAGCCCAAGACCCAGAAGGAGGTACGTGCTTTTATTGGCCTTACTTCTTACTGCAGACAATGGATTCCTCAGTATGCATTTCTAGCCAAGCCACTGATACAGTTAACGACACAGGAGGCAGCCGTACCGACTGTCCTCCCTTGGACATCTGAACATACACTTAGTTTCAATGAGTTAAAGAAAGCCCTATGCCAAGCTCCAGTTCTAGCGACACCGAACTACAGTAAGCCTTTTACACTTTTTGTCACAGAACGTGAAGGTACAGCATTATCTGTTCTCACACAAGATCAAGCAGGACAATACAAGCCCTGTGCTTATTTTTCGAGCACATTAGATCCTGTAGCCCAGGCTCTGCCTGCGTGCCTCAAGTCAGTTGCAGCCACAGCCCTAGCTATCAGACAAAGTGATTCCATAGTCTTAGGACACACCTTGACAGTACAAGTTCCACACTCTGTGGAAGTTCTTTTAAACCGAACACAAACTCAGCACTTGACAATTGCACGTTTAACAGGTTATGAATTGACACTGTTCCAGCCACACATAGAAATCAGACGCTGCAACATTTTAAATCCTGCTACACTGTTACCATCAGTTACTTCGAATTCTGCCACACATGACTGTGTGGAAGTAGTTAACATTACGACAAAGCCAAGACAAGATCTGACAGATACTCCGTTACCAGATCCCGACCTGACACTTTATGTGGATGGTTCATGCATGAGAACTAGTACAGGAGAACTAGTCGCCGCGTATGCAGTGACTACTGACACCGAAGTTATTGAGACACACCGTATTGACACCCTGTCCGCTCAAGCAGCAGAGCTAGTTGCTCTGACACAAGCCTGCATACACGCCAAGAACTTGAAAGTTAATGTTTACACAGATTCACGCTACGCATTTGGAGTTGTACACGACTTCGGAGTGCTCTGGCAAGAGAGAGGTTTCATGACTTCTCATGGAACCAAGATTCAGCATGGTCTCCTTATTCAAGCTCTGTTAGATGCCATACACTTACCGACATCTATTGCTATCATGAAATGTAAAGCACATACGAAAGTTACTGACATTATTTCCCAAGGTAATGATCTAGCAGATCGCACAGCCAAGTTTACAGCACAGACTCCAGACATTCCAGTTAATCAGACACATACTCCAGATCCGACCACATGTATGACAGTTCAGGACCCTACTCAAGATGTCATAGATATCCAGTTACATGCTACTCCCGAAGAAATCAAGAAATGGTCCGAACAAGGAGGGGTCCAGACAGATCAAGGATGGTTAACGAAGGGTAGATCCACATGGTTTCTCCCCGACTCTATGGTTCAAGTCATTATTAATACCGCACATAGTCCAGCACATTTAGGAGAAAAAGCTATGTTAGACAGTATCCAGAACATTTGGTTCAACAAGCATTTACGAGCTGCAGCCAAGCAGAAAGTCCGTACCTGTATGATATGTTGTCAGTTTAATCCAGGTAAAAGTGTCCCAGTGGAACAAGGTGGATTCCAGCCCCCTGACCACCCTTTTGAAGTCCTCCAGATGGATTATATTCAGATGGAGCGATGTCGAGGTTTCAAGTATGTCCTTGTAGTTGTATGCGCTTTGTCCAGGTGGACAGAAGCATATCCAGTCCCAGATTACACAGCCGCGACCACTGCCAAGCAGTTGGTTCGTGAGTTCTTCCCTCGTTATGGACTCCCTAGAGTCGTATATTCTGATAACGGTCAGCCATTCTCATCTGAACTCATGAAGCACGTTTCCCTGTTGTTAGGGTACCAGTGGAAGTTTCATTGTGTACGCCATCCTGAAGCAGCCGGTCTCGTAGAGAGACATAACCAGACTCTGAAAATCCGAATTGCAAAAGTGTGTAAAGAGAAAGGTGTGGACTGGCTAGTAGCTCTGCCAGTCGCTTTATTTTATATGCGCATGGTCGCACATTCCAGATCAGGTCTGTCCCCGTATGAGGTCGTTTTTGGCCGCCCCCCAAATATGTGGGGTACTCCTAGACCCCGAAGTATTACCGATGTTTCAAGTAATATGCTGACAGATTACCTAGCTTCCTTGATGTCTGCCCTCAACTCATGTCGTTCACAGGTTGCCGCCGCATTTCCAGACAATACCGAGGTGGCACCGCATGAAATCGTTCCAGGATCCATGGTGTTGGTGAGGAATTTTGACAGATCAAGTCCGCTGGAGCCTCGCTGGAAGGAGCCCCGACAGGTCCTCCTCACCACCCGTACAGCCGTGAAGTTGGAAGGTCGCAAAGGCTGGGTGCACCTTTCTCATATAAAAAAGTTTTATGGACTGAAACCCGTCTTAAAGAACATTTCCCAGGATTTGAAGGATTGCCAAAATATTGTTCTCAAGGACTGTCCCGCAAAAGACATTGCTACAAACCCTCCCCTGTTAGAGAAAACTCCGCAACAGGAGTATAAACTCAAGTTAAGGTCTAGTAAAATAAGTCAGTCAGTTTGATTGTCTAAGTCCTCCCCTAGGTGAAACGGTTAGACTGTTTCTGACATGTATAAAATAGACCCCCATAGTGAGAGAGTCAGTCAAAACTCAATTCGATGTATCGTTTTTCTATGTTTCATATTGTTTCTCAGCATTATGATTTCCTGCACCAGTTATGCATTTTTCTTGTATTTCCCAGTTCTTCATGTAAATAAGTCTGCTAATGCTACAGTAGAGCACACGTTTAGTGATCTGCCTCCTCATGAACTCTCTTACCGCCTCGCTATGCGAAATAATTCCTTTATCCGCATGTTACATTACTCACACCAGACCAGCAATGCCACTAATTGTTGGGTGTGTGGTCGACTCCCCCCTTTCCAGATACCGAAGGGAGTTCTGCCACTTTTTCCTTATCCATTTTCACATAATGGTTCGTGTGGAGCATGGTCCACGTTAACGTCATCCTCAACAGATATGTCTTTTCTTAACAGTACATGTTTTCCAGACAAGCAAGGTCTTCCCCACAGAACAGGTTTAGATCTAGAAAATGAAGTGTATAATTTAGGTAATTATTCGTCGAATTTCATGGTCCTGAATGTCCAGTCTGATTCTACTCCAGACTTACCTGCTATTTCAGTATTACCAGTCAAAGGCGAATTATGTGTCCGAAATTATGGTTCCGTACATGTAGGACACAGTGATTGTACTACTATTGTCAAGTATAGTGACAGTGGGAAATCTATTTTTAAAGCTTCACGTCATTCTTATTTTATTTGTGGTCAAACTGCATATGTTCGTCTGCCCCTCGATTGGGAGGGAACCTGTTACATTGCCTTCCTACTGCCACCAGTTTTCCTAGCCCCACCTGATTATCATAGAAACACACATCTAGTACACATTAGACATAGAAGGGAGTCCCCAATTGTCGATTATACTGAAACTGCTCTAGAACAGTATACAGATTTCAACAGAGGTTTCTTCTTCTTTATAGGACCTATCCAGAATAGTAAGCTAATCCGTAGGTTAACAAGAACTCTTGAAGCTGTGGTAAATGAGACTGCCTCTGCTCTAGGTAACTTAACCGAAGAGCAATCTGCTATGAGATTTGTCGTTTTACAGAATCGTCTCGTCCTTGACGTCATACTGGCCGATAGGGGCGGGGCCTGTAGAGTCATCGGATCTAGTTGCTGCATTTTCATTCCAAATAACGCGCCGTCTGTTTATTCAGCTATAACCAGACTCCATAAAATTGCCCATCTGATACACCAAGATCCAGGCACCTGGACATGGTCCGGTTGGTTCTGGAATATAATTTCCGCCTGGGGATGGAAAGTCTTGTCCTTTCTAGGTATTGCAGTAGCGATCATATTCAGCTGCTGTCTCTGTATACAATGTGGCCCTGCGATTTGCGGCATTTGTGCTACCTCTTGTATTCCTAATCCCAAACCCCGTTCTAAATCCCGTTCCAGGATAATTCGAGACGAGCAAATGATACTGTATGAAATGATAGACGGTATCATGAAAATTGATGTTTCCTGATGGAAACGTAGTGACAAGGAGGGAATGTGGAAAAGTAAATTTTGCCATGTTCTGTGTCCCTACGTGTCATCCATCATATGTTATGTGTGCATGATTAAATATGCATATGTATTCCCTATGTTCGATTCAAGACGCAATTACAGTTGTGTCCACCTCTAGTATGCCAGTTTCCAATTCTCGTGAATACTACGAATATCAGGTCTATGTAAAGCTACGTTGCCACGTTTCTCAGTGTGCACGTTATTTCATTGAAAAATCCCCGTTTCTAGGCCTCAAAAGGGCCTGGACACCAGATTCAGCTCCTGTCTCCTGAAACCTCGCTGAGGAGCGATACAGCCCCCACCTGTATCCTCGACCCTTCACTTACTTCCTGCCTTACAGTGCCCGGTTCAGCCTGGCTCTGCCTTTGAGTCTGCCAAGAATATGTTATGATTCCAGTTATCAGTTCAGTCCTCCTTCTCTGCATTCCTAAGCTACTGAACCGCATCAATAGTTTCCGTCATTGTCTAGCCTTCACATCTCCACGTTAGAGAAATACTGTATTTAATGGTCATTTCATATTCTTCATCACGTACTACATGTAGAATAATGCATGGTCCAGTCTTAGAATCAAGTTAGCCTTTCCCCTCCTGACTTCTAGTTTATATCAACATGTTCTCTAAACATCAGATACTAGATACTGTTTAGGTACATGTCGCCCTGACTCTCCAGACTTCAGTCTCTGCTCCTAGCACAGAGTTCATAGCCCCCAGCTTCTCCTAGTGATACGTCATTGCTAGTTTGCGCGCACCATCAGGTTAGAGGTCCCGGCTCCTCAGGTAGCCCCCTCCATGGTTTCCGCCCCATTCATGACATATTCTGTTACGTTTGCATCACATGTCTATGTATACGCCCCGTTACACCTCTTTTCACCCTTATCTTTCGCGACTGCTACACGTCACGCCTTTTGCTCCACCCACTGCTACGCCTATTGCAATGTAATGCTATGTGTTTGCGTTATGTATATATGTTGATGCACTGTTATTAAAAAAGTCATCCTTTCCCTTGTCCCGATCCTGACACCAGCAGCGCTGCTGGGCCCTGCCATCCTATTCCTATGCAGGTTGTCCTGTTCCTGTCCTTTATGCTGTAATAAACCTGCGAAACTCCTACTACCTCGAATTTTGACTCTTATTTATTGAGCTATCTGTTATTCATTTATACATTCAAAAATAGGGTATTATTTATTTATTTACCACAGGACGAATGCCCTGGACGCATGGAGCCCGTCCTGGGCACTTTTCCATGCATTTGGCCTGGAACCCCCAGACACCCAGGGGAGGACCACCGTGAAAACCATGGAGCCTGACCTGGGCACTCTTCCATACCGTCAGCCTAGATGGAGCCCCGGACGCCCGGGGGATGAATGCCCGGGACGCATGGAGCCTTTCCTGGGCACTTTTCCATGCCGTCAGCCTGGATGGAGCCCCGGACGCCCGGGGGACGACTGCCCAGGAGCCATGGAGCCCGTCCTGGGCAATTTGACATGCAGTTGGCCTGGAGGAAGGAAGCCCCGGGTGGCCTAGGGAGGTGTTGCCCAGGCATAGCCCATCTGGTCCCCATGGCAGAGAACCACCAGCCTCGGAGGGGTGTCCGGGCGTTCCCTTCTCCCTAGTAATCCGGAGGAAAATTACCCCCTTTTCTTGTAATCTGTGCACGCGAGGTGACAGAGGGGACCCAAGGCGTGAATGTACCCGACCTCCTGGAGCCCTCGCTGGGATCCGGGCGGCGAATGGCACCTCATCGGGACTTCCAGGGAAGTTCGGCCATCTGGTCGCCCCATAGGAAAGCGTTGCGGGCGACCAGATGCCCGAGGGGATCCGGGCGACCAGATGGCCGAGGGAATCTGGGCGATCAGATGGCTGGACACGGAAGTGAAGCCGCCTGGACTCTCCCGACCCTGTCCCCGTCCCCGTCCCGGGACGAATGCCCGGGACGCATGGAGCCCGTCCTGGGCACTTTTCCATGCCATTGGCCTGGAGCGCCCCGACACCCAGGGGAGGACCACCCTGAAAACCTTGGAGCCCGACTCGGGCACTCTCCCATGCCGTCAGCCTGGATGGAGCCCCGGACGCCCGGGGGACGAATGCCCAGGACGCATGGAGGCCGTCCTGGGCACTTTTCCATGCCATTGGCCTGGAGCGCCCCGACACCCAGGGGAGGACCACCCTGAAAACCATGGAGCCCGACCCGGGCACTCTGCCATGCTGTCAGCCTGGATGGAGCCCCGGACGCCCGGGGGACGAAGGCCCGGGACGCATGGAGCCCGTCCCAGGCACTCTGCCATGCCGTCGGCCTGGATGGAGCCCCGGACGCCCGGGGGACGACTGCCCAAGAGCCATGGAGCCCGTCCTGGGCAATTTGACATGCAGTTGGCCTGGAGGAAGGAAGCCCCGGGTGGCCTAGGGAGGTGTTGCCCAGGCATAGCCTATCTGGTCCCCATGGCAGAGAACCACCAGCCCTGGAGGGGTGTCCGGGCATACCCTGCCCCTAGTAATCCGGAGGGAAATTACCCCCTTTCTTGCAATCTGTGCACGCGAGGTGACAGAGGGGACCCAAGGCGTGAAAGAACCCGACCTCATGGAGCCCTCGCTGGGATCCGGGAGGCGAATGGCACCTCATCGGGACTTCCAGGGAAGTTCGGCCATCTGGTTCCCCCCCCATAGGAAAGCGTTGCGGGCGACCAGATGGCCGAGGAAATCTGGGCGATCAGATGGCCGGGCATGGAGGTGAAGCCGCCTGGACTCTTCCCCACCCCGTCCCCGTCCCCGTCCCGGGACGAATGCCCAGGACGCATGGAGCCCGTCCTGGGCACTTTTCCATGCCGTCGGCCAGGAGCCCCCTGACACCCAGGGGAGGACCACCGTGAAAACCATGGAGCCCGACCCGGGCACTCTGCCATACCGTCAGCCTGGATGTAGCCCCGGGCGCCCGGGGGACGAAGGCCCGGGATGCATGGAGCCCGTCCCGGGCACTCTGCCATGCCCTCAGCCTGGATGGAGCCCTGGACGCCCGGGGGACGAAAGCCCGGGACGCATGGAGCCCGTCCCGGGCACTCTGCCATGCCGTCGGCCTGGATGGAGCCCCGGACGCCCGGGGGACGACTGCCCAAGAGCCATGGAGCCCATCCCGGGCACTCTGCCATGCCGTCCCGACAAATTCGTACGGACTCCTAACCTTCCGACACGGATCGGAATCGAGCCCTTTCTGACCCAGCAGATTTCAGGTTGATTTGCTATATACTTTACGTACGATTTTATGGGGGCCGATTCCGATCCGGTACGTAAAAGCACATCCGACCGACATGTCGGACAACCACGTACACCCAGGGGATAGGACTGCCCGGGTCACATGGACCCCGTCCTGGGAACTCTGATCTGCCGCCGGAGCCGGGGATCGAACTGTGATCACCAGATGGGGATATCCCAAAAATCTGGCATGGATACGGCCCGCCAGGACAGGTTTGGGCACCCCTGGCCTAAGATGTGTGTTTTTTTTGTTCACACTATCTTTCTCACTATGTAGATGGACAAGCAACATGTGGTCAGGATGGCCGAGTGGTCTAAGGCGCTGCGTTAAGGCCGCAGTCTCTCTTGGAGGCTTGGGTTGGAATCCCACTTCTGACAAAACTTTAAGTCCATTTTGTCTCTGCGTACCTTCAGAATCTCAGCTAAAAATTGGCAGTGCATATAATATCTGAATAAGTACCAAACTTCAGTTTCAACTGCAAATGAATTTGCCCAATTCTGTCTTCAAGCTCGTATAATATTCTTCTAGCACTAGTGGTGTTTTATGTGTTTTTTGGGGGGTGCCTAAAAATCCCTTTTATTGAAGAAATGGCTTACATTCAGTCTTGTGATATTTTTGGTTTCCAATAAGTAGATTTTTAATTTTATGTAACCTCATTTTCTAATGATCCATTCAAGAGATGTTTCCACTATGAAATGAAGAGCAAGGGGAAAGAGCACAAATGATAGAGCCAGTGAGTGAGATGGGGTGTTGAGGAAGGAGAGAATGAAACAAAGACAGAGTGAGTGAACGGCAGGTAGGCATAGAAGAGGAGACTAGAAGTGAAGGTGACTTGCTTTTCCCTGCTCTTGACCTTCCACCCATCTCAAACCAATCACAATCATACCTCCTATGCAACGTTGGTATGCAGAACTTCACTCCTCAGCCAGTGAGGGTGAGTCCCAAGCCAGGGGCTAGAGAGCAAAAGAATGGATGTGCTCAGACGTTCCTTGCTAGGGACAGTTGATCTGAAACAAGGCCTGCTCTCTTGTTTCCAGCAAGGATCTAGAAATTCTGCATGAATCTGCAAGGCACATTGACAGCATAAATTTGCATAAACTGCCCCACCTTCTGCCTTCCTACTTCCTGAGCAGTAGTTGTTTGTGTATAAAGAGAGAGGTCGCAGGCAAGATAATTTTGTGAGTAGGATACAGAACCCTAAATAGCTGGTGAGAGGTATAAGTTATTCTAAAAGCATAAAAACAGTACACCTGTGAAATGAAATGCTTTCATATGTGATCTTCTGTGTTTATTGTCCTGTGCAAAAAGTTGCACCTTGTGTTTGAAGGTTGAAATTATTTCAAGCTTGCATGGACGCAGAAATTTCTGAGTGACTTTTATACATTTCTTAGGACTCTCCACTGTCAGGATGGCGAGTGGTCTAAGGCGCTGTGTTTAGGCCGCAGTCTCCTCTGGAGGCGTGGGTTCGAATCCCACTTCTGACATGACTTTTGGAGATATAATCTTCTTCATCAGGATAACATCTGATGGAAGTTGCATCTGTTCGTCTTCACCTGGGACGTTATTCCGTCCTCGTCTAGTCAAGAGAGCTTGGGTTTCTCATATATTTCTGTTGTACAAAGTTTTGCTGATAAAGTGCAATCCTTACCAAATGAGCTTAGGACCCATGTAAGAGCTCATCTAGAAGAGTCATGCTCTTGTATTCCCTGGCCAGACAGGCCATGCAAATTTGGAAGAATGCCAAGCACCTGGTAGACAGCTGTACTCCAGCACACTTACAGCAATGTCCTCAGGGCTGTGATCAGGGGCTGCTTAGATTTGCGTATTCCACCCTATGTTGTGACATTGAGCTCCCTTGTTGAATTTGCTTTAGTCAGCCAAGATGTGGCTGTTGACTCAATTTCAAAGCAGCTTTGGGCCGTTCAAGTGGCTGGTGAATAGCACTTTCTCTTTGTACGCTTTAAAGGTCTAAAGAGTTCTTCATAGGTACTGCTCTGTATGGATTGTTCAAAGATCTGTTGGAAATGCTTATAATGGGATAAACAAATTGAGGGCATGCCTTTTCGGTGCCAAACTTGCATGGCTGTCTGGCTTGTGGAAGGTGCTGCAAATGCAAGTCAGGATGGCCGAGTGGTCTAAGGCGCTGCGTTCAGGTCGAAGTCTCTTCTGGAGGCGTGGGTTCAAATCCCACTTCTGACAAACCTGTGTTTGATCTTCTTTTTTCTTGAGGGAGAAAATCAGATAATTTCCCTCACATGGGCTTATATGGTTGTCTTTTTGGAAAAGTGCAGTGAGTTTTTTTCTTGCTATAGCCACTTATGGCCTAAGATGTGTGTTTTTTTGTTCACACTATCTTTCTCACTATGTAGATGGACAAGGAACATGTGGTCAGGATGGCCGAGTGGTCTAAGGCGCTGCGTTAAGGCCGCAGTCTCTCCTTGAGGCGTGGGTTCGAATCCCACTTCTGACAAAACTTTAAGTCCATTTTGTCACTGCGTTCCTTCAGAATCTCAGCTAAAAATTGGCAGTGCATATAATATCTGAATAAGTACCAAACTTCAGTTTCAACTGCAAATGAATTTGCCCAATTCTGTCTTCAAGCTCGTATAATATTCTTCTAGCACTAGTGGTGTTTTATGTCTTTTTTGGGGGGTGCCTAAAAAATCCTTTTTATTGAAGAAATGGCTTACATTCAGTCTTGTGATATTTTTGGTTTCCAATAAGTAGATTTTTAATTTTATGTAACCTCATTTTCTAATGATCCATTCAAGAGATGTTTCCACTATGAAATGAAGAGCAAGGGGAAAGAGCACAAATGATAGAGCCAGTGAGTGAGATGGGGTGTTGAGGAAGGAGAGAATGAAACAAAGACAGAGTGAGTGAACGGCAGGTAGGCATAGAAGAGGAGACTAGAAGTGAAGGTGACTTGCTTTTCCCTGCTCTTGACCTCCCACCCATCTCAAACCAATCACAAACATACCTTCTATGCAACGTTGGTATGCAGAACTTCACTCCTCAGCCAGTGAGGGTGAGTCCCAAGCCAGGGGCTAGAGAGCAAAAGAATGGATGTGCTCAGACGTTCCTTGCTAGGGACAGTTGATCTGAAACAAGGCCTGCTCTCTTGTTTCCAGCAAGGATCTAGAAATTCTGCATGAATCTGCAAGGCACATTGACAGCATAAATTTGCATAAACTGCCCCACCTTCTGCCTTCCTACTTCCTGAGCAGTAGTTGTTTGTGTATAAAGAGAGAGGTCGCAGGCAAGATAATTTTGTGAGTAGGATACAGAACACTAAATAGCTGGTGAGAGGTATAAGTTATTCTAAAAGCATAAAAACAGTACACCTGTGAAATGAAATGCTTTCATATGTGATCTTCTGTGTTTATTGTCCTGTGCAAAAAGTTGCACCTTGTGTTTGAAGGTTGAAATTATTTCAAGCTTGCATGGACGCAGAAATTTCTGAGTGACTTTTATACATTTCTTAGGACTCTTCACTGTCAGGATGGCCGAGTGGTCTAAGGCGCTGTGTTTAGGCTGCAGTCTCCTCTGGAGGTGTGGGTTCGAATCCCACTTCTGAAATTACTTTTGGAGATATAATCTTCTTCATCAGGATAACATCTGATGGAAGTTGCATCTGTTCGTCTTCACCTGGGACGTTATTCCGTCCTTGTCTAGTCAAGAGAGCTTGGGTTTCGAATATATTTCTGTTGTACAAAGTCTTGCTGATAAAGTGCAATCCTTACCAAATGAGCTTAGGAGCCATGTAAGAGCTCATCTAGAAGAGTCATGCTATTGTATTCCCTGGCCAGACAGGCCATGCAAATTTGGAAGAATGCCAAGCACCTGGTAGACAGCTGTACTCCAGCACACTTACAGCAATGTCCTCAGGGCTGTGATCAGGGGCTGCTTAGATTTGTGTATTCCACCCTATGTTGTGACATTGAGCTCCCTTGTTGAATTCGCTTTAGTCAGCCAAGATGTGGCTGTTGACTCAATTTCAAAGCAGCTTTGGGCCGTTCAAGTGGCTGGTGAATAGCACTTTCTCTTTGTACTCATTAAAGGTCTAAAGAGTTCTTCATAGGTACTGCTCTGTATGGATTGTTCAAAGATCTGTTGGAAATGCTTATAATGGGATAAATAAATTGAGGGCATGCCTTTTCGGTACCCCACTTGCATGGCTGTCTGGCTTGTGGAAGGTGCTGCAAATGCAAGTCAGGATGGCCGAGTGGTCTAAGGCGCTGCGTTCAGGTCGCAGTCTCTTCTGGAGGCGTGGGTTCAAATGCCACTTGTGACAAACCTGTGTTTAATCTTCTTTTTTCTTGAGGGAGAAAATCAGATCATTTCCCTCACATGGGCTTATATGGTTGTCTTTTTGGAAAAGTGCAGTGAGTTTTTTTCTTGCTATAGCCACTCATGGCCTAAGATGTGTGTTTTTTTTGTTCACACTATCTTTCTCACTATGTAGATGAATAAGCAACATGTGGTAAGGATGGCCGAGTGGTCTAAGGCGCTGCGTTAAGGCCGCAGTCTCTCCTGGAGGCGTGGGTTCGAATCCCACTTCTGACAAAACTTTAAGTCTATTTTGTCTCTGCGTTCCTTCAGAATCTCAGCTAAAAATTGGCAGTGCATATAATATCTGAATAAGTACCAAACTTCAGTTTCAACTGCAAATTAATTTGCCCAATTCTGTCTTCAAGCTCGTATAATATTCTTCTAGCACTAGTGGTGTTTTATGTGTTTTTTGGGGGGTGCCTAAAAAATCCCTTTTATTGAAGAAATGGCTTACATTCAGTCTTGTGATATTTTTGGTTTCCAATAAGTAGATTTTTAATTTTATGTAACCTCATTTTCTAATGCTCCATTCAAGAGATGTTTCCAGTATGAAATGAAGAGCAAGGGGAAAGAGCACAAATGATAGAGCCAGTGAGTGAGATGGGGTGTTGAGGAAGGAGAGAATGAAACAAAGACAGAGTGAGTGAACGGCAGGTAGGCATAGAAGAGGAGACTAGAAGTGAAGGTGACTTGCTTTTCCCTGCTCTTGACCTCCCACCCATCTCAAACCAATCACAAACATACCTTCTATGCAACGTTGGTATGCAGAACTTCACTCCTCAGCCAGTGAGGGTGAGTCCCAAGCCAGGGGCTAGAGAGCAAAAGAATGGATGTGCTCAGACGTTCCTTGCTAGAGACAGTTGATCTGAAACAAGGCCTGCTCTCTTGTTTCCAGCAAGGATCTAGAAATTCTGCATGAATCTGCAAGGCACATTGACAGCATACATTTTCATAAACTGCCCCACCTTCTGCCTTCCTACTTCCTGAGCAGTAGTTGTTTGTGTATAAAGAGAGAGGTCGCAGGCAAGGTAATTTTGTGAGTAGGATACAGAACCCTAAATAGCTGGTGAGAGGTATAAGTTATTCTAAAAGCATAAAAACAGTACACCTGTGAAATGAAATGCTTTCATATGTGATCTTCTGTGTTTATTGTCCTGTGCAAAAAGTTGCACCTTGTGTTTGAAGGTTGAAATTATTTCAAGCTTGCATGGACGCAGAAATTTCTGAGTGACTTTTATACATTTCTTAGGACTCTCCACTGTCAGGATGGCCGAGTGGTCTAAGGCGCTGTGTTTAGGCCGCAGTCTCCTCTGGAGGCGTGGGTTCGAATCCCACTTCTGACATGACTTTTGGAGATATAATCTTCTTCATCAGGATAACATCTGATGGAAGTTGCATCTGTTCGTCTTCACCTGGGACGTTATTCCGTCCTCGTCTAGTCAAGAGAGCTTGGGTTTCTCATATATTTCTGTTGTACAAAGTCTTGCTGATAAAGTGCAATCCTTACCAAATGAGCTTAGGACCCATGTAAGAGCTCATCTAGAAGAGTCATGCTCTTGTATTCCCTGGCCAGACAGGCCATGCAAATTTGGAAGAATGCCAAGCACCTGGTAGACAGCTGTACTCCAGCACACTTACAGCAATGTCCTCAGGGCTGTGATCAGGGGCTGCTTAGATTTGCGTATTCCACCCTATGTTGTGACATTGAGCTCCCTTGTTGAATTTGCTTTAGTCAGCCAAGATGTGGCTGTTGACTCAATTTCAAAGCAGCTTTGGGCCGTTCAAGTGGCTGGTGAATAGCACTTTCTCTTTGTACGCTTTAAAGGTCTAAAGAGTTCTTCATAGGTACTGCTCTGTATGGATTGTTCAAAGATCTGTTGGAAATGCTTAGAATGGGATAAATAAATTGAGGGCATGCCTTTTCGGTACCAAACTTGCATGGCTGTCTGGCTTGTGGAAGGTGCTGCAAATGCAAGTCAGGATGGCCGAGTGGTCTAAGGCGCTGCGTTCAGGTCGCAGTCTCTTCTGGAGGCCTGGGTTCAAATCCCACTTCTGACAAACCTGTGTTTAATCTTCTTTTTTCTTGAGGGAGAAAATCAGATCATTTCCCTCACATGGGCTTATATGGTTGTCTTTTTGGAAAAGTGCAGGGAGTTTTTTTCTTGCTATAGCCACTCATGGCCTAATATGTGTGTTTTTTTTGTTCACACTCTCTTTCTCACTATGTAGATGAACAAGCAACATGTGGTCAGGATGGCCAAGTGGTCTAAGGCGCTGCGTTAAGGCCGCAGTCTCTCCTGGAGGCGTGGGTTCGAATCCCACTTCTGACAAAACTTTAAGGCCATTTTGTCACTGCGTTCCTTCAGAATCTCAGCTAAAAATTGGCAGTGCATATAATATCTGAATAAGTACCAAACTTCAGTTTCAACTGCAAATGAATTTGCCCAATTCTGTCTTCAAGCTCGTATAATATTCTTCTGGCACTAGTGGTGTTTTATGTCTTTTTTGGGGGGTGCCTAAAAAATCCCTTTAATTGAAGAAATGGCTTACATTCAGTCTTGTGATATTTTTGGTTTCCAATAAGTAGATTTTTAATTTTATGTAACCTCATTTTCTAATGATCCATTCAAGAGATGTTTCCACTATGAAATGAAGAGCAAGGGGAAAGAGCACAAATGATAGAGCCAGTGAGTGAGATGGGGTGTTGAGGAAGGAGAGAATGAAACAAAGACAGAGTGAGTGAACGGCAGGTAGGCATAGAAGAGGAGACTAGAAGTGAAGGTGACTTGCTTTTCCCTGCTCTTGACCTCCCACCCATCTCAAACCAATCACAAACATACCTTCTATGCAACGTTGGTATGCAGAACTTCACTCCTCAGCCAGTGAGGGTGAGTCCCAAGCCAGGGGCTAGAGAGCAAAAGAATGGATGTGCTCAGACGTTCCTTGCTAGGGACAGTTGATCTGAAACAAGGCCTGCTCTCTTGTTTCCAGCAAGGATCTAGAAATTCTGCATGAATCTGCAAGGCACATTGACAGCATAAATTTGCATAAACTGCCCCACCTTCTGCCTTCCTACTTCCTGAGCAGTAGTTGTTTGTGTATAAAGAGAGAGGTCGCAGGCAAGATAATTTTGTGAGTAGGATACAGAACCCTAAATAGCTGGTGAGAGGTATAAGTTATTCTAAAAGCATAAAAACAGTACACCTGTGAAATGAAATGCTTTCATATGTGATCTTCTGTGTTTATTGTCCTGTGCAAAAAGTTGCACCTTGTGTTTGAAGGTTGAAATTATTTCAAGCTTGCATGGACTCAGAAATTTCTGAGTGACTTTTATACATTTCTTAGGACTCTTCACTGTCAGGATGGCCGAGTGGTCTAAGGCGCTGTGTTTAGGCTGCAGTCTCCTCTGGAGGCGTGGGTTCGAATCCCACTTCTGAAATGACTTTTGGAGATATAATCTTCTTCATCAGGATAACATCTGATGGAAGTTGCATCTGTTCGTCTTCACCTGGGACGTTATTCCGTCCTTGTCTAGTCAAGAGAGCTTGGGTTTCTCATATATTTCTGTTGTACAAAGTCTTGCTGATAAAGTGCAATCCTTACCAAATGAGCTTAGGAGCCATGTAAGAGCTCATCTAGAAGAGTCATGCTCTTGTATTCCCTGGCCAGACAGGCCATGCAAATTTGGAAGAATGCCAAGCACCTGGTAGACAGCTGTACTCCAGCACACTTACAGCAATGTCCTCAGGGCTGTGATCAGGGGCTGCTTAGATTTGTGTATTCCACCCTATGTTGTGACATTGAGCTCCCTTGTTGAATTCGCTTTAGTCAGCCAAGATGTGGCTGTTGACTCAATTTCAAAGCAGCTTTGGGCCGTTCAAGTGGCTGGTGAATAGCACTTTCTCTTTGTACTCATTAAAGGTCTAAAGAGTTCTTCATAGGTACTGCTCTGTATGGATTGTTCAAAGATCTGTTGGAAATGCTTATAATGGGATAAATAAATTGATTATGAAATGAAGAGCAAGGGGAAAGAGCACAAATGATAGAGCCAGTGAGTGAGATGGGGTGTTGAGGAAGGAGAGAATGAAACAAAGACAGAGTGAGTGAACGGCAGGTAGGCATAGAAGAGGAGACTAGAAGTGAAGGTGACTTGCTTTTCCCTGCTCTTGACCTCCCACCCATCTCAAACCAATCACAAACATACCTTCTATGCAACGTTGGTATGCAGAACTTCACTCCTCAGCCAGTGAGGGTGAGTCCCAAGCCAGGGGCTAGAGAGCAAAAGAATGGATGTGCTCAGACGTTCCTTGCTAGGGACAGTTGATCTGAAACAAGGCCTGCTCTCTTGTTTCCAGCAAGGATCTAGAAATTCTGCATGAATCTGCAAGGCACATTGACAGCATACATTTTCATAAACTGCCCCACCTTCTGCCTTCCTACTTCCTGAGCAGTAGTTGTTTGTGTATAAAGAGATAGGTCGCACACAAGGTAATTTTGTGAGTAGGATACAGAACCCTAAATAGCTGGTGAGAGGTATAAGTTATTCTAAAAGCATAAAAACAGTACACCTGTGAAATGAAATGCTTTCATATGTGATCTTCTGTGTTTATTGTCCTGTGCAAAAAGTTGCACCTTGTGTTTGAAGGTTGAAATTATTTCAAGCTTGCATGGACGCAGAAATTTCTGAGTGACTTTTATACATTTCTTAGGACTCTCCACTGTCAGGGTGGCTGAGTGGTCTAAGGTGCTGTGTTTAGGCCGCAGTCTCCTCTGGAGGCGTGGGTTCGAATCCCACTTCTGACATGACTTTTGGAGATATAATCTTCTTCATCAGGATAACATCTGATGGAAGTTGCATCTGTTCGTCTTCACCTGGGACGTTATTCCGTCCTCGTCTAGTCAAGAGAGCTTGGGTTTCTCATATATTTCTGTTGTACAAAGTCTTGCTGATAAAGTGCAATCCTTATCAAATGAGCTTAGGACCCATGTAAGAGCTCATCTAGAAGAGTCATGCTCTTGTATTCCCTGGCCAGACAGGCCATGCAAATTTGGAAGAATGCCAAGCACCTGGTAGACAGCTGTACTCCAGCACACTTACAGCAATGTCCTCAGGGTTGTGATCAGGGGCTGCTTAGATTTGCGTATACCACCCTATGTTGTGACATTGAGCTCCCTTGTTGAATTTGCTTTAGTCAGCCAAGATGTGGCTGTTGACTCAATTTCAAAGCAGCTTTGCGCCGTTCAATTGGCTGGTGAATAGCACTTTCTCTTTGTACGCTTTAAAGGTCTAAAGAGTTCTTCATAGGTACTGCTCTGTATGGATTGTTCAAAGATCTGTTGGAAATGCTTATAATGGGATAAATAAATTGAGGGCATGCCTTTTCGGTTCAGTGGGGGGCAGCCTGTACCTAGTCCGCATCCCCCTAGGTTCCTTTGTTGTTTAGAGTAGTTTGTACGGCAGCTTAGCCGTGAGGACCACAGGACTTTTTATATGTATGAAAATTAGGTTGTAAAACAAGATACGGATGGGCAAGTAGGATTTTTCCACACAGTCCGTTTTTAAAGGTCAGTGACTCGGGTGGGTGTTCACACGCCACTCCTTCAAACGCAGAATGGCTCAATTTTGCTTGGCATTCACAGATGATCACATCACATCAATCTTGTCAGGTCCATCGTTACTGCCAGACACTCCACTGGGAGGTACAAACCAAGTGCGAGATGAATGGGAAAAACTATCTGCATTAAGGAAACGTCAGATCAGGATAGCTCTGCATGGAGCACTGATGACAGAGTACTTAAGAGCGGGGGCAGCACCGGCCAGTCTTCTAGTCAGACTGGAACCCAAGATTTTTCTGGAGGATAAGCAGTTCCGGGTGGACTGGAGCTACATAGCTAACAAGTGTACCCGGGACTGGCTTATCCTCATTATCAACACTGCAAAACGACTTAGTGAAGAGTTGCTCACAGAGATACTGGATCTAGAAACTACCATAAAAAACGATACAACAATTCTAGACGCTAAGGACCAGCTTAATAAGATACAAACTGACTTGGGCGAGTACCAGGCCTACATGGTGAATCAAAAGATCAAGGGATTGAAGCGCAATCTAGAAAGGTTCAGCCATGGGTGGGCCTTCCCCTATACAGAAGACGAGTACTACCAACAAGCCGCCAACCAGAATGTAGGAAATCAAAGAGGCAGGGCAGGCAGACCGCAACAGAGGAGAACTCCCAACCACTGGGCCTTTGATAACACCAGCAGTGAAGAGGATGAACAAACGGCTCCTCATCAACAGAGCAACACACGAGTCAGGTTCAACCCAGATACCAATACCGATCAGGACTTGGGAGCCATGTTCAGGGCTTTTTTAGATCAGTGTCCCCACAACCAGAGAGGAGGGAACACGAGAGGCAGAGGAAGAGGACGAGCACGACACATTCCAAACACCACTCGACCTATGAACTCACCCAGAATCACCCGCAGCAGAGGGCGAACGATGATATAAATGCGGAAACCAACATAGTGGTGAATCTTTCAGACCAGCCACTTACTAAGGAAGAGATGAGAGTCTTAAACAAAGGCTTGGGGTTTGTCCCCACCCCACGACATGATAGTTTCCAGCTGAGAGGAGAACTTAATGGGGCACTGCGCAAGATCAAACTCTATAAGTTTTTTGAAGGTAAGGATCAAACATCGGTGCCTGAATCTTTCAGCACAGACCCACGTCGGCCGTCTACCTTTACCCCTGCGAGTCACCAAGTGGGACCCGAGGTCACGGTCTTTGAGCAAAAAGTCCTCAAAGAGATCACAGAACTTGAACAGAAACAACCCGTGCGGACCCACAGCAACATGTCCCAAACGGATTGGCAAGCCATCAAATCACTACAGAGCAACAGCTCGATCACAATTAAACCGGCGGATAAGGGGGGAGCCGTGGTGGTGATGAACACCACGGACTACGAGGCAGAGATCACCAGACTGTTGAGTGTGAGAGAACATTACCATCCTCTTGCTCGTGACCCCACTGAAGAATTAAAAACAACTATCCAGCAACTTGTTACCACGGCAAAAGAGAAGAAATGGATAACGGCAAAAGAGGCAGAATTCCTGATAAATCCATCACCCAGGGTTCCGGCATTTTATATAGTGCCAAAAATCCACAAGGCCCAAAGACCCCCCCCCTGGTCGCCCGATAGTATCGGGTATTTACTCGAGCCATTATCACAGTTTGCAGATTTCTTTCTACGCGAATGCGTAGTTACACAGCAGTCCTATGTGCAGGACACAACAGACATCTTACGGTACCTGGAAACTATCACTTACAACCCGGAGGAGCAGTTCTTGGTGACAATAGACATAGAGTCACTGTACACCAACATACCCCAGGAGGCGACGCTGGTGGCAGCAGCTCGTGCCCTGGGGCAATGTGAATGGTTTTACGACACAGCACCATCGTTCGTACTTCAATGCATAGAACTGGCTCTCACCCGCAATTTCTTTATGCACAGAGATCAACTGTACCTCCAGATATCGGGGACCTCGATGGGGGCCACATTTGCCCCAAGCCTGGCGTGCATTTACGTCGGGCAGTTTGAGAACAACTACATCCACCATGTCTCCAATCTCTTCCAGAGGAACATTGTCCTCTGGAAGAGATATATCGATGACATTCTGTGCATCTGGAGGGGAACCGCGGATGAGCTGACTCAATTTCTCACATGGCTCAACAACCTGGATCAGTGTCTCCGGTTCACCTAGAATATTGATCGACATAAGGCGACTTATCTGGACTTGGACATATATGCTACAGACAATACACTGACAACAACGGTCCACCAGAAGCCCACCGACAAAAATTCACTACTGCACTATAACTCTTTTCATCCGAGAGCCCTCCGCGACAACCTCCCGGTAGGACAGTTCATGAGGTACCGAAGAAACTGCTCTACTACAGCCAACTATTTAGAGCAGTCAGAAGATCTAGCAACAAAATTAACTAATCGGGCATACCCCACCAAAATAGTGAAGCAAGCACGGAAACGGGCATTAAATACCCCCAGAGAGTCCCTACTTACCAAGCACATTCGAGAAAAGAAAGAATGTATACCAGTTGTCACCACCTTTGGCCCCCATTCCACTAAGATCCGACAAATTATCAAAAAACATTGGCACATACTAGACACCAGTTTGAAGCCAATGCCACAACCGAGGTTTGCCTTCAAAAGATCTTCAAGCCTGAGAGACCGCCTGGTCCACTCACGTGCAGCTCCGGTGATGAAACAAACCAACATTCCACCAGGACACTACCCGTGTGGTAGCTGTACAGTTTGTGTATTGACCAGTAAAGTGAAATCATTTACCAGAACTAGCGGAAAGGAGTGGCACCTAAACACTTACAGTAATTGTAACACCTCCAATGTAATTTACAGACTTACGTGTCCATGCAATCTACATTACATTGGATTAACATCCAGAAAAATAAAGATCAGAATACAGGAGCACCTCAGTACTTTGAAATCGGCAAAATTAACAACGAAACTGGTACAACATTTCGTGACCCATCATCATCAACCTAGGGATCTACGGTGGATGGTAATCGAAACAGTGCGAGGGGATCAATACAACATGGACAACATTCTACATAGAAAGGAAGCCCGCTGGATCTATGAAGAATGTACAGATGACCGGGGGCTGAACGATACTATTGAATGGTATAAATTTCGGTGAACTAGAGAATGTCAGAGAAACCGTGAAATCATGACACATTGTGAGGACACAAAGAAAATAGATTCAAGGGGACATAAGCATAACCTATGTTCATGTGCAGCATAGTGTTAGACATCATCTTATGCGACCCAACATCAGATGGCTCTTAGTAGCACAACAGAAAGTAATGCAACAGCCTATCTAATTAACAAAGGCAATGCGCTAATAATAATACATCTAGAAGCACAAACAAGACAGAATTAACAGAGTCTATCGTGTGGAATAATAACATACATAAATATATGCCAGATCCTCAAACACAAACGAGCTAGATCTGGCTATAAAATATATGTTTATACACATTGAGGTGACACATATCACGACCACAGACCCTCTCCAAGATGGCCGATCCGCCAACACATCTTTCTAGGTCACCTCCACGCATAGTATCAACCACGTGACCCGGAAGCGCGGCTGCGGGCGTGTTCAAAATACAAACGCCAGGCCGGGGAACGCGAGCGAGAAGGGTGAGCGGAGGCCACATCAGCTTGCACATACGGTAAGGCATACAGGCAGTAGGTATGACGGTCACTAGAAAAGAAAAGAAAGCTAGCGCGACTGGTTACTACCTGGGGCATAAGTGTGAGGAATGTCCGCTTGGGCAGTTAACCCACGAACAACAAGGGAAGGTGACCAATGTATATATATGGGCGAGCATAGCCGGTAAATACAGTGATCTGGACAGCTAGATCGTGAAACAGGATGAAAACACTGTTAGTGGAGAAAATCACTTAAGAGCAAAATAGGAAACAACTAAGCATAAATCATTTGGTTTTTAGATATCGACCTAAGGGCGAACACGTAAACCCGCTTATGGATAAAGGGGGTTCTTTTAACAGCCATTTCTTCTACGGGAGCCTGGTATGCACAACTACACAAGGCTACCTGGTAACGTATAATGAGGTTCTGTAGGAGTGGTGCTGGAACACTCCATTCTCCGAGTCACAATTGACCAAATTGCCATAGATGTGTGTGTTACATTTTATTTCCATGTGTGCATATAGGTACAATAAAGGGAGAAAATTGATGACATGTGCAAGAAGTACGCAGATCCCAACACAACCCTGATGAAATCGCCGGTAATGTATAAAAAGGCGATGAAACATGTTGGTTTTTAGTAGAACAGGCACACGGCAAAGAATAAAAGGAAAGTGCTAGTGGGGCCAAGTTCTTTTTAACCTAATAGGTCCTACAATTCATACTCAGGAGGGTAGGCCCTATCACGTAGTTGGGTCATTCACATCACTACACGGAGTTTGTTTTCTTTAGCACACTTTTTTGATCCCCTTTACTTTTACGGTTGGCAACTGCTGATGATCATATAGTGGGGAGTCAAGCGAGTACCAGTTTGACACATCCTCCATGGTGGTTGCTCCCGTGAGGCGTTGCCAACCCCCCTCCCCCTATTTTTCACCAGAGAAGGGTTGAGGGACGGCGAAGCACAGCACCAGGGACTAATAGGCACACACATTAATGGCACTAGGAATGTTTTGATAAAGGTAAATGTGACAATAGACACTGAAACCAGGAGTAGGAGTAATCACACCCACTTCTAGGATTATCTCAATTTACAGAAAGAAAGGGATAGTTCACCTTGCAATAAGGTCAGGCACATTGATCAGACATGCCTTTTCGGTACCAAACTTGCATGGCTGTCTGGCTTGTGGAAGGTGCTGCAAATGCAAGTCAGGATGGCCGAGTGGTCTAAGGCGCTGCGTTCAGGTCGCAGTCTCTTCTGGAGGCGTGGGTTCAAATCTCACTTCTGAGAAACCTGTGTTTAATCTTCTTTTTTCTTGAGGGAGAAAATCAGATCATTTCCCTCACATGGGCTTATATGGTTGTCTTTTTGGAAAAGTGCAGTGAGTTTTTTTCTTGCTATAGCCACTTATGGCCTAAGATGTGTGTTTTTTTTGTTCACACTATCTTTCTCACTATGTAGATGGACAAGCAACATGTGGTCAGGATGGCCGAGTGGTCTAAGGCGCTGCGTTAAGGCCGCAGTCTCTCCTGGAGGCGTGGGTTCGAATCTCACTTCTGACAAAACTTTAAGTCCATTTTGTCTCTGCGTTCCTTCAGAATCTCAGCTAAAAATTGGCAGTGCATATAATATCTGAATAAGTACCAAACTTCAGTTTCAACTGCAAATGAATTTGCCCAATTCTGTCTTCAAGCTCTTATAATATTCTTCTAGCACTCGTGGTGTTTTATGTGTTTTTTGGGGGCTGCCTAAAAAATCCCTTTTATTGAAGAAATGGCTTACATCCAGTCTTGTGATATTTTTGGTTTCCAATAAGTAGATTTTTAATTTTATGTAACCTCATTTTCTAATGATCCATTCAAGAGATGTTTCCACTATGAAATGAAGAGCAAGGGGAAAGAGCACAAATGATAGAGTGAGTGAGTGAGATGGGGTGTTGAGGAAGGAGAAAATGAAACAAAGACAGAGTGAGTGAACGGCAGGTAGGCATAGAAGAGGAGACTAGAAGTGAAAGTGACTTGCTTTTCCCTGCTCTTGACCTCCCATCCATCTCAAACCAATCACAAACATACCTTCTATGCAAAGTTGGTATGCAGAACTTCACTCCTCAGCCAGTGAGGGTGAGTCCCAAGCCAGGGGCTAGAGAGCAAAAGAATGGATGTGCTCAGACGTTCCTTGCTAGGGACAGTTGATCTGAAACAAGGCTTGCTCTCTTGTTTCCAGCAAGGATCTAGAAATTCTGCATGAATGTGCAAGGCACATTGCCAGCATAAATTTGCATAAACTGCCCCACCTTCTGCCTTCCTACTTCCTGAGCAGTAGTTGTTTGTGTATAGAGAGAAAGGTCGCAGGCAAGGTAATTTTGTGAGTAGGATACAGAACCCTAAATAGCTGGTGAGAGGTATAAGTTATTCTAAAAGCATAAAAACAGTACACCTGTGAAATGAAATGCTTTCATATGTGATCTTCTGTGTTTATTGTCCTGTGCAAAAAGTTGCACCTTGTGTTTGAAGGTTGAGATTATTTCAAGCTTGCATGGACGCAGAAATTTCTGAGTGACTTTTATACATTTCTTAGGACTCTTCACTGTCAGGATGGCCGAGTGGTCTAAGGCGCTGTGTTTAGGCCGCAGTCTCCTCTGAAGGCGTGGGGTCGAATCCCACTTCTGAAATGACTTTTGGAGATATAATCTTCTTCATCAGGATAACATCTGATGGAAGTTGCTTCTGTTCGTCTTCACCTGGGACGTTATTCTGTCCTCGTCTAGTCAAGAGAGCTTGATTTTCTCATATATTTCTGTTGTACAAAGTCTTGCTGATAAAGTGCAATCCTTACCAAATGAGCTTATGACCCATGTAAGAGCTCATCTAGAAGAGTCATTCTCTTGTATTCCCTGGCCAGACAGGCCATACACATTTGGAAGAATGCCAAGCACCTGATAGACAGCTGGACTCCAGCACACTTACAGCAATTTCCTCAGGGCAGTGATCAGGGTCTACTTAGATTTGTGAATTCCACCCTATGTTGTGACATTGAGATCCCTTGTTGAATTTGCTTTAGTCAGCCAAGATGTGGCTATTGACTCAATTTCAAAGCAGCTTTGGGCCGTTCAAGTGGCTGGTGAATAGCACTTTCTCTTTGTACTCATTAAAGGTCTAAAGAGTTCTTCATAGGTACTGCTCTGTATGGATTGTTCAAAGATCTGTTGGAAATGCTTATAATGGGATAAATAAATTGAGGGCATGCCTTTTCGGTACCCCACTTGCATGGCTGTCTGGCTTGTGGAAGGTGCTGCAAATGCAAGTCAGGATGGCCCAGTGGTCTAAGGCGCTGCGTTCAGGTTGAGTCTCTTCTGGAGGCGTGGGTTCAAATCCCACTTCTGACAAACCTGTGTTTAATCTTTTTTTTTCTTGAGGGAGAAAATCAGATCATTTCCCTCACATGGGCTTATATGGTTGTCTTTTTGGAAAAGTGCAGTGAGTTTTTTTCTTGCTATAGCCACTCATGGCCTAAGATGTGTGTTTTTTTGTTCACACTATCTTTCTCACTATGTAGATGAACAAGCAACATGTGGTCAGGATGGCCGAGTGGTCTAAGGCGCTGCGTTAAGGCCGCAGTCTCTCCTGGAGGCGTGGGTTCGAATCCCACTTCTGACAAAACTTTAAGTTCATTTTGACACTGCGTTCCTTCAGAATCTCAGCTAAAAATTGGCAGTGCATATAATATCTGAATAAGTACCAAACTTCAGTTTCAACTGCAAATGAATTTGCCCAATTCTGTCTTCAAGCTCGTATAATATTCTTCTAGCACTAGTGGTGTTTTATGTGTTTTTTGGGGGGTGCCTAAAAAATCCCTTTTATTGAAGAAATGGCTTACATTCAGTCTTGTGATATTTTTGGTTTCCAATAAGTAGATTTTTAATTTTATGTAACCTCATTTTCTAATGATCCATTCAAGAGATGTTTCCACTATGAAATGAAGAGCAAGGGGAAAGAGCACAAATGATAGAGCCAGTGAGTGAGATGGGGTGTTGAGGAAGGAGAGAATGAAATAAAGACAGAGTGAGTGAACGGCAGGTAGGCATAGAAGAGGAGACTAGAAGTGAAGGTGACTTGCTTTTCCCTGCTCTTGACCTCCCACCCATCTCAAACCAATCACAAACATACCTTCTATGCAACGTTGGTATGCAGAACTTCACTCCTCAGCCAGTGAGGGTGAGTCCCAAGCCAGGGGCTAGAGAGCAAAAGAATGGATGTACTCAGACGTTCCTTGCTAGGGACAGTTGATCTGAAACAAGGCCTGCTCTCTTGTTTCCAGCAAGGATCTAGAAATTCTGCATGAATCTGCAAGGCACATTGACAGCATAAATTTGCATAAACTGCCCCACCTTCTGCCTTCCTACTTCCTGAGCAATAGTTGTTTGTGTATAAAGAGAGAGGTCGCAGGCAAGATAATTTTGTGAGTAGGATACAGAACCCTAAATAGCTGGTGAGAGGTATAAGTTATTCTAAAAGCATTAAAAAAAGTACACCTGTGAAATGAAATGCTTTCATATGTGATCTTCTGTGTTTATTGTCCTGTGCAAAAAGTTGCACCTTGTGTTTGAAGGTTGAAATTATTTCAAGCTTGCATGGACGCAGAAATTTCTGAGTGACTTTTATACATTTCTTAGGACTCTTCACTGTCAGGATGGCCGAGTGGTCTAAGGCACTGTGTTTAGGCTGCAGTCTCCTCTGGAGGTGTGGGTTCGAAATCCCACTTCTGAAATGACTTTTGGAGATATAATCTTCTTCATCAGGATAACATCTGATGGAAGTTGCATCTGTTCGTCTTCACCTGGGACGTTATTCCGTCCTCGTCTAGTCAAGAGAGCTTGGGTTTCTCATATATTTCTGTTGTACAAAGTCTTGCTGATAAAGTGCAATCCTTACCAAATGAGCTTAGGACCCATGTAAGAGCTCATCTAGAAGAGTCATGCTCTTGTATTCCCTGGCCAGACAGGCCATGCAAATTTGGAAGAATGCCAAGCACCTGGTAGACAGCTGTACTCCAGCACACTTACAGCAATGTCCTCAGGGCTGTGATCAGGGGCTGCTTAGATTTGCGTATACCACCCTATGTTGTGACATTGAGCTCCCTTGTTGAATTTGCTTTAGTCAGCCAAGATGTGGCTGTTGACTCAATTTCAAAGCAGTTTTGCGCCGTTCAATTGGCTGGTGAATAGCACTTTCTCTTTGTACGCTTTAAAGGTCTAAAGAGTTCTTCATAGGTACTGCTCTGTATGGATTGTTCAAAGATCTGTTGGAAATGCTTATAATGGGATAAATAAATTGAGGGCATGCCTTTTCGGTACCAAACTTGCATGGCTGTCTGGCTTGTGGAAGGTGCTGCAAATGCAAGTCAGGATGGCCGAGTGGTCTAAGGCGCTGCGTTCAGGTCGCAGTCTCTTCTGGAGGCGTGGGTTCAAATCTCACTTCTGACAAACCTGTGTTTAATCTTCTTTTTTCTTGAGGGAGAAAATCAGATCATTTCCCTCACATGGGCTTATATGGTTGTCTTTTTGGAAAAGTGCAGTGAGTTTTTTTCTTGCTATAGCCACTTATGGCCTAAGATGTGTGTTTTTTTTGTTCACACTATCTTTCTCACTATGTAGATGGACAAGCAACATGTGGTCAGGATGGCCGAGTGGTCTAAGGCGCTGCGTTAAGGCCGCAGTCTCTCCTGGAGGCGTGGGTTCGAATCTCACTTCTGACAAAACTTTAAGTCCATTTTGTCTCTGCGTTCCTTCAGAATCTCAGCTAAAAATTGGCAGTGCATATAATATCTGAATAAGTACCAAACTTCAGTTTCAACTGCAAATGAATTTGCCCAATTCTGTCTTCAAGCTCTTATAATATTCTTCTAGCACTCGTGGTGTTTTATGTGTTTTTTGGGGGCTGCCTAAAAAATCCCTTTTATTGAAGAAATGGCTTACATCCAGTCTTGTGATATTTTTGGTTTCCAATAAGTAGATTTTTAATTTTATGTAACCTCATTTTCTAATGATCCATTCAAGAGATGTTTCCACTATGAAATGAAGAGCAAGGGGAAAGAGCACAAATGATAGAGTGAGTGAGTGAGATGGGGTGTTGAGGAAGGAGAAAATGAAACAAAGACAGAGTGAGTGAACGGCAGGTAGGCATAGAAGAGGAGACTAGAAGTGAAAGTGACTTGCTTTTCCCTGCTCTTGACCTCCCATCCATCTCAAACCAATCACAAACATACCTTCTATGCAAAGTTGGTATGCAGAACTTCACTCCTCAGCCAGTGAGGGTGAGTCCCAAGCCAGGGGCTAGAGAGCAAAAGAATGGATGTGCTCAGACGTTCCTTGCTAGGGACAGTTGATCTGAAACAAGGCTTGCTCTCTTGTTTCCAGCAAGGATCTAGAAATTCTGCATGAATGTGCAAGGCACATTGCCAGCATAAATTTGCATAAACTGCCCCACCTTCTGCCTTCCTACTTCCTGAGCAGTAGTTGTTTGTGTATAGAGAGAAAGGTCGCAGGCAAGGTAATTTTGTGAGTAGGATACAGAACCCTAAATAGCTGGTGAGAGGTATAAGTTATTCTAAAAGCATAAAAACAGTACACCTGTGAAATGAAATGCTTTCATATGTGATCTTCTGTGTTTATTGTCCTGTGCAAAAAGTTGCACCTTGTGTTTGAAGGTTGAGATTATTTCAAGCTTGCATGGACGCAGAAATTTCTGAGTGACTTTTATACATTTCTTAGGACTCTTCACTGTCAGGATGGCCGAGTGGTCTAAGGCGCTGTGTTTAGGCCGCAGTCTCCTCTGAAGGCGTGGGGTCGAATCCCACTTCTGAAATGACTTTTGGAGATATAATCTTCTTCATCAGGATAACATCTGATGGAAGTTGCTTCTGTTCGTCTTCACCTGGGACGTTATTCTGTCCTCGTCTAGTCAAGAGAGCTTGATTTTCTCATATATTTCTGTTGTACAAAGTCTTGCTGATAAAGTGCAATCCTTACCAAATGAGCTTATGACCCATGTAAGAGCTCATCTAGAAGAGTCATTCTCTTGTATTCCCTGGCCAGACAGGCCATACACATTTGGAAGAATGCCAAGCACCTGATAGACAGCTGGACTCCAGCACACTTACAGCAATTTCCTCAGGGCAGTGATCAGGGTCTACTTAGATTTGTGAATTCCACCCTATGTTGTGACATTGAGATCCCTTGTTGAATTTGCTTTAGTCAGCCAAGATGTGGCTATTGACTCAATTTCAAAGCAGCTTTGGGCCGTTCAAGTGGCTGGTGAATAGCACTTTCTCTTTGTACTCATTAAAGGTCTAAAGAGTTCTTCATAGGTACTGCTCTGTATGGATTGTTCAAAGATCTGTTGGAAATGCTTATAATGGGATAAATAAATTGAGGGCATGCCTTTTCGGTACCCCACTTGCATGGCTGTCTGGCTTGTGGAAGGTGCTGCAAATGCAAGTCAGGATGGCCCAGTGGTCTAAGGCGCTGCGTTCAGGTTGAGTCTCTTCTGGAGGCGTGGGTTCAAATCCCACTTCTGACAAACCTGTGTTTAATCTTTTTTTTTCTTGAGGGAGAAAATCAGATCATTTCCCTCACATGGGCTTATATGGTTGTCTTTTTGGAAAAGTGCAGTGAGTTTTTTTCTTGCTATAGCCACTCATGGCCTAAGATGTGTGTTTTTTTGTTCACACTATCTTTCTCACTATGTAGATGAACAAGCAACATGTGGTCAGGATGGCCGAGTGGTCTAAGGCGCTGCGTTAAGGCCGCAGTCTCTCCTGGAGGCGTGGGTTCGAATCCCACTTCTGACAAAACTTTAAGTTCATTTTGACACTGCGTTCCTTCAGAATCTCAGCTAAAAATTGGCAGTGCATATAATATCTGAATAAGTACCAAACTTCAGTTTCAACTGCAAATGAATTTGCCCAATTCTGTCTTCAAGCTCGTATAATATTCTTCTAGCACTAGTGGTGTTTTATGTGTTTTTTGGGGGGTGCCTAAAAAATCCCTTTTATTGAAGAAATGGCTTACATTCAGTCTTGTGATATTTTTGGTTTCCAATAAGTAGATTTTTAATTTTATGTAACCTCATTTTCTAATGATCCATTCAAGAGATGTTTCCACTATGAAATGAAGAGCAAGGGGAAAGAGCACAAATGATAGAGCCAGTGAGTGAGATGGGGTGTTGAGGAAGGAGAGAATGAAATAAAGACAGAGTGAGTGAACGGCAGGTAGGCATAGAAGAGGAGACTAGAAGTGAAGGTGACTTGCTTTTCCCTGCTCTTGACCTCCCACCCATCTCAAACCAATCACAAACATACCTTCTATGCAACGTTGGTATGCAGAACTTCACTCCTCAGCCAGTGAGGGTGAGTCCCAAGCCAGGGGCTAGAGAGCAAAAGAATGGATGTACTCAGACGTTCCTTGCTAGGGACAGTTGATCTGAAACAAGGCCTGCTCTCTTGTTTCCAGCAAGGATCTAGAAATTCTGCATGAATCTGCAAGGCACATTGACAGCATAAATTTGCATAAACTGCCCCACCTTCTGCCTTCCTACTTCCTGAGCAATAGTTGTTTGTGTATAAAGAGAGAGGTCGCAGGCAAGATAATTTTGTGAGTAGGATACAGAACCCTAAATAGCTGGTGAGAGGTATAAGTTATTCTAAAAGCATTAAAAAAAGTACACCTGTGAAATGAAATGCTTTCATATGTGATCTTCTGTGTTTATTGTCCTGTGCAAAAAGTTGCACCTTGTGTTTGAAGGTTGAAATTATTTCAAGCTTGCATGGACGCAGAAATTTCTGAGTGACTTTTATACATTTCTTAGGACTCTTCACTGTCAGGATGGCCGAGTGGTCTAAGGCACTGTGTTTAGGCTGCAGTCTCCTCTGGAGGTGTGGGTTCGAAATCCCACTTCTGAAATGACTTTTGGAGATATAATCTTCTTCATCAGGATAACATCTGATGGAAGTTGCATCTGTTCGTCTTCACCTGGGACGTTATTCCGTCCTCGTCTAGTCAAGAGAGCTTGGGTTTCTCATATATTTCTGTTGTACAAAGTCTTGCTGATAAAGTGCAATCCTTACCAAATGAGCTTAGGACCCATGTAAGAGCTCATCTAGAAGAGTCATGCTCTTGTATTCCCTGGCCAGACAGGCCATGCAAATTTGGAAGAACGCCAAGCACCTGGTAGACAGCTGTACTCCAGCACACTTACAGCAATGTCCTCAGGGCTGTGATCAGGGGCTGCTTAGATTTGTGTATTCCACCCTATGTTGTGACATTGAGCTCCCTTGTTGAATTTGCTTTAGTCAGCCAAGATGTGGCTGTTGACTCAATTTCAAAGCAGCTTTGCGCCGTTCAAGTGGCTGGTGAATAGCACTTTCTCTTTGTACGCTTTAAAGGTCTAAAGAGTTCTTCATAGGTACTGCTCTGTATGGATTGTTCAAAGATCTGTTGGAAATGCTTATAATGGGATAAATAAATTGAGGGCATGCCTTTTCGGTACCAAACTTGCATGGCTGTCTGGCTTGTGGAAGGTGCTGCAAATGCAAGTCAGGATGGCCGAGTGGTCTAAGGCGCTGCGTTCAGGTCGCAGTCTCTTCTGGAGGCGTGGGTTCAAATCCCACTTCTGACAAACCTGTGTTTAATCTTCTTTTTTCTTGAGGGAGAAAATCAGATCATTTCCCTCACATGGGCTTATATGGTTGTCTTTTTGGAAAAGTGCAGTGAGTTTTTTTCTTGCTATAGCCACTCATGGCCTAAGATGTGTGTTTTTTTTGTTCACACTATCTTTCTCACTATGTAGATGAACAAGCAACATGTGGTCAGGATGGCCGAGTGGTCTAAGGCGCTGCGTTAAGGCCGCAGTCTCTCCTGGAGGCGTGGGTTCGAATCTCACTTCTGACAAAACTTTAAGTCCATTTTGTCTCTGCGTTCCTTCAGAATCTCAGCTAAAAATTGGCAGTGCATATAATATCTGAATAAGTACCAAACTTCAGTTTCAACTGCAAATGAATTTGCCCAATTCTGTCTTCAAGCTCTTATAATATTCTTCTAGCACTAGTGGTGTTTTATGTGTTTTTTGGGGGTGCCTAAAAAATCCCTTTTATTGAAGAAATGGCTTACATTCAGTCTTGTGATATTTTTGGTTTCCAATAAGTAGATTTTTAATTTTATGTAACCTCATTTTCTAATGATCCATTCAAGAGATGTTTCCACTATGAAATGAAGAGCAAGGGGAAAGAGCACAAATGATAGAGCGAGTGAGTGAGATGGGGTATTGAGGAAGGAGAGAATGAAACAAAGACAGAGTGAGTGAACGGCAGGTAGGCATAGAAGAGGAGACTAGAAGTGAAAGTGACTTGCTTTTCCCTGCTCTTGACCTCCCACCCATCTCAAACCAATCACAAACATACCTTCTATGCAACGTTGGTATGCAGAACTTCACTCCTCAGCCAGTGAGGGTGAGTCCCAAGCCAGGGGCTAGAGAGCAAAAGAATGGATGTGCTCAGACGTTCCTTGCTAGGGACAGTTGATCTGAAACAAGGCCTGCTCTCTTGTTTCCAGCAAGGATCTAGAAATTCTGCATGAATCTGCAAGGCACATTGACAGCATACATTTTCATAAACTGCCCCACCTTCTGCCTTCCTACTTCCTGAGCAGTAGTTGTTTGTGTATAAAGAGAGAGGTCGCAGGCAAGGTAATTTTGTGAGTAGGATACAGAACCCTAAATAGCTGGTGAGAGGTATAAGTTATTCTAAAAGCATAAAAACAGTACACCTGTGAAATGAAATGCTTTCATATGTGATCTTCTGTGTTTATTGTCCTGTGCAAAAAGTTGCACCTTGTGTTTGAAGGTTGAAATTATTTCAAGCTTGCATGGACGCAGAAATTTCTGAGTGACTTTTATACATTTCTTAGGACTCTCCACTGTCAGGATGGCTGAGTGGTCTAAGGCGCTGTGTTTAGGCCGCAGTCTCCTCTGGAGGCGTGGGTTCGAATCCCACTTCTGACATGACTTTTGGAGATATAATCTTCTTCATCAGGATAACATCTGATGGAAGTTGCATCTGTTCGTCTTCACCTGGGACGTTATTCCGTCCTCGTCTAGTCAAGAGAGCTTGGGTTTCTCATATATTTCTGTTGTACAAAGTCTTGCTGATAAAGTGCAATCCTTATCAAATGAGCTTAGGACCCATGTAAGAGCTCATCTAGAAGAGTCATGCTCTTGTATTCCCTGGCCAGACAGGCCATGCAAATTTGGAAGAATGCCAAGCACCTGGTAGACAGCTGTACTCCAGCACACTTACAGCAATGTCCTCAGGGCTGTGATCAGGGGCTGCTTAGATTTGCCTATACCACCCTATGTTGTGACATTGAGCTCCCTTGTTGAATTTGCTTTAGTCAGCCAAGATGTGGCTGTTGACTCAATTTCAAAGCAGCTTTGCGCCGTTCAATTGGCTGGTGAATAGCACTTTCTCTTTGTACGCTTTAAAGGTCTAAAGAGTTCTTCATAGGTACTGCTCTGTATGGATTGTTCAAAGATCTGTTGGAAATGCTTATAATGGGATAAATAAATTGAGGGCATGCCTTTTCGGTTCAGTGGGGGGCAGCCTGTACCTAGTCCGCATCCCCCTAGGTTCCTTTGTTGTTTAGAGTAGTTTGTACGGCAGCTTAGCCGTGAGGACCACAGGACTTTTTATATGTATGAAAATTAGGTTGTAAAACAAGATACGGATGGGCAAGTAGGATTTTTCCACACAGTCCGTTTTTAAAGGTCAGTGACTCGGGTGGGTGTTCACACGCCACTCCTTCAAACGCAGAATGGCTCAATTTTGCTTGGCATTCACAGATGATCACATCACATCAATCTTGTCAGGTCCATCGTTACTGCCAGACACTCCACTGGGAGGTACAAACCAAGTGCGAGATGAATGGGAAAAACTATCTGCATTAAGGAAACGTCAGATCAGGATAGCTCTGCATGGAGCACTGATGACAGAGTACTTAAGAGCGGGGGCAGCACCGGCCAGTCTTCTAGTCAGACTGGAACCCAAGATTTTTCTGGAGGATAAGCAGTTCCGGGTGGACTGGAGCTACATAGCTAACAAGTGTACCCGGGACTGGCTTATCCTCATTATCAACACTGCAAAACGACTTAGTGAAGAGTTGCTCACAGAGATACTGGATCTAGAAACTACCATAAAAAACGATACAACAATTCTAGACGCTAAGGACCAGCTTAATAAGATACAAACTGACTTGGGCGAGTACCAGGCCTACATGGTGAATCAAAAGATCAAGGGATTGAAGCGCAATCTAGAAAGGTTCAGCCATGGGTGGGCCTTCCCCTATACAGAAGATGAGTACTACCAACAAGCCGCCAACCAGAATGTAGGAAATCAAAGAGGCAGGGCAGGCAGACCGCAACAGAGGAGAACTCCCAACCACTGGGCCTTTGATAACACCAGCAGTGAAGAGGATGAACAAACGGCTCCTCATCAACAGAGCAACACACGAGTCAGGTTCAACCCAGATACCAATACCGATCAGGACTTGGGAGCCATGTTCAGGGCTTTTTTAGATCAGTGTCCCCACAACCAGAGAGGAGGGAACACGAGAGGCAGAGGAAGAGGACGAGCACGACACATTCCAAACACCACTCGACCTATGAACTCACCCAGAATCACCCGCAGCAGAGGGCGAACGATGATATAAATGCGGAAACCAACATAGTGGTGAATCTTTCAGACCAGCCACTTACTAAGGAAGAGATGAGAGTCTTAAACATAGGCTTGGGGTTTGTCCCCACCCCACGACATGATAGTTTCCAGCTGAGAGGAGAACTTAATGGGGCACTGCGCAAGATCAAACTCTATAAGTTTTTTGAAGGTAAGGATCAAACATCGGTGCCTGAATCTTTCAGCACAGACCCACGTCGGCCGTCTACCTTTACCCCTGCGAGTCACCAAGTGGGACCCGAGGTCACGGTCTTTGAGCAAAAAGTCCTCAAAGAGATCACAGAACTTGAACAGAAACAACCCGTGCGGACCCACAGCAACATGTCCCAAACGGATTGGCAAGCCATCAAATCACTACAGAGCAACAGCTCGATCACAATTAAACCGGCGGATAAGGGGGGAGCCGTGGTGGTGATGAACACCACGGACTACGAGGCAGAGATCACCAGACTGTTGAGTGTGAGAGAACATTACCATCCTCTTGCTCGTGACCCCACTGAAGAATTAAAAACAACTATCCAGCAACTTGTTACCACGGCAAAAGAGAAGAAATGGATAACGGCAAAAGAGGCAGAATTCCTGATAAATCCATCACCCAGGGTTCCGGCATTTTATATAGTGCCAAAAATCCACAAGGCCCAAAGACCCCCCCCCTGGTCGCCCGATAGTATCGGGTATTTACTCGAGCCATTATCACAGTTTGCAGATTTCTTTCTACGCGAATGCGTAGTTACACAGCAGTCCTATGTGCAGGACACAACAGACATCTTACGGTACCTGGAAACTATCACTTACAACCCGGAGGAGCAGTTCTTGGTGACAATAGACATAGAGTCACTGTACACCAACATACCCCAGGAGGCGACGCTGGTGGCAGCAGCTCGTGCCCTGGGGCAATGTGAATGGTTTTACGACACAGCACCATCGTTCGTACTTCAATGCATAGAACTGGCTCTCACCCGCAATTTCTTTATGCACAGAGATCAACTGTACCTCCAGATATCGGGGACCTCGATGGGGGCCACATTTGCCCCAAGCCTGGCGTGCATTTACGTCGGGCAGTTTGAGAACAACTACATCCACCATGTCTCCAATCTCTTCCAGAGGAACATTGTCCTCTGGAAGAGATATATCGATGACATTCTGTGCATCTGGAGGGGAACCGCGGATGAGCTGACTCAATTTCTCACATGGCTCAACAACCTGGATCAGTGTCTCCGGTTCACCTAGAATATTGATCGACATAAGGCGACTTATCTGGACTTGGACATATATGCTACAGACAATACACTGACAACAACGGTCCACCAGAAGCCCACCGACAAAAATTCACTACTGCACTATAACTCTTTTCATCCGAGAGCCCTCCGCGACAACCTCCCGGTAGGACAGTTCATGAGGTACCGAAGAAACTGCTCTACTACAGCCAACTATTTAGAGCAGTCAGAAGATCTAGCAACAAAATTAACTAATCGGGCATACCCCACCAAAATAGTGAAGCAAGCACGGAAACGGGCATTAAATACCCCCAGAGAGTCCCTACTTACCAAGCACATTCGAGAAAAGAAAGAATGTATACCAGTTGTCACCACCTTTGGCCCCCATTCCACTAAGATCCGACAAATTATCAAAAAACATTGGCACATACTAGACACCAGTTTGAAGCCAATGCCACAACCGAGGTTTGCCTTCAAAAGATCTTCAAGCCTGAGAGACCGCCTGGTCCACTCACGTGCAGCTCCGGTGATGAAACAAACCAACATTCCACCAGGACACTACCCGTGTGGTAGCTGTACAGTTTGTGTATTGACCAGTAAAGTGAAATCATTTACCAGAACTAGCGGAAAGGAGTGGCACCTAAACACTTACAGTAATTGTAACACCTCCAATGTAATTTACAGACTTACGTGTCCATGCAATCTACATTACATTGGATTAACATCCAGAAAAATAAAGATCAGAATACAGGAGCACCTCAGTACTTTGAAATCGGCAAAATTAACAACGAAACTGGTACAACATTTCGTGACCCATCATCATCAACCTAGGGATCTACGGTGGATGGTAATCGAAACAGTGCGAGGGGATCAATACAACATGGACAACATTCTACATAGAAAGGAAGCCCGCTGGATCTATGAAGAATGTACAGATGACCGGGGGCTGAACGATACTATTGAATGGTATAAATTTCGGTGAACTAGAGAATGTCAGAGAAACCGTGAAATCATGACACATTGTGAGGACACAAAGAAAATAGATTCAAGGGGACATAAGCATAACCTATGTTCATGTGCAGCATAGTGTTAGACATCATCTTATGCGACCCAACATCAGATGGCTCTTAGTAGCACAACAGAAAGTAATGCAACAGCCTATCTAATTAACAAAGGCAATGCGCTAATAATAATACATCTAGAAGCACAAACAAGACAGAATTAACAGAGTCTATCGTGTGGAATAATAACATACATAAATATATGCCAGATCCTCAAACACAAACGAGCTAGATCTGGCTATAAAATATATGTTTATACACATTGAGGTGACACATATCACGACCACAGACCCTCTCCAAGATGGCCGATCCGCCAACACATCTTTCTAGGTCACCTCCACGCATAGTATCAACCACGTGACCCGGAAGCGCGGCTGCGGGCGTGTTCAAAATACAAACGCCAGGCCGGGGAACGCGAGCGAGAAGGGTGAGCGGAGGCCACATCAGCTTGCACATACGGTAAGGCATACAGGCAGTAGGTATGACGGTCACTAGAAAAGAAAAGAAAGCTAGCGCGACTGGTTACTACCTGGGGCATAAGTGTGAGGAATGTCCGCTTGGGCAGTTAACCCACGAACAACAAGGGAAGGTGACCAATGTATATATATGGGCGAGCATAGCCGGTAAATACAGTGATCTGGACAGCTAGATCGTGAAACAGGATGAAAACACTGTTAGTGGAGAAAATCACTTAAGAGCAAAATAGGAAACAACTAAGCATAAATCATTTGGTTTTTAGATATCGACCTAAGGGCGAACACGTAAACCCGCTTATGGATAAAGGGGGTTCTTTTAACAGCCATTTCTTCTACGGGAGCCTGGTATGCACAACTACACAAGGCTACCTGGTAACGTATAATGAGGTTCTGTAGGAGTGGTGCTGGAACACTCCATTCTCCGAGTCACAATTGACCAAATTGCCATAGATGTGTGTGTTACATTTTATTTCCATGTGTGCATATAGGTACAATAAAGGGAGAAAATTGATGACATGTGCAAGAAGTACGCAGATCCCAACACAACCCTGATGAAATCGCCGGTAATGTATAAAAAGGCGATGAAACATGTTGGTTTTTAGTAGAACAGGCACACGGCAAAGAATAAAAGGAAAGTGCTAGTGGGGCCAAGTTCTTTTTAACCTAATAGGTCCTACAATTCATACTCAGGAGGGTAGGCCCTATCACGTAGTTGGGTCATTCACATCACTACACGGAGTTTGTTTTCTTTAGCACACTTTTTTGATCCCCTTTACTTTTACGGTTGGCAACTGCTGATGATCATATAGTGGGGAGTCAAGCGAGTACCAGTTTGACACATCCTCCATGGTGGTTGCTCCCGTGAGGCGTTGCCAACCCCCCTCCCCCTATTTTTCACCAGAGAAGGGTTGAGGGACGGCGAAGCACAGCACCAGGGACTAATAGGCACACACATTAATGGCACTAGGAATGTTTTGATAAAGGTAAATGTGACAATAGACACTGAAACCAGGAGTAGGAGTAATCACACCCACTTCTAGGATTATCTCAATTTACAGAAAGAAAGGGATAGTTCACCTTGCAATAAGGTCAGGCACATTGATCAGACATGCCTTTTCGGTACCAAACTTGCATGGCTGTCTGGCTTGTGGAAGGTGCTGCAAATGCAAGTCAGGATGGCCGAGTGGTCTAAGGCGCTGCGTTCAGGTCGCAGTCTCTTCTGGAGGCGTGGGTTCAAATCTCACTTCTGAGAAACCTGTGTTTAATCTTCTTTTTTCTTGAGGGAGAAAATCAGATCATTTCCCTCACATGGGCTTATATGGTTGTCTTTTTGGAAAAGTGCAGTGAGTTTTTTTCTTGCTATAGCCACTTATGGCCTAAGATGTGTGTTTTTTTTGTTCACACTATCTTTCTCACTATGTAGATGGACAAGCAACATGTGGTCAGGATGGCCGAGTGGTCTAAGGCGCTGCGTTAAGGCCGCAGTCTCTCCTGGAGGCGTGGGTTCGAATCTCACTTCTGACAAAACTTTAAGTCCATTTTGTCTCTGCGTTCCTTCAGAATCTCAGCTAAAAATTGGCAGTGCATATAATATCTGAATAAGTACCAAACTTCAGTTTCAACTGCAAATGAATTTGCCCAATTCTGTCTTCAAGCTCTTATAATATTCTTCTAGCACTCGTGGTGTTTTATGTGTTTTTTGGGGGCTGCCTAAAAAATCCCTTTTATTGAAGAAATGGCTTACATCCAGTCTTGTGATATTTTTGGTTTCCAATAAGTAGATTTTTAATTTTATGTAACCTCATTTTCTAATGATCCATTCAAGAGATGTTTCCACTATGAAATGAAGAGCAAGGGGAAAGAGCACAAATGATAGAGTGAGTGAGTGAGATGGGGTGTTGAGGAAGGAGAAAATGAAACAAAGACAGAGTGAGTGAACGGCAGGTAGGCATAGAAGAGGAGACTAGAAGTGAAGGTGACTTGCTTTTCCCTGCTCTTGACCTCCCACCCATCTCAAACCAATCACAAACATACCTTCTATGCAAAGTTGGTATGCAGAACTTCACTCCTCAGCCAGTGAGGGTGAGTCCCAAGCCAGGGGCTAGAGAGCAAAAGAATGGATGTGCTCAGACGTTCCTTGCTAGGGACAGTTGATCTGTAACAAGGCTTGCTCTCTTGTTTCCAGCAAGGATCTAGAAATTCTGCATGAATGTGCAAGGCACATTGCCAGCATAAATTTGCATAAACTGCCCCACCTTCTGCCTTCCTACTTCCTGAGCAGTAGTTGTTTGTGTATAGAGAGAAAGGTCGCAGGCAAGGTAATTTTGTGAGTAGGATACAGAACCCTAAATAGCTGGTGAGAGGTATAAGTTATTCTAAAAGCATAAAAACAGTACACCTGTGAAATGAAATGCTTTCATATGTGATCTTCTGTGTTTATTGTCCTGTGCAAAAAGTTGCACCTTGTGTTTGAAGGTTGAGATTATTTCAAGCTTGCATGGACGCAGAAATTTCTGAGTGACTTTTATACATTTCTTAGGACTCTTCACTGTCAGGATGGCCGAGTGGTCTAAGGCGCTGTGTTTAGGCCGCAGTCTCCTCTGAAGGCGTGGGGTCGAATCCCACTTCTGAAATGACTTTTGGAGATATAATCTTCTTCATCAGGATAACATCTGATGGAAGTTGCTTCTGTTCGTCTTCACCTGGGACGTTATTCTGTCCTCGTCTAGTCAAGAGAGCTTGATTTTCTCATATATTTCTGTTGTACAAAGTCTTGCTGATAAAGTGCAATCCTTACCAAATGAGCTTATGACCCATGTAAGAGCTCATCTAGAAGAGTCATTCTCTTGTATTCCCTGGCCAGACAGGCCATACACATTTGGAAGAATGCCAAGCACCTGATAGACAGCTGGACTCCAGCACACTTACAGCAATTTCCTCAGGGCAGTGATCAGGGTCTACTTAGATTTGTGAATTCCACCCTATGTTGTGACATTGAGATCCCTTGTTGAATTTGCTTTAGTCAGCCAAGATGTGGCTATTGACTCAATTTCAAAGCAGCTTTGGGCCGTTCAAGTGGCTGGTGAATAGCACTTTCTCTTTGTACTCATTAAAGGTCTAAAGAGTTCTTCATAGGTACTGCTCTGTATGGATTGTTCAAAGATCTGTTGGAAATGCTTATAATGGGATAAATAAATTGAGGGCATGCCTTTTCGGTACCCCACTTGCATGGCTGTCTGGCTTGTGGAAGGTGCTGCAAATGCAAGTCAGGATGGCCCAGTGGTCTAAGGCGCTGCGTTCAGGTTGAGTCTCTTCTGGAGGCGTGGGTTCAAATCCCACTTCTGACAAACCTGTGTTTAATCTTTTTTTTTCTTGAGGGAGAAAATCAGATCATTTCCCTCACATGGGCTTATATGGTTGTCTTTTTGGAAAAGTGCAGTGAGTTTTTTTCTTGCTATAGCCACTCATGGCCTAAGATGTGTGTTTTTTTGTTCACACTATCTTTCTCACTATGTAGATGAACAAGCAACATGTGGTCAGGATGGCCGAGTGGTCTAAGGCGCTGCGTTAAGGCCGCAGTCTCTCCTGGAGGCGTGGGTTCGAATCCCACTTCTGACAAAACTTTAAGTTCATTTTGACACTGCGTTCCTTCAGAATCTCAGCTAAAAATTGGCAGTGCATATAATATCTGAATAAGTACCAAACTTCAGTTTCAACTGCAAATGAATTTGCCCAATTCTGTCTTCAAGCTCGTATAATATTCTTCTAGCACTAGTGGTGTTTTATGTGTTTTTTGGGGGGTGCCTAAAAAATCCCTTTTATTGAAGAAATGGCTTACATTCAGTCTTGTGATATTTTTGGTTTCCAATAAGTAGATTTTTAATTTTATGTAACCTCATTTTCTAATGATCCATTCAAGAGATGTTTCCACTATGAAATGAAGAGCAAGGGGAAAGAGCACAAATGATAGAGCCAGTGAGTGAGATGGGGTGTTGAGGAAGGAGAGAATGAAATAAAGACAGAGTGAGTGAACGGCAGGTAGGCATAGAAGAGGAGACTAGAAGTGAAGGTGACTTGCTTTTCCCTGCTCTTGACCTCCCACCCATCTCAAACCAATCACAAACATACCTTCTATGCAACGTTGGTATGCAGAACTTCACTCCTCAGCCAGTGAGGGTGAGTCCCAAGCCAGGGGCTAGAGAGCAAAAGAATGGATGTACTCAGACGTTCCTTGCTAGGGACAGTTGATCTGAAACAAGGCCTGCTCTCTTGTTTCCAGCAAGGATCTAGAAATTCTGCATGAATCTGCAAGGCACATTGACAGCATAAATTTGCATAAACTGCCCCACCTTCTGCCTTCCTACTTCCTGAGCAATAGTTGTTTGTGTATAAAGAGAGAGGTCGCAGGCAAGATAATTTTGTGAGTAGGATACAGAACCCTAAATAGCTGGTGAGAGGTATAAGTTATTCTAAAAGCATTAAAAAAAGTACACCTGTGAAATGAAATGCTTTCATATGTGATCTTCTGTGTTTATTGTCCTGTGCAAAAAGTTGCACCTTGTGTTTGAAGGTTGAAATTATTTCAAGCTTGCATGGACGCAGAAATTTCTGAGTGACTTTTATACATTTCTTAGGACTCTTCACTGTCAGGATGGCCGAGTGGTCTAAGGCACTGTGTTTAGGCTGCAGTCTCCTCTGGAGGTGTGGGTTCGAAATCCCACTTCTGAAATGACTTTTGGAGATATAATCTTCTTCATCAGGATAACATCTGATGGAAGTTGCATCTGTTCGTCTTCACCTGGGACGTTATTCCGTCCTCGTCTAGTCAAGAGAGCTTGGGTTTCTCATATATTTCTGTTGTACAAAGTCTTGCTGATAAAGTGCAATCCTTACCAAATGAGCTTAGGACCCATGTAAGAGCTCATCTAGAAGAGTCATGCTCTTGTATTCCCTGGCCAGACAGGCCATGCAAATTTGGAAGAACGCCAAGCACCTGGTAGACAGCTGTACTCCAGCACACTTACAGCAATGTCCTCAGGGCTGTGATCAGGGGCTGCTTAGATTTGTGTATTCCACCCTATGTTGTGACATTGAGCTCCCTTGTTGAATTTGCTTTAGTCAGCCAAGATGTGGCTGTTGACTCAATTTCAAAGCAGCTTTGCGCCGTTCAAGTGGCTGGTGAATAGCACTTTCTCTTTGTACGCTTTAAAGGTCTAAAGAGTTCTTCATAGGTACTGCTCTGTATGGATTGTTCAAAGATCTGTTGGAAATGCTTATAATGGGATAAATAAATTGAGGGCATGCCTTTTCGGTACCAAACTTGCATGGCTGTCTGGCTTGTGGAAGGTGCTGCAAATGCAAGTCAGGATGGCCGAGTGGTCTAAGGCGCTGCGTTCAGGTCGCAGTTTCTTCTGGAGGCGTGGGTTCAAATCCCACTTCTGACAAACCTGTGTTTAATCTTCTTTTTTCTTGAGGGAGAAAATCAGATCATTTCCCTCACATGGGCTTATATGGTTGTCTTTTTGGAAAAGTGCAGTGAGTTTTTTTCTTGCTATAGCCACTCATGGCCTAAGATGTGTGTTTTTTTTGTTCACACTATCTTTCTCACTATGTAGATGAACAAGCAACATGTGGTCAGGATGGCCGAGTGGTCTAAGGCGCTGCGTTAAGGCCGCAGTCTCTCCTGGAGGCGTGGGTTCGAATCTCACTTCTGACAAAACTTTAAGTCCATTTTGTCTCTGCGTTCCTTCAGAATCTCAGCTAAAAATTGGCAGTGCATATAATATCTGAATAAGTACCAAACTTCAGTTTCAACTGCAAATGAATTTGCCCAATTCTGTCTTCAAGCTCTTATAATATTCTTCTAGCACTAGTGGTGTTTTATGTGTTTTTTGGGGGTGCCTAAAAAATCCCTTTTATTGAAGAAATGGCTTACATTCAGTCTTGTGATATTTTTGGTTTCCAATAAGTAGATTTTTAATTTTATGTAACCTCATTTTCTAATGATCCATTCAAGAGATGTTTCCACTATGAAATGAAGAGCAAGGGGAAAGAGCACAAATGATAGAGCGAGTGAGTGAGATGGGGTGTTGAGGAAGGAGAGAATGAAACAAAGACAGAGTGAGTGAACGGCAGGTAGGCATAGAAGAGGAGACTAGAAGTGAAAGTGACTTGCTTTTCCCTGCTCTTGACCTCCCACCCATCTCAAACCAATCACAAACATACCTTCTATCTAACGTTGGTATGCAGAACTTCACTCCTCAGCCAGTGAGGGTGAGTCCCAAGCCAGGGGCTAGAGAGCAAAAGAATGGATGTGCTCAGACGTTCCTTGCTAGGGACAGTTGATCTGAAACAAGGCCTGCTCTCTTGTTTCCAGCAAGGATCTAGAAATTCTGCATGAATCTGCAAGGCACATTGACAGCATACATTTTCATAAACTGCCCCACCTTCTGCCTTCCTACTTCCTGAGCAGTAGTTGTTTGTGTATAAAGAGAGAGGTCGCAGGCAAGGTAATTTTGTGAGTAGGATACAGAACCCTAAATAGCTGGTGAGAGGTATAAGTTATTCTAAAAGCATAAAAACAGTACACCTGTGAAATGAAATGCTTTCATATGTGATCTTCTGTGTTTATTGTCCTGTGCAAAAAGTTGCACCTTGTGTTTGAAGGTTGAAATTATTTCAAGCTTGCATGGACGCAGAAATTTCTGAGTGACTTTTATACATTTCTTAGGACTCTCCACTGTCAGGATGGCTGAGTGGTCTAAGGCGCTGTGTTTAGGCCGCAGTCTCCTCTGGAGGCGTGGGTTCGAATCCCACTTCTGACATGACTTTTGGAGATATAATCTTCTTCATCAGGATAACATCTGATGGAAGTTGCATCTGTTCGTCTTCACCTGGGACGTTATTCCGTCCTCGTCTAGTCAAGAGAGCTTGGGTTTCTCATATATTTCTGTTGTACAAAGTCTTGCTGATAAAGTGCAATCCTTATCAAATGAGCTTAGGACCCATGTAAGAGCTCATCTAGAAGAGTCATGCTCTTGTATTCCCTGGCCAGACAGGCCATGCAAATTTGGAAGAATGCCAAGCACCTGGTAGACAGCTGTACTCCAGCACACTTACAGCAATGTCCTCAGGGCTGTGATCAGGGGCTGCTTAGATTTGCCTATACCACCCTATGTTGTGACATTGAGCTCCCTTGTTGAATTTGCTTTAGTCAGCCAAGATGTGGCTGTTGACTCAATTTCAAAGCAGCTTTGCGCCGTTCAATTGGCTGGTGAATAGCACTTTCTCTTTGTACGCTTTAAAGGTCTAAAGAGTTCTTCATAGGTACTGCTCTGTATGGATTGTTCAAAGATCTGTTGGAAATGCTTATAATGGGATAAATAAATTGAGGGCATGCCTTTTCGGTTCAGTGGGGGGCAGCCTGTACCTAGTCCGCATCCCCCTAGGTTCCTTTGTTGTTTAGAGTAGTTTGTACGGCAGCTTAGCCGTGAGGACCACAGGACTTTTTATATGTATGAAAATTAGGTTGTAAAACAAGATACGGATGGGCAAGTAGGATTTTTCCACACAGTCCGTTTTTAAAGGTCAGTGACTCGGGTGGGTGTTCACACGCCACTCCTTCAAACGCAGAATGGCTCAATTTTGCTTGGCATTCACAGATGATCACATCACATCAATCTTGTCAGGTCCATCGTTACTGCCAGACACTCCACTGGGAGGTACAAACCAAGTGCGAGATGAATGGGAAAAACTATCTGCATTAAGGAAACGTCAGATCAGGATAGCTCTGCATGGAGCACTGATGACAGAGTACTTAAGAGCGGGGGCAGCACCGGCCAGTCTTCTAGTCAGACTGGAACCCAAGATTTTTCTGGAGGATAAGCAGTTCCGGGTGGACTGGAGCTACATAGCTAACAAGTGTACCCGGGACTGGCTTATCCTCATTATCAACACTGCAAAACGACTTAGTGAAGAGTTGCTCACAGAGATACTGGATCTAGAAACTACCATAAAAAACGATACAACAATTCTAGACGCTAAGGACCAGCTTAATAAGATACAAACTGACTTGGGCGAGTACCAGGCCTACATGGTGAATCAAAAGATCAAGGGATTGAAGCGCAATCTAGAAAGGTTCAGCCATGGGTGGGCCTTCCCCTATACAGAAGACGAGTACTACCAACAAGCCGCCAACCAGAATGTAGGAAATCAAAGAGGCAGGGCAGGCAGACCGCAACAGAGGAGAACTCCCAACCACTGGGCCTTTGATAACACCAGCAGTGAAGAGGATGAACAAACGGCTCCTCATCAACAGAGCAACACACGAGTCAGGTTCAACCCAGATACCAATACCGATCAGGACTTGGGAGCCATGTTCAGGGCTTTTTTAGATCAGTGTCCCCACAACCAGAGAGGAGGGAACACGAGAGGCAGAGGAAGAGGACGAGCACGACACATTCCAAACACCACTCGACCTATGAACTCACCCAGAATCACCCGCAGCAGAGGGCGAACGATGATATAAATGCGGAAACCAACATAGTGGTGAATCTTTCAGACCAGCCACTTACTAAGGAAGAGATGAGAGTCTTAAACAAAGGCTTGGGGTTTGTCCCCACCCCACGACATGATAGTTTCCAGCTGAGAGGAGAACTTAATGGGGCACTGCGCAAGATCAAACTCTATAAGTTTTTTGAAGGTAAGGATCAAACATCGGTGCCTGAATCTTTCAGCACAGACCCACGTCGGCCGTCTACCTTTACCCCTGCGAGTCACCAAGTGGGACCCGAGGTCACGGTCTTTGAGCAAAAAGTCCTCAAAGAGATCACAGAACTTGAACAGAAACAACCCGTGCGGACCCACAGCAACATGTCCCAAACGGATTGGCAAGCCATCAAATCACTACAGAGCAACAGCTCGATCACAATTAAACCGGCGGATAAGGGGGGAGCCGTGGTGGTGATGAACACCACGGACTACGAGGCAGAGATCACCAGACTGTTGAGTGTGAGAGAACATTACCATCCTCTTGCTCGTGACCCCACTGAAGAATTAAAAACAACTATCCAGCAACTTGTTACCACGGCAAAAGAGAAGAAATGGATAACGGCAAAAGAGGCAGAATTCCTGATAAATCCATCACCCAGGGTTCCGGCATTTTATATAGTGCCAAAAATCCACAAGGCCCAAAGACCCCCCCCCTGGTCGCCCGATAGTATCGGGTATTTACTCGAGCCATTATCACAGTTTGCAGATTTCTTTCTACGCGAATGCGTAGTTACACAGCAGTCCTATGTGCAGGACACAACAGACATCTTACGGTACCTGGAAACTATCACTTACAACCCGGAGGAGCAGTTCTTGGTGACAATAGACATAGAGTCACTGTACACCAACATACCCCAGGAGGCGACGCTGGTGGCAGCAGCTCGTGCCCTGGGGCAATGTGAATGGTTTTACGACACAGCACCATCGTTCGTACTTCAATGCATAGAACTGGCTCTCACCCGCAATTTCTTTATGCACAGAGATCAACTGTACCTCCAGATATCGGGGACCTCGATGGGGGCCACATTTGCCCCAAGCCTGGCGTGCATTTACGTCGGGCAGTTTGAGAACAACTACATCCACCATGTCTCCAATCTCTTCCAGAGGAACATTGTCCTCTGGAAGAGATATATCGATGACATTCTGTGCATCTGGAGGGGAACCGCGGATGAGCTGACTCAATTTCTCACATGGCTCAACAACCTGGATCAGTGTCTCCGGTTCACCTAGAATATTGATCGACATAAGGCGACTTATCTGGACTTGGACATATATGCTACAGACAATACACTGACAACAACGGTCCACCAGAAGCCCACCGACAAAAATTCACTACTGCACTATAACTCTTTTCATCCGAGAGCCCTCCGCGACAACCTCCCGGTAGGACAGTTCATGAGGTACCGAAGAAACTGCTCTACTACAGCCAACTATTTAGAGCAGTCAGAAGATCTAGCAACAAAATTAACTAATCGGGCATACCCCACCAAAATAGTGAAGCAAGCACGGAAACGGGCATTAAATACCCCCAGAGAGTCCCTACTTACCAAGCACATTCGAGAAAAGAAAGAATGTATACCAGTTGTCACCACCTTTGGCCCCCATTCCACTAAGATCCGACAAATTATCAAAAAACATTGGCACATACTAGACACCAGTTTGAAGCCAATGCCACAACCGAGGTTTGCCTTCAAAAGATCTTCAAGCCTGAGAGACCGCCTGGTCCACTCACGTGCAGCTCCGGTGATGAAACAAACCAACATTCCACCAGGACACTACCCGTGTGGTAGCTGTACAGTTTGTGTATTGACCAGTAAAGTGAAATCATTTACCAGAACTAGCGGAAAGGAGTGGCACCTAAACACTTACAGTAATTGTAACACCTCCAATGTAATTTACAGACTTACGTGTCCATGCAATCTACATTACATTGGATTAACATCCAGAAAAATAAAGATCAGAATACAGGAGCACCTCAGTACTTTGAAATCGGCAAAATTAACAACGAAACTGGTACAACATTTCGTGACCCATCATCATCAACCTAGGGATCTACGGTGGATGGTAATCGAAACAGTGCGAGGGGATCAATACAACATGGACAACATTCTACATAGAAAGGAAGCCCGCTGGATCTATGAAGAATGTACAGATGACCGGGGGCTGAACGATACTATTGAATGGTATAAATTTCGGTGAACTAGAGAATGTCAGAGAAACCGTGAAATCATGACACATTGTGAGGACACAAAGAAAATAGATTCAAGGGGACATAAGCATAACCTATGTTCATGTGCAGCATAGTGTTAGACATCATCTTATGCGACCCAACATCAGATGGCTCTTAGTAGCACAACAGAAAGTAATGCAACAGCCTATCTAATTAACAAAGGCAATGCGCTAATAATAATACATCTAGAAGCACAAACAAGACAGAATTAACAGAGTCTATCGTGTGGAATAATAACATACATAAATATATGCCAGATCCTCAAACACAAACGAGCTAGATCTGGCTATAAAATATATGTTTATACACATTGAGGTGACACATATCACGACCACAGACCCTCTCCAAGATGGCCGATCCGCCAACACATCTTTCTAGGTCACCTCCACGCATAGTATCAACCACGTGACCCGGAAGCGCGGCTGCGGGCGTGTTCAAAATACAAACGCCAGGCCGGGGAACGCGAGCGAGAAGGGTGAGCGGAGGCCACATCAGCTTGCACATACGGTAAGGCATACAGGCAGTAGGTATGACGGTCACTAGAAAAGAAAAGAAAGCTAGCGCGACTGGTTACTACCTGGGGCATAAGTGTGAGGAATGTCCGCTTGGGCAGTTAACCCACGAACAACAAGGGAAGGTGACCAATGTATATATATGGGCGAGCATAGCCGGTAAATACAGTGATCTGGACAGCTAGATCGTGAAACAGGATGAAAACACTGTTAGTGGAGAAAATCACTTAAGAGCAAAATAGGAAACAACTAAGCATAAATCATTTGGTTTTTAGATATCGACCTAAGGGCGAACACGTAAACCCGCTTATGGATAAAGGGGGTTCTTTTAACAGCCATTTCTTCTACGGGAGCCTGGTATGCACAACTACACAAGGCTACCTGGTAACGTATAATGAGGTTCTGTAGGAGTGGTGCTGGAACACTCCATTCTCCGAGTCACAATTGACCAAATTGCCATAGATGTGTGTGTTACATTTTATTTCCATGTGTGCATATAGGTACAATAAAGGGAGAAAATTGATGACATGTGCAAGAAGTACGCAGATCCCAACACAACCCTGATGAAATCGCCGGTAATGTATAAAAAGGCGATGAAACATGTTGGTTTTTAGTAGAACAGGCACACGGCAAAGAATAAAAGGAAAGTGCTAGTGGGGCCAAGTTCTTTTTAACCTAATAGGTCCTACAATTCATACTCAGGAGGGTAGGCCCTATCACGTAGTTGGGTCATTCACATCACTACACGGAGTTTGTTTTCTTTAGCACACTTTTTTGATCCCCTTTACTTTTACGGTTGGCAACTGCTGATGATCATATAGTGGGGAGTCAAGCGAGTACCAGTTTGACACATCCTCCATGGTGGTTGCTCCCGTGAGGCGTTGCCAACCCCCCTCCCCCTATTTTTCACCAGAGAAGGGTTGAGGGACGGCGAAGCACAGCACCAGGGACTAATAGGCACACACATTAATGGCACTAGGAATGTTTTGATAAAGGTAAATGTGACAATAGACACTGAAACCAGGAGTAGGAGTAATCACACCCACTTCTAGGATTATCTCAATTTACAGAAAGAAAGGGATAGTTCACCTTGCAATAAGGTCAGGCACATTGATCAGACATGCCTTTTCGGTACCAAACTTGCATGGCTGTCTGGCTTGTGGAAGGTGCTGCAAATGCAAGTCAGGATGGCCGAGTGGTCTAAGGCGCTGCGTTCAGGTCGCAGTCTCTTCTGGAGGCGTGGGTTCAAATCTCACTTCTGAGAAACCTGTGTTTAATCTTCTTTTTTCTTGAGGGAGAAAATCAGATCATTTCCCTCACATGGGCTTATATGGTTGTCTTTTTGGAAAAGTGCAGTGAGTTTTTTTCTTGCTATAGCCACTTATGGCCTAAGATGTGTGTTTTTTTTGTTCACACTATCTTTCTCACTATGTAGATGGACAAGCAACATGTGGTCAGGATGGCCGAGTGGTCTAAGGCGCTGCGTTAAGGCCGCAGTCTCTCCTGGAGACGTGGGTTCGAATCTCACTTCTGACAAAACTTTAAGTCCATTTTGTCTCTGCGTTCCTTCAGAATCTCAGCTAAAAATTGGCAGTGCATATAATATCTGAATAAGTACCAAACTTCAGTTTCAACTGCAAATGAATTTGCCCAATTCTGTCTTCAAGCTCTTATAATATTCTTCTAGCACTCGTGGTGTTTTATGTGTTTTTTGGGGGCTGCCTAAAAAATCCCTTTTATTGAAGAAATGGCTTACATCCAGTCTTGTGATATTTTTGGTTTCCAATAAGTAGATTTTTAATTTTATGTAACCTCATTTTCTAATGATCCATTCAAGAGATGTTTCCACTATGAAATGAAGAGCAAGGGGAAAGAGCACAAATGATAGAGTGAGTGAGTGAGATGGGGTGTTGAGGAAGGAGAAAATGAAACAAAGACAGAGTGAGTGAACGGCAGGTAGGCATAGAAGAGGAGACTAGAAGTGAAGGTGACTTGCTTTTCCCTGCTCTTGACCTCCCACCCATCTCAAACCAATCACAAACATACCTTCTATGCAAAGTTGGTATGCAGAACTTCACTCCTCAGCCAGTGAGGGTGAGTCCCAAGCCAGGGGCTAGAGAGCAAAAGAATGGATGTGCTCAGACGTTCCTTGCTAGGGACAGTTGATCTGTAACAAGGCTTGCTCTCTTGTTTCCAGCAAGGATCTAGAAATTCTGCATGAATGTGCAAGGCACATTGCCAGCATAAATTTGCATAAACTGCCCCACCTTCTGCCTTCCTACTTCCTGAGCAGTAGTTGTTTGTGTATAGAGAGAAAGGTCGCAGGCAAGGTAATTTTGTGAGTAGGATACAGAACCCTAAATAGCTGGTGAGAGGTATAAGTTATTCTAAAAGCATAAAAACAGTACACCTGTGAAATGAAATGCTTTCATATGTGATCTTCTGTGTTTATTGTCCTGTGCAAAAAGTTGCACCTTGTGTTTGAAGGTTGAGATTATTTCAAGCTTGCATGGACGCAGAAATTTCTGAGTGACTTTTATACATTTCTTAGGACTCTTCACTGTCAGGATGGCCGAGTGGTCTAAGGCGCTGTGTTTAGGCCGCAGTCTCCTCTGAAGGCGTGGGGTCGAATCCCACTTCTGAAATGACTTTTGGAGATATAATCTTCTTCATCAGGATAACATCTGATGGAAGTTGCTTCTGTTCGTCTTCACCTGGGACGTTATTCTGTCCTCGTCTAGTCAAGAGAGCTTGATTTTCTCATATATTTCTGTTGTACAAAGTCTTGCTGATAAAGTGCAATCCTTACCAAATGAGCTTATGACCCATGTAAGAGCTCATCTAGAAGAGTCATTCTCTTGTATTCCCTGGCCAGACAGGCCATACACATTTGGAAGAATGCCAAGCACCTGATAGACAGCTGGACTCCAGCACACTTACAGCAATTTCCTCAGGGCAGTGATCAGGGTCTACTTAGATTTGTGAATTCCACCCTATATTGTGACATTGAGATCCCTTGTTGAATTTGCTTTAGTCAGCCAAGATGTGGCTATTGACTCAATTTCAAAGCAGCTTTGGGCCGTTCAAGTGGCTGGTGAATAGCACTTTCTCTTTGTACTCATTAAAGGTCTAAAGAGTTCTTCATAGGTACTGCTCTGTATGGATTGTTCAAAGATCTGTTGGAAATGCTTATAATGGGATAAATAAATTGAGGGCATGCCTTTTCGGTACCCCACTTGCATGGCTGTCTGGCTTGTGGAAGGTGCTGCAAATGCAAGTCAGGATGGCCCAGTGGTCTAAGGCGCTGCGTTCAGGTTGAGTCTCTTCTGGAGGCGTGGGTTCAAATCCCACTTCTGACAAACCTGTGTTTAATCTTTTTTTTTCTTGAGGGAGAAAATCAGATCATTTCCCTCACATGGGCTTATATGGTTGTCTTTTTGGAAAAGTGCAGTGAGTTTTTTTCTTGCTATAGCCACTCATGGCCTAAGATGTGTGTTTTTTTGTTCACACTATCTTTCTCACTATGTAGATGAACAAGCAACATGTGGTCAGGATGGCCGAGTGGTCTAAGGCGCTGCGTTAAGGCCGCAGTCTCTCCTGGAGGCGTGGGTTCGAATCCCACTTCTGACAAAACTTTAAGTTCATTTTGACACTGCGTTCCTTCAGAATCTCAGCTAAAAATTGGCAGTGCATATAATATCTGAATAAGTACCAAACTTCAGTTTCAACTGCAAATGAATTTGCCCAATTCTGTCTTCAAGCTCGTATAATATTCTTCTAGCACTAGTGGTGTTTTATGTGTTTTTTGGGGGGTGCCTAAAAAATCCCTTTTATTGAAGAAATGGCTTACATTCAGTCTTGTGATATTTTTGGTTTCCAATAAGTAGATTTTTAATTTTATGTAACCTCATTTTCTAATGATCCATTCAAGAGATGTTTCCACTATGAAATGAAGAGCAAGGGGAAAGAGCACAAATGATAGAGCCAGTGAGTGAGATGGGGTGTTGAGGAAGGAGAGAATGAAATAAAGACAGAGTGAGTGAACGGCAGGTAGGCATAGAAGAGGAGACTAGAAGTGAAGGTGACTTGCTTTTCCCTGCTCTTGACCTCCCACCCATCTCAAACCAATCACAAACATACCTTCTATGCAACGTTGGTATGCAGAACTTCACTCCTCAGCCAGTGAGGGTGAGTCCCAAGCCAGGGGCTAGAGAGCAAAAGAATGGATGTACTCAGACGTTCCTTGCTAGGGACAGTTGATCTGAAACAAGGCCTGCTCTCTTGTTTCCAGCAAGGATCTAGAAATTCTGCATGAATCTGCAAGGCACATTGACAGCATAAATTTGCATAAACTGCCCCACCTTCTGCCTTCCTACTTCCTGAGCAATAGTTGTTTGTGTATAAAGAGAGAGGTCGCAGGCAAGATAATTTTGTGAGTAGGATACAGAACCCTAAATAGCTGGTGAGAGGTATAAGTTATTCTAAAAGCATTAAAAAAAGTACACCTGTGAAATGAAATGCTTTCATATGTGATCTTCTGTGTTTATTGTCCTGTGCAAAAAGTTGCACCTTGTGTTTGAAGGTTGAAATTATTTCAAGCTTGCATGGACGCAGAAATTTCTGAGTGACTTTTATACATTTCTTAGGACTCTTCACTGTCAGGATGGCCGAGTGGTCTAAGGCACTGTGTTTAGGCTGCAGTCTCCTCTGGAGGTGTGGGTTCGAAATCCCACTTCTGAAATGACTTTTGGAGATATAATCTTCTTCATCAGGATAACATCTGATGGAAGTTGCATCTGTTCGTCTTCACCTGGGACGTTATTCCGTCCTCGTCTAGTCAAGAGAGCTTGGGTTTCTCATATATTTCTGTTGTACAAAGTCTTGCTGATAAAGTGCAATCCTTACCAAATGAGCTTAGGACCCATGTAAGAGCTCATCTAGAAGAGTCATGCTCTTGTATTCCCTGGCCAGACAGGCCATGCAAATTTGGAAGAATGCCAAGCACCTGGTAGACAGCTGTACTCCAGCACACTTACAGCAATGTCCTCAGGGCTGTGATCAGGGGCTGCTTAGATTTGTGTATTCCACCCTATGTTGTGACATTGAGCTCCCTTGTTGAATTTGCTTTAGTCAGCCAAGATGTGGCTGTTGACTCAATTTCAAAGCAGCTTTGCGCCGTTCAAGTGGCTGGTGAATAGCACTTTCTCTTTGTACGCTTTAAAGGTCTAAAGAGTGCTTCATAGGTACTGCTCTGTATGGATTGTTCAAAGATCTGTTGGAAATGCTTATAATGGGATAAATAAATTGAGGGCATGCCTTTTCGGTACCAAACTTGCATGGCTGTCTGGCTTGTGGAAGGTGCTGCAAATGCAAGTCAGGATGGCCGAGTGGTCTAAGGCGCTGCGTTCAGGTCGCAGTCTCTTCTGGAGGCGTGGGTTCAAATCCCACTTCTGACAAACCTGTGTTTAATCTTCTTTTTTCTTGAGGGAGAAAATCAGATCATTTCCCTCACATGGGCTTATATGGTTGTCTTTTTGGAAAAGTGCAGTGAGTTTTTTTCTTGCTATAGCCACTCATGGCCTAAGATGTGTGTTTTTTTTGTTCACACTATCTTTCTCACTATGTAGATGAACAAGCAACATGTGGTCAGGATGGCCGAGTGGTCTAAGGCGCTGCGTTAAGGCCGCAGTCTCTCCTGGAGGCGTGGGTTCGAATCTCACTTCTGACAAAACTTTAAGTCCATTTTGTCTCTGCGTTCCTTCAGAATCTCAGCTAAAAATTGGCAGTGCATATAATATCTGAATAAGTACCAAACTTCAGTTTCAACTGCAAATGAATTTGCCCAATTCTGTCTTCAAGCTCTTATAATATTCTTCTAGCACTAGTGGTGTTTTATATGTTTTTTGGGGGTGCCTAAAAAATCCCTTTTATTGAAGAAATGGCTTACATTCAGTCTTGTGATATTTTTGGTTTCCAATAAGTAGATTTTTAATTTTATGTAACCTCATTTTCTAATGATCCATTCAAGAGATGTTTCCACTATGAAATGAAGAGCAAGGGGAAAGAGCACAAATGATAGAGCGAGTGAGTGAGATGGGGTGTTGAGGAAGGAGAGAATGAAACAAAGACAGAGTGAGTGAACGGCAGGTAGGCATAGAAGAGGAGACTAGAAGTGAAAGTGACTTGCTTTTCCCTGCTCTTGACCTCCCACCCATCTCAAACCAATCACAAACATACCTTCTATGCAACGTTGGTATGCAGAACTTCACTCCTCAGCCAGTGAGGGTGAGTCCCAAGCCAGGGGCTAGAGAGCAAAAGAATGGATGTGCTCAGACGTTCCTTGCTAGGGACAGTTGATCTGAAACAAGGCCTGCTCTCTTGTTTCCAGCAAGGATCTAGAAATTCTGCATGAATCTGCAAGGCACATTGACAGCATACATTTTCATAAACTGCCCCACCTTCTGCCTTCCTACTTCCTGAGCAGTAGTTGTTTGTGTATAAAGAGAGAGGTCGCAGGCAAGGTAATTTTGTGAGTAGGATACAGAACCCTAAATAGCTGGTGAGAGGTATAAGTTATTCTAAAAGCATAAAAACAGTACACCTGTGAAATGAAATGCTTTCATATGTGATCTTCTGTGTTTATTGTCCTGTGCAAAAAGTTGCACCTTGTGTTTGAAGGTTGAAATTATTTCAAGCTTGCATGGACGCAGAAATTTCTGAGTGACTTTTATACATTTCTTAGGACTCTCCACTGTCAGGATGGCTGAGTGGTCTAAGGCGCTGTGTTTAGGCCGCAGTCTCCTCTGGAGGCGTGGGTTCGAATCCCACTTCTGACATGACTTTTGGAGATATAATCTTCTTCATCAGGATAACATCTGATGGAAGTTGCATCTGTTCGTCTTCACCTGGGACGTTATTCCGTCCTCGTCTAGTCAAGAGAGCTTGGGTTTCTCATATATTTCTGTTGTACAAAGTCTTGCTGATAAAGTGCAATCCTTATCAAATGAGCTTAGGACCCATGTAAGAGCTCATCTAGAAGAGTCATGCTCTTGTATTCCCTGGCCAGACAGGCCATGCAAATTTGGAAGAATGCCAAGCACCTGGTAGACAGCTGTACTCCAGCACACTTACAGCAATGTCCTCAGGGCTGTGATCAGGGGCTGCTTAGATTTGCCTATACCACCCTATGTTGTGACATTGAGCTCCCTTGTTGAATTTGCTTTAGTCAGCCAAGATGTGGCTGTTGACTCAATTTCAAAGCAGCTTTGCGCCGTTCAATTGGCTGGTGAATAGCACTTTCTCTTTGTACGCTTTAAAGGTCTAAAGAGTTCTTCATAGGTACTGCTCTGTATGGATTGTTCAAAGATCTGTTGGAAATGCTTATAATGGGATAAATAAATTGAGGGCATGCCTTTTCGGTACCAAACTTGCATGGCTGTCTGGCTTGTGGAAGGTGCTGCAAATGCAAGTCAGGATGGCCGAGTGGTCTAAGGCGCTGCGTTCAGGTCGCAGTCTCTTCTGGAGGCGTGGGTTCAAATCTCACTTCTGACAAACCTGTGTTTAATCTTCTTTTTTCTTGAGGGAGAAAATCAGATCATTTCCCTCACATGGGCTTATATGGTTGTCTTTTTGGAAAAGTGCAGTGAGTTTTTTTCTTGCTATAGCCACTCATGGCCTAAGATGTGTGTTTTTTTGTTCACACTATCTTTCTCACTATGTAGATGAACAAGCAACATGTGGTCAGGATGGCCGAGTGGTCTAAGGCACTGCATTAAGGCCGCAGTCTCTCCTGGAGGCGTGGGTTCGAATCCCACTTCTGACAAAACTTTAAGTCCATTTTGTCTCTGCGTTCCTTCAGAATCTCAGCTAAAAATTGGCAGTGCATATAATATCTGAATAAGTACCAAACTTCAGTTTCAACTGCAAATGAATTTGCCCAATTCTGTCTTCAAGCTCGTATAATATTCTTCTAGCACTAGTGGTGTTTTATGTGTTTTTTGGGGGGTGCCTAAAAAATCCCTTTTATTGAAGAAATGGCTTACATTCAGTCTTGTGATATTTTTGGTTTCCAATAAGTAGATTTTTAATTTTATGTAAACTCATTTTCTAATGATCCATTCAAGAGATGTTTCCACTATGAAATGAAGAGCAAGGGGAAAGAGCACAAATGATAGAGCGAGTGAGTGAGATGGGGTGTTGAGGAAGGAGAAAATGAAACAAAGACAGAGTGAGTGAACGGCAGGTAGGCATAGAAGAGGAGACTAGAAGTGAAAGTGACTTGCTTTTCCCTGCTCTTGACCTCCCACCCATCTCAAACCAATCACAAACATACCTTCTATGCAAAGTTGGTATGCAGAACTTCACTCCTCAGCCAGTGAGGGTGAGTCCCAAGCCAGGGGCTAGAGAGCAAAAGAATGGATGTGCTCAGACGTTCCTTGCTAGGGACAGTTGATCTGAAACAAGGCCTGCTCTCTTGTTTCCAGCAAGGATCTAGAAATTCTGCATGAATGTGCAAGGCACATTGCCAGCATAAATTTGCATAAACTGCCCCACCTTCTGCCTTCCTACTTCCTGAGCAGTAGTTGTTTGTGTATAGAGAGAAAGGTCGCAGGCAAGGTAATTTTGTGAGTAGGATACAGAACCCTAAATAGCTGGTGAGAGGTATAAGTTATTCTAAAAGCATAAAAACAGTACACCTGTGAAATGAAATGCTTTCATATGTGATCTTCTGTGTTTATTGTCCTGTGCAAAAAGTTGCACCTTGTGTTTGAAGGTTGAAATTATTTCAAGCTTGCATGGACGCAGAAATTTCTGAGTGACTTTTATACATTTCTTAGGACTCTTCACTGTCAGGATGGCCGAGTGGTCTAAGGCGCTGTGTTTAGGCTGCAGTCTCCTCTGAAGGCGTGGGTTCGAATCCCACTTCTGAAATCACTTTTGGAGATATAATCTTCTTCATCAGGATAACATCTGATGGAAGTTGCTTCTGTTCGTCTTCACCTGGGACGTTATTCTGTCCTCGTCTAGTCAAGAGAGCTTGAGTTTCTCATATATTTCTGTTGTACAAAGTCTTGCTGATAAAGTGCAATCCTTACCAGATAAGCTTATGACCCATGTAAGAGCTCATCTAGAAGAGTAATTCTCTTGTATTCCCTGGCCAGACAGGCCATACACATTTGGAAGAATGCCAAGCACCTGGTAGACAGCTGGACTCCAGCACACTTACAGCAATTTCCTCAGGGCAGTGATCAGGGGCTACTTAGATTTGCGAATTCCACCCTATGTTGTGACATTGAGATCCCTTGTTGAATTTGCTTTAGTCAGCCAAGATGTGGCTATTGACTCAATTTCAAAGCAGCTTTGGGCCGTTCAAGTGGCTGGTGAATAGCACTTTCTCTTTGTACTCATTAAAGGTCTAAAGAGTTCTTCATAGGTACTGCTCTGTATGGATTGTTCAAAGATCTGTTGGAAATGCTTATAATGGGATAAATAAATTGAGGGCATGCCTTTTCGGTACCCCACTTGCATGGCTGTCTGGCTTGTGGAAGGTGCTGCAAATGCAAGTCAGGATGGCCCAGTGGTCTAAGGCGCTGCGTTCAGGTCGCAGTCTCTTCTGGAGGCGTGGGTTCAAATCCCACTTCAGACAAACCTGTGTTTAATCTCCTTTTTTCTTGAGGGAGAAAATCAGATCATTTCCCTCACATGGGCTTATATGGTTGTCTTTTTGGAAAAGTGCAGTGAGTTTTTTTCTTGCTATAGCCACTCATGGCCTAAGATGTGTGTTTTTTTGTTCACACTATCTTTCTCACTATGTAGATGAACAAGCAACATGTGGTCAGGATGACCGAGTGGTCTAAGGCACTGCATTAAGGCCGCAGTCTCTCCTGGAGGCGTGGGTTCCAAACCCACTTCTGACAAAACTTTAAGTCCATTTTGTCTCTGCGTTCCTTCAGAATCTCAGCTAAAAATTGGCAGTGCATATAATATCTGAATAAGTACCAAACTTCAGTTTCAACTGCAAATGAATTTGCCCAATTCTGTCTTCAAGCTCGTATAATATTCTTCTAGCACTAGTGGTGTTTTATGTGTTTTTTGGGGGGTGCCTAAAAAATCCCTTTTATTGAAGAAATGGCTTACATTCAGTCTTGTGATATTTTTGGTTTCCAATAAGTAGATTTTTAATTTTATGTAACCTCATTTTCTAATGATCCATTCAAGAGATGTTTCCACTATGAAATGAAGAGCAAGGGGAAAGAGCACAAATGATAGAGCCAGTGAGTGAGATGGGGTGTTGAGGAAGGAGAGAATGAAACAAAGACAGAGTGAGTGAACGGCAGGTAGGCATAGAAGAGGAGACTAGAAGTGAAGGTGACTTGCTTTTCCCTGCTCTTGACCTCCCACCCATCTCAAACCAATCACAAACATACCTTCTATGCAACGTTGGTATGCAGAACTTCACTCCTCAGCCAGTGAGGGTGAGTCCCAAGCCAGGGGCTAGAGAGCAAAAGAATGGATGTACTCAGACGTTCCTTGCTAGGGACAGTTGATCTGAAACAAGGCCTGCTCTCTTGTTTCCAGCAAGGATCTAGAAATTCTGCATGAATCTGCAAGGCACATTGACAGCATAAATTTGCATAAACTGCCCCACCTTCTGCCTTCCTACTTCCTGAGCAATAGTTGTTTGTGTATAAAGAGAGAGGTCGCAGGCAAGATAATTTTGTGAGTAGGATACAGAACCCTAAATAGCTGGTGAGAGGTATAAGTTATTCTAAAAGCATTAAAAAAAGTACACCTGTGAAATGAAATGCTTTCATATGTGATCTTCTGTGTTTATTGTCCTGTGCAAAAAGTTGCACCTTGTGTTTGAAGGTTGAAATTATTTCAAGCTTGCATGGACGCAGAAATTTCTGAGTGACTTTTATACATTTCTTAGGACTCTTCACTGTCAGGATGGCCGAGTGGTCTAAGGCACTGTGTTTAGGCTGCAGTCTCCTCTGGAGGCGTGGGTTCGAAATCCCACTTCTGACATGACTTTTGGAGATATAATCTTCTTCATCAGGATAACATCTGATGGAAGTTGCATCTGTTCGTCTTCACCTGGGACGTTATTCCGTCCTCGTCTAGTCAAGAGAGCTTGGGTTTCTCATATATTTCTGTTGTACAAAGTCTTGCTGATAAAGTGCAATCCTTACCAAATGAGCTTAGGACCCATGTAAGAGCTCATCTAGAAGAGTCATGCTCTTGTATTCCCTGGCCAGACAGGCCATGCAAATTTGGAAGAATGCCAAGCACCTGGTAGACAGCTGTACTCCAGCACACTTACAGCAATGTCCTCAGGGCTGTGATCAGGGGCTGCTTAGATTTGTGTATTCCACCCTATGTTGTGACATTGAGCTCCCTTGTTGAATTTGCTTTAGTCAGCCAAGATGTGGCTGTTGACTCAATTTCAAAGCAGCTTTGCGCCGTTCAAGTGGCTGGTGAATAGCACTTTCTCTTTGTACGCTTTAAAGGTCTAAAGAGTTCTTCATAGGTACTGCTCTGTATGGATTGTTCAAAGATCTGTTGGAAATGCTTATAATGGGATAAATAAATTGAGGGCATGCCTTTTCGGTACCAAACTTGCATGGCTGTCTGGCTTGTGGAAGGTGCTGCAAATGCAAGTCAGGATGGCCGAGTGGTCTAAGGCGCTGCGTTCAGGTCGCAGTCTCTTCTGGAGGCGTGGGTTCAAATCCCACTTCTGACAAACCTGTGTTTAATCTTCTTTTTTCTTGAGGGAGAAAATCAGATCATTTCCCTCACATGGGCTTATATGGTTGTCTTTTTGGAAAAGTGCAGTGAGTTTTTTTCTTGCTATAGCCACTCATGGCCTAAGATGTGTGTTTTTTTTGTTCACACTATCTTTCTCACTATGTAGATGAACAAGCAACATGTGGTCAGGATGGCCGAGTGGCCTAAGGCGCTGCGTTAAGGCCGCAGTCTCTCCTTGAGGCGTGGGTTCGAATCTCACTTCTGACAAAACTTTAAGTCCATTTTGTCTCTGCGTTCCTTCAGAATCTCAGCTAAAAATTGGCAGTGCATATAATATCTGAATAAGTACCAAACTTCAGTTTCAACTGCAAATGAATTTGCCCAATTCTGTCTTCAAGCTCTTATAATATTCTTCTAGCACTAGTGGTGTTTTATGTGTTTTTTGGGGGTGACTAAAAAAATCCCTTTTATTGAAGAAATGGCTTACATTCAGTCTTGTGATATTTTTGGTTTCCAATAAGTAGATTTTTAATTTTATGTAACCTCATTTTCTAATGATCCATTCAAGAGATGTTTCCACTATGAAATGAAGAGCAAGGGGAAAGAGCACAAATGATAGAGCGAGTGAGTGAGATGGGGTGTTGAGGAAGGAGAGAATGAAACAAAGACAGAGTGAGTGAACGGCAGGTAGGCATAGAAGAGGAGACTAGAAGTGAAAGTGACTTGCTTTTCCCTGCTCTTGACCTCCCACCCATCTCAAACCAATCACAAACATACCTTCTATGCAACGTTGGTATGCAGAACTTCACTCCTCAGCCAGTGAGGGTGAGTCCCAAGCCAGGGGCTAGAGAGCAAAAGAATGGATGTGCTCAGACGTTCCTTGCTAGGGACAGTTGATCTGAAACAAGGCCTGCTCTCTTGTTTCCAGCAAGGATCTAGAAATTCTGCATGAATCTGCAAGGCACATTGACAGCATACATTTTCATAAACTGCCCCACCTTCTGCCTTCCTACTTCCTGAGCAGTAGTTGTTTGTGTATAAAGAGAGAGGTCGCAGGCAAGGTAATTTTGTGAGTAGGATACAGAACCCTAAATAGCTGGTGAGAGGTATAAGTTATTCTAAAAGCATAAAAACAGTACACCTGTGAAATGAAATGCTTTCATATGTGATCTTCTGTGTTTATTGTCCTGTGCAAAAAGTTGCACCTTGTGTTTGAAGGTTGAAATTATTTCAAGCTTGCATGGACGCAGAAATTTCTGAGTGACTTTTATACATTTCTTAGGACTCTCCACTGTCAGGATGGCTGAGTGGTCTAAGGCGCTGTGTTTAGGCTGCAGTCTCCTCTGGAGGCGTGGGTTCGAATCCCACTTCTGACATGACTTTTGGAGATATAATCTTCTTCATCAGGATAACATCTGATGGAAGTTGCATCTGTTCGTCTTCACCTGGGACGTTATTCCGTCCTCGTCTAGTCAAGAGAGCTTGGGTTTCTCATATATTTCTGTTGTACAAAGTCTTGCTGATAAAGTGCAATCCTTATCAAATGAGCTTAGGACCCATGTAAGAGCTCATCTAGAAGAGTCATGCTCTTGTATTCCCTGGCCAGACAGGCCATGCAAATTTGGAAGAATGCCAAGCACCTGGTAGACAGCTGTACTCCAGCACACTTACAGCAATGTCCTCAGGGCTGTGATCAGGGGCTGCTTAGATTTGCGTATACCACCCTATGTTGTGACATTGAGCTCCCTTGTTGAATTTGCTTTAGTCAGCCAAGATGTGGCTGTTGACTCAATTTCAAAGCAGCTTTGCGCCGTTCAATTGGCTGGTGAATAGCACTTTCTCTTTGTACGCTTTAAAGGTCTAAAGAGTTCTTCATAGGTACTGCTCTGTATGGATTGTTCAAAGATCTGTTGGAAATGCTTATAATGGGATAAATAAATTGAGGGCATGCCTTTTCGGTACCAAACTTGCATGGCTGTCTGGCTTGTGGAAGGTGCTGCAAATGCAAGTCAGGATGGCCGAGTGGTCTAAGGCGCTGCGTTCAGGTCGCAGTCTCTTCTGGAGGCGTGGGTTCAAATCTCACTTCTGACAAACCTGTGTTTAATCTTCTTTTTTCTTGAGGGAGAAAATCAGATCATTTCCCTCACATGGGCTTATATGGTTGTCTTTTTAGAAAAGTGCAGTGAGTTTTTTTCTTGCTATAGCCACTCATGGCCTAAGATGTGTGTTTTTTTGTTCACACTATCTTTCTCACTATGTAGATGAACAAGCAACATGTGGTCAGGATGACCGAGTGGTCTAAGGCACTGCATTAAGGCCGCAGTCTCTCCTGGAGGCGTGGGTTCCAAACCCACTTCTGACAAAACTTTAAGTCCATTTTGTCTCTGCGTTCCTTCAGAATCTCAGCTAAAAATTGGCAGTGCATATAATATCTGAATAAGTACCAAACTTCAGTTTCAACTGCAAATGAATTTGCCCAATTCTGTCTTCAAGCTCGTATAATATTCTTCTAGCACTAGTGGTGTTTTATGTGTTTTTTGGGGGGTGCCTAAAAAATCCCTTTTATTGAAGAAATGGCTTACATTCAGTCTTGTGATATTTTTGGTTTCCAATAAGTAGATTTTTAATTTTATGTAACCTCATTTTCTAATGATCCATTCAAGAGATGTTTCCACTATGAAATGAAGAGCAAGGGGAAAGAGCACAAATGATAGAGCCAGTGAGTGAGATGGGGTGTTGAGGAAGGAGAGAATGAAACAAAGACAGAGTGAGTGAACGGCAGGTAGGCATAGAAGAGGAGACTAGAAGTGAAGGTGACTTGCTTTTCCCTGCTCTTGACCTCCCACCCATCTCAAACCAATCACAAACATACCTTCTATGCAACGTTGGTATGCAGAACTTCACTCCTCAGCCGGTGAGGGTGAGTCCCAAGCCAGGGGCTAGAGAGCAAAAGAATGGATGTACTCAGACGTTCCTTGCTAGGGACAGTTGATCTGAAACAAGGCCTGCTCTCTTGTTTCCATCAAGGATCTAGAAATTCTGCATGAATCTGCAAGGCACATTGACAGCATAAATTTGCATAAACTGCCCCACCTTCTGCCTTCCTACTTCCTGAGCAATAGTTGTTTGTGTATAAAGAGAGAGGTCGCAGGCAAGATAATTTTGTGAGTAGGATACAGAACCCTAAATAGCTGGTGAGAGGTATAAGTTATTCTAAAAGCATAAAAAAAAGTACACCTGTGAAATGAAATGCTTTCATATGTGATCTTCTGTGTTTATTGTCCTGTGCAAAAAGTTGCACCTTGTGTTTGAAGGTTGAAATTATTTCAAGCTTGCATGGACGCAGAAATTTCTGAGTGACTTTTATACATTTCTTAGGACTCTTCACTGTCAGGATGGCCGAGTGGTCTAAGGCACTGTGTTTAGGCTGCAGTCTCCTCTGGAGGCGTGGGTTCGAAATCCCACTTCTGAAATGACTTTTGGAGATATAATCTTCTTCATCAGGATAACATCTGATGGAAGTTGCATCTGTTCGTCTTCACCTGGGACGTTATTCCGTCCTCGTCTAGTCAAGAGAGCTTGGGTTTCTCATATATTTCTGTTGTACAAAGTCTTGCTGATAAAGTGCAATCCTTACCAAATGAGCTTAGGACCCATGTAAGAGCTCATCTAGAAGAGTCATGCTCTTGTATTCCCTGGCCAGACAGGCCATGCAAATTTGGAAGAATGCCAAGCACCTGGTAGACAGCTGTACTCCAGCACACTTACAGCAATGTCCTCAGGGCTGTGATCAGGGGCTGCTTAGATTTGTGTATTCCACCCTATGTTGTGACATTGAGCTCCCTTGTTGAATTTGCTTTAGTCAGCCAAGATGTGGCTGTTGACTCAATTTCAAAGCAGCTTTGCGCCGTTCAAGTGGCTGGTGAATAGCACTTTCTCTTTGTACGCTTTAAAGGTCTAAAGAGTTCTTCATAGGTACTGCTCTGTATGGATTGTTCAAAGATCTGTTGGAAATGCTTATAATGGGATAAATAAATTGAGGGCATGCCTTTTCGGTACCAAACTTGCATGGCTGTCTGGCTTGTGGAAGGTGCTGCAAATGCAAGTCAGGATGGCCGAGTGGTCTAAGGCGCTGCGTTCAGGTCGCAGTCTCTTCTGGAGGCGTGGGTTCAAATCCCACTTCTGACAAACCTGTGTTTAATCTTCTTTTTTCTTGAGGGAGAAAATCAGATCATTTCCCTCACATGGGCTTATATGGTTGTCTTTTTGGAAAAGTGCAGTGAGTTTTTTTCTTGCTATAGCCACTCATGGCCTAAGATGTGTGTTTTTTTTGTTCACACTATCTTTCTCACTATGTAGATGAACAAGCAACATGTGGTCAGGATGGCCGAGTGGTCTAAGGCGCTGCGTTAAGGCCGCAGTCTCTCCTTGAGGCGTGGGTTCGAATCTCACTTCTGACAAAACTTTAAGTCCATTTTGTCTCTGCGTTCCTTCAGAATCTCAGCTAAAAATTGGCAGTGCATATAATATCTGAATAAGTACCAAACTTCAGTTTCAACTGCAAATGAATTTGCCCAATTCTGTCTTCAAGCTCTTATAATATTCTTCTAGCACTAGTGGTGTTTTATGTGTTTTTTGGGGGTGCCTAAAGAATCCCTTTTATTGAAGAAATGGCTTACATTCAGTCTTGTGATATTTTTGGTTTCCAATAAGTAGATTTTTAATTTTATGTAACCTCATTTTCTAATGATCCATTCAAGAGATGTTTCCACTATGAAATGAAGAGCAAGGGGAAAGAGCACAAATGATAGAGCGAGTGAGTGAGATGGGGTGTTGAGGAAGGAGAGAATGAAACAAAGACAGAGTGAGTGAACGGCAGGTAGGCATAGAAGAGGAGACTAGAAGTGAAAGTGACTTGCTTTTCCCTGCTCTTGACCTCCCACCCATCTCAAACCAATCACAAACATACCTTCTATGCAACGTTGGTATGCAGAACTTCACTCCTCAGCCAGTGAGGGTGAGTCCCAAGCCAGGGGCTAGAGAGCAAAAGAATGGATGTGCTCAGACGTTCCTTGCTAGGGACAGTTGATCTGAAACAAGGCCTGCTCTCTTGTTTCCAGCAAGGATCTAGAAATTCTGCATGAATCTGCAAGGCACATTGACAGCATACATTTTCATAAACTGCCCCACCTTCTGCCTTCCTACTTCCTGAGCAGTAGTTGTTTGTGTATAAAGAGAGAGGTCGCAGGCAAGGTAATTTTGTGAGTAGGATACAGAACCCTAAATAGCTGGTGAGAGGTATAAGTTATTCTAAAAGCATAAAAACAGTACACCTGTGAAATGAAATGCTTTCATATGTGATCTTCTGTGTTTATTGTCCTGTGCAAAAAGTTGCACCTTGTGTTTGAAGGTTGAAATTATTTCAAGCTTGCATGGACGCAGAAATTTCTGAGTGACTTTTATACATTTCTTAGGACTCTCCGCTGTCAGGATGGCTGAGTGGTCTAAGGCGCTGTGTTTAGGCCGCAGTCTCCTCTGGAGGCGTGGGTTCGAATCCCACTTCTGACATGACTTTTGGAGATATAATCTTCTTCATCAGGATAACATCTGATGGAAGTTGCATCTGTTCGTCTTCACCTGGGACGTTATTCCGTCCTCGTCTAGTCAAGAGAGCTTGGGTTTCTCATATATTTCTGTTGTACAAAGTCTTGCTGATAAAGTGCAATCCTTATCAAATGAGCTTAGGACCCATGTAAGAGCTCATCTAGAAGAGTCATGCTCTTGTATTCCCTGGCCAGACAGGCCATGCAAATTTGGAAGAATGCCAAGCACCTGGTAGACAGCTGTACTCCAGCACACTTACAGCAATGTCCTCAGGGCTGTGATCAGGGGCTGCTTAGATTTGCGTATACCACCCTATGTTGTGACATTGAGCTCCCTTGTTGAATTTGCTTTAGTCAGCCAAGATGTGGCTGTTGACTCAATTTCAAAGCAGCTTTGCGCCGTTCAATTGGCTGGTGAATAGCACTTTCTCTTTGTACGCTTTAAAGGTCTAAAGAGTTCTTCATAGGTACTGCTCTGTATGGATTGTTCAAAGATCTGTTGGAAATGCTTATAATGGGATAAATAAATTGAGGGCATGCCTTTTCGGTACCAAACTTGCATGGCTGTCTGGCTTGTGGAAGGTGCTGCAAATGCAAGTCAGGATGGCCGAGTGGTCTAAGGCGCTGCGTTCAGGTCGCAGTCTCTTCTGGAGGCGTGGGTTCAAATCTCACTTCTGACAAACCTGTGTTTAATCTTCTTTTTTCTTGAGGGAGAAAATCAGATCATTTCCCTCACATGGGCTTATATGGTTGTCTTTTTGGAAAAGTGCAGTGAGTTTTTTTCTTGCTATAGCCACTCATGGCCTAAGATGTGTGTTTTTTTGTTCACACTATCTTTCTCACTATGTAGATGAACAAGCAACATGTTGTCAGGATGGCCGAGTGGTCTAAGGCGCTGCGTTAAGGCCGCAGTCTCTCCTGGAGGCGTGGGTTCGAATCCCACTTCTGACAAAACTTTAAGTTCATTTTGACACTGCGTTCCTTCAGAATCTCAGCTAAAAATTGGCAGTGCATATAATATCTGAATAAGTACCAAACTTCAGTTTCAACTGCAAATGAATTTGCCCAATTCTGTCTTCAAGCTCGTATAATATTCTTCTAGCACTAGTGGTGTTTTATGTGTTTTTTGGGGGGTGCCTAAAAAATCCCTTTTATTGAAGAAATGGCTTACATTCAGTCTTGTGATATTTTTGGTTTCCAATAAGTAGATTTTTAATTTTATGTAACCTCATTTTCTAATGATCCATTCAAGAGATGTTTCCACTATGAAATGAAGAGCAAGGGGAAAGAGCACAAATGATAGAGCCAGTGAGTGAGATGGGGTGTTGAGGAAGGAGAGAATGAAATAAAGACAGAGTGAGTGAACGGCAGGTAGGCATAGAAGAGGAGACTAGAAGTGAAGGTGACTTGCTTTTCCCTGCTCTTGACCTCCCACCCATCTCAAACCAATCACAAACATACCTTCTATGCAACGTTGGTATGCAGAACTTCACTCCTCAGCCAGTGAGGGTGAGTCCCAAGCCAGGGGCTAGAGAGCAAAAGAATGGATGTACTCAGACGTTCCTTGCTAGGGACAGTTGATCTGAAACAAGGCCTGCTCTCTTGTTTCCAGCAAGGATCTAGAAATTCTGCATGAATCTGCAAGGCACATTGACAGCATAAATTTGCATAAACTGCCCCACCTTCTGCCTTCCTACTTCCTGAGCAATAGTTGTTTGTGTATAAAGAGAGAGGTCGCAGGCAAGATAATTTTGTGAGTAGGATACAGAACCCTAAATAGCTGGTGAGAGGTATAAGTTATTCTAAAAGCATTAAAAAAAGTACACCTGTGAAATGAAATGCTTTCATATGTGATCTTCTGTGTTTATTGTCCTGTGCAAAAAGTTGCACCTTGTGTTTGAAGGTTGAAATTATTTCAAGCTTGCATGGACGCAGAAATTTCTGAGTGACTTTTATACATTTCTTAGGACTCTTCACTGTCAGGATGGCCGAGTGGTCTAAGGCACTGTGTTTAGGCTGCAGTCTCCTCTGGAGGCGTGGGTTCGAAATCCCACTTCTGAAATGACTTTTGGAGATATAATCTTCTTCATCAGGATAACATCTGATGGAAGTTGCATCTGTTCGTCTTCACCTGGGACGTTATTCCGTCCTCGTCTAGTCAAGAGAGCTTGGGTTTCTCATATATTTCTGTTGTACAAAGTCTTGCTGATAAAGTGCAATCCTTACCAAATGAGCTTAGGACCCATGTAAGAGCTCATCTAGAAGAGTCATGCTCTTGTATTCCCTGGCCAGACAGGCCATGCAAATTTGGAAGAACGCCAAGCACCTGGTAGACAGCTGTACTCCAGCACACTTACAGCAATGTCCTCAGGGCTGTGATCAGGGGCTGCTTAGATTTGTGTATTCCACCCTATGTTGTGACATTGAGCTCCCTTGTTGAATTTGCTTTAGTCAGCCAAGATGTGGCTGTTGACTCAATTTCAAAGCAGCTTTGCGCCGTTCAAGTGGCTGGTGAATAGCACTTTCTCTTTGTACGCTTTAAAGGTCTAAAGAGTTCTTCATAGGTACTGCTCTGTATGGATTGTTCAAAGATCTGTTGGAAATGCTTATAATGGGATAAATAAATTGAGGGCATGCCTTTTCGGTACCAAACTTGCATGGCTGTCTGGCTTGTGGAAGGTGCTGCAAATGCAAGTCAGGATGGCCGAGTGGTCTAAGGCGCTGCGTTCAGGTCGCAGTCTCTTCTGGAGGCGTGGGTTCAAATCCCACTTCTGACAAACCTGTGTTTAATCTTCTTTTTTCTTGAGGGAGAAAATCAGATCATTTCCCTCACATGGGCTTATATGGTTGTCTTTTTGGAAAAGTGCAGTGAGTTTTTTTCTTGCTATAGCCACTCGTGGCCTAAGATGTGTGTTTTTTTTGTTCACACTATCTTTCTCACTATGTAGATGAACAAGCAACATGTGGTCAGGATGGCCGAGTGGTCTAAGGCGCAGCGTTAAGGCCGCAGTCTCTCCTGGAGGCGTGGGTTCGAATCTCACTTCTGACAAAACTTTAAGTCCATTTTGTCTCTGCGTTCCTTCAGAATCTCAGCTAAAAATTGGCAGTGCATATAATATCTGAATAAGTACCAAACTTCAGTTTCAACTGCAAATGAATTTGCCCAATTCTGTCTTCAAGCTCTTATAATATTCTTCTAGCACTAGTGGTGTTTTATGTGTTTTTTGGGGGTGCCTAAAAAATCCCTTTTATTGAAGAAATGGCTTACATTCAGTCTTGTGATATTTTTGGTTTCCAATAAGTAGATTTTTAATTTTATGTAACCTCATTTTCTAATGATCCATTCAAGAGATGTTTCCACTATGAAATGAAGAGCAAGGGGAAAGAGCACAAATGATAGAGCGAGTGAGTGAGATGGGGTGTTGAGGAAGGAGAGAATGAAACAAAGACAGAGTGAGTGAACGGCAGGTAGGCATAGAAGAGGAGACTAGAAGTGAAAGTGACTTGCTTTTCCCTGCTCTTGACCTCCCACCCATCTCAAACCAATCACAAACATACCTTCTATGCAACGTTGGTATGCAGAACTTCACTCCTCAGCCAGTGAGGGTGAGTCCCAAGCCAGGGGCTAGAGAGCAAAAGAATGGATGTGCTCAGACGTTCCTTGCTAGGGACAGTTGATCTGAAACAAGGCCTGCTCTCTTGTTTCCAGCAAGGATCTAGAAATTCTGCATGAATCTGCAAGGCACATTGACAGCATACATTTTCATAAACTGCCCCACCTTCTGCCTTCCTACTTCCTGAGCAGTAGTTGTTTGTGTATAAAGAGAGAGGTCGCAGGCAAGGTAATTTTGTGAGTAGGATACAGAACCCTAAATAGCTGGTGAGAGGTATAAGTTATTCTAAAAGCATAAAAACAGTACACCTGTGAAATGAAATGCTTTCATATGTGATCTTCTGTGTTTATTGTCCTGTGCAAAAAGTTGCACCTTGTGTTTGAAGGTTGAAATTATTTCAAGCTTGCATGGACGCAGAAATTTCTGAGTGACTTTTATACATTTCTTAGGACTCTCCACTGTCAGGATGGCTGAGTGGTCTAAGGCGCTGTGTTTAGGCCGCAGTCTCCTCTGGAGGCGTGGGTTCGAATCCCACTTCTGACATGACTTTTGGAGATATAATCTTCTTCATCAGGATAACATCTGATGGAAGTTGCATCTGTTCGTCTTCACCTGGGACGTTATTCCGTCCTCGTCTAGTCAAGAGAGCTTGGGTTTCTCATATATTTCTGTTGTACAAAGTCTTGCTGATAAAGTGCAATCCTTATCAAATGAGCTTAGGACCCATGTAAGAGCTCATCTAGAAGAGTCATGCTCTTGTATTCCCTGGCCAGACAGGCCATGCAAATTTGGAAGAATGCCAAGCACCTGGTAGACAGCTGTACTCCAGCACACTTACAGCAATGTCCTCAGGGCTGTGATCAGGGGCTGCTTAGATTTGCGTATACCACCCTATGTTGTGACATTGAGCTCCCTTGTTGAATTTGCTTTAGTCAGCCAAGATGTGGCTGTTGACTCAATTTCAAAGCAGCTTTGCGCCGTTCAATTGGCTGGTGAATAGCACTTTCTCTTTGTACGCTTTAAAGGTCTAAAGAGTTCTTCATAGGTACTGCTCTGTATGGATTGTTCAAAGATCTGTTGGAAATGCTTATAATGGGATAAATAAATTGAGGGCATGCCTTTTCGGTACCAAACTTGCATGGCTGTCTGGCTTGTGGAAGGTGCTGCAAATGCAAGTCAGGATGGCCGAGTGGTCTAAGGCGCTGCGTTCAGGTCGCAGTCTCTTCTGGAGGCGTGGGTTCAAATCTCACTTCTGACAAACCTGTGTTTAATCTTCTTTTTTCTTGAGGGAGAAAATCAGATCATTTCCCTCACATGGGCTTATATGGTTGTCTTTTTAGAAAAGTGCAGTGAGTTTTTTTCTTGCTATAGCCACTCATGGCCTAAGATGTGTGTTTTTTTGTTCACACTATCTTTCTCACTATGTAGATGAACAAGCAACATGTGGTCAGGATGACCGAGTGGTCTAAGGCACTGCATTAAGGCCGCAGTCTCTCCTGGAGGCGTGGGTTCCAAACCCACTTCTGACAAAACTTTAAGTCCATTTTGTCTCTGCGTTCCTTCAGAATCTCAGCTAAAAATTGGCAGTGCATATAATATCTGAATAAGTACCAAACTTCAGTTTCAACTGCAAATGAATTTGCCCAATTCTGTCTTCAAGCTCGTATAATATTCTTCTAGCACTAGTGGTGTTTTATGTGTTTTTTGGGGGGTGCCTAAAAAATCCCTTTTATTGAAGAAATGGCTTACATTCAGTCTTGTGATATTTTTGGTTTCCAATAAGTAGATTTTTAATTTTATGTAACCTCATTTTCTAATGATCCATTCAAGAGATGTTTCCACTATGAAATGAAGAGCAAGGGGAAAGAGCACAAATGATAGAGCCAGTGAGTGAGATGGGGTGTTGAGGAAGGAGAGAATGAAACAAAGACAGAGTGAGTGAACGGCAGGTAGGCATAGAAGAGGAGACTAGAAGTGAAGGTGACTTGCTTTTCCCTGCTCTTGACCTCCCACCCATCTCAAACCAATCACAAACATACCTTCTATGCAACGTTGGTATGCAGAACTTCACTCCTCAGCCGGTGAGGGTGAGTCCCAAGCCAGGGGCTAGAGAGCAAAAGAATGGATGTACTCAGACGTTCCTTGCTAGGGACAGTTGATCTGAAACAAGGCCTGCTCTCTTGTTTCCATCAAGGATCTAGAAATTCTGCATGAATCTGCAAGGCACATTGACAGCATAAATTTGCATAAACTGCCCCACCTTCTGCCTTCCTACTTCCTGAGCAATAGTTGTTTGTGTATAAAGAGAGAGGTCGCAGGCAAGATAATTTTGTGAGTAGGATACAGAACCCTAAATAGCTGGTGAGAGGTATAAGTTATTCTAAAAGCATAAAAAAAAGTACACCTGTGAAATGAAATGCTTTCATATGTGATCTTCTGTGTTTATTGTCCTGTGCAAAAAGTTGCACCTTGTGTTTGAAGGTTGAAATTATTTCAAGCTTGCATGGACGCAGAAATTTCTGAGTGACTTTTATACATTTCTTAGGACTCTTCACTGTCAGGATGGCCGAGTGGTCTAAGGCACTGTGTTTAGGCTGCAGTCTCCTCTGGAGGCGTGGGTTCGAAATCCCACTTCTGAAATGACTTTTGGAGATATAATCTTCTTCATCAGGATAACATCTGATGGAAGTTGCATCTGTTCGTCTTCACCTGGGACGTTATTCCGTCCTCGTCTAGTCAAGAGAGCTTGGGTTTCTCATATATTTCTGTTGTACAAAGTCTTGCTGATAAAGTGCAATCCTTACCAAATGAGCTTAGGACCCATGTAAGAGCTCATCTAGAAGAGTCATGCTCTTGTATTCCCTGGCCAGACAGGCCATGCAAATTTGGAAGAATGCCAAGCACCTGGTAGACAGCTGTACTCCAGCACACTTACAGCAATGTCCTCAGGGCTGTGATCAGGGGCTGCTTAGATTTGTGTATTCCACCCTATGTTGTGACATTGAGCTCCCTTGTTGAATTTGCTTTAGTCAGCCAAGATGTGGCTGTTGACTCAATTTCAAAGCAGCTTTGCGCCGTTCAAGTGGCTGGTGAATAGCACTTTCTCTTTGTACGCTTTAAAGGTCTAAAGAGTTCTTCATAGGTACTGCTCTGTATGGATTGTTCAAAGATCTGTTGGAAATGCTTATAATGGGATAAATAAATTGAGGGCATGCCTTTTCGGTACCAAACTTGCATGGCTGTCTGGCTTGTGGAAGGTGCTGCAAATGCAAGTCAGGATGGCCGAGTGGTCTAAGGCGCTGCGTTCAGGTCGCAGTCTCTTCTGGAGGCGTGGGTTCAAATCCCACTTCTGACAAACCTGTGTTTAATCTTCTTTTTTCTTGAGGGAGAAAATCAGATCATTTCCCTCACATGGGCTTATATGGTTGTCTTTTTGGAAAAGTGCAGTGAGTTTTTTTCTTGCTATAGCCACTCATGGCCTAAGATGTGTGTTTTTTTTGTTCACACTATCTTTCTCACTATGTAGATGAACAAGCAACATGTGGTCAGGATGGCCGAGTGGTCTAAGGCGCTGCGTTAAGGCCGCAGTCTCTCCTTGAGGCGTGGGTTCGAATCTCACTTCTGACAAAACTTTAAGTCCATTTTGTCTCTGCGTTCCTTCAGAATCTCAGCTAAAAATTGGCAGTGCATATAATATCTGAATAAGTACCAAACTTCAGTTTCAACTGCAAATGAATTTGCCCAATTCTGTCTTCAAGCTCTTATAATATTCTTCTAGCACTAGTGGTGTTTTATGTGTTTTTTGGGGGTGCCTAAAAAATCCCTTTTATTGAAGAAATGGCTTACATTCAGTCTTGTGATATTTTTGGTTTCCAATAAGTAGATTTTTAATTTTATGTAACCTCATTTTCTAATGATCCATTCAAGAGATGTTTCCACTATGAAATGAAGAGCAAGGGGAAAGAGCACAAATGATAGAGCGAGTGAGTGAGATGGGGTGTTGAGGAAGGAGAGAATGAAACAAAGACAGAGTGAGTGAACGGCAGGTAGGCATAGAAGAGGAGACTAGAAGTGAAAGTGACTTGCTTTTCCCTGCTCTTGACCTCCCACCCATCTCAAACCAATCACAAACATACCTTCTATGCAACGTTGGTATGCAGAACTTCACTCCTCAGCCAGTGAGGGTGAGTCCCAAGCCAGGGGCTAGAGAGCAAAAGAATGGATGTGCTCAGACGTTCCTTGCTAGGGACAGTTGATCTGAAACAAGGCCTGCTCTCTTGTTTCCAGCAAGGATCTAGAAATTCTGCATGAATCTGCAAGGCACATTGACAGCATACATTTTCATAAACTGCCCCACCTTCTGCCTTCCTACTTCCTGAGCAGTAGTTGTTTGTGTATAAAGAGAGAGGTCGCAGGCAAGGTAATTTTGTGAGTAGGATACAGAACCCTAAATAGCTGGTGAGAGGTATAAGTTATTCTAAAAGCATAAAAACAGTACACCTGTGAAATGAAATGCTTTCATATGTGATCTTCTGTGTTTATTGTCCTGTGCAAAAAGTTGCACCTTGTGTTTGAAGGTTGAAATTATTTCAAGCTTGCATGGACGCAGAAATTTCTGAGTGACTTTTATACATTTCTTAGGACTCTCCGCTGTCAGGATGGCTGAGTGGTCTAAGGCGCTGTGTTTAGGCCGCAGTCTTCTCTGGAGGCGTGGGTTCGAATCCCACTTCTGACATGACTTTTGGAGATATAATCTTCTTCATCAGGATAACATCTGATGGAAGTTGCATCTGTTCGTCTTCACCTGGGACGTTATTCCGTCCTCGTCTAGTCAAGAGAGCTTGGGTTTCTCATATATTTCTGTTGTACAAAGTCTTGCTGATAAAGTGCAATCCTTATCAAATGAGCTTAGGACCCATGTAAGAGCTCATCTAGAAGAGTCATGCTCTTGTATTCCCTGGCCAGACAGGCCATGCAAATTTGGAAGAATGCCAAGCACCTGGTAGACAGCTGTACTCCAGCACACTTACAGCAATGTCCTCAGGGCTGTGATCAGGGGCTGCTTAGATTTGCGTATACCACCCTATGTTGTGACATTGAGCTCCCTTGTTGAATTTGCTTTAGTCAGCCAAGATGTGGCTGTTGACTCAATTTCAAAGCAGCTTTGCGCCGTTCAATTGGCTGGTGAATAGCACTTTCTCTTTGTACGCTTTAAAGGTCTAAAGAGTTCTTCATAGGTACTGCTCTGTATGGATTGTTCAAAGATCTGTTGGAAATGCTTATAATGGGATAAATAAATTGAGGGCATGCCTTTTCGGTACCAAACTTGCATGGCTGTCTGGCTTGTGGAAGGTGCTGCAAATGCAAGTCAGGATGGCCGAGTGGTCTAAGGCGCTGCGTTCAGGTCGCAGTCTCTTCTGGAGGCGTGGGTTCAAATCTCACTTCTGACAAACCTGTGTTTAATCTTCTTTTTTCTTGAGGGAGAAAATCAGATCATTTCCCTCACATGGGCTTATATGGTTGTCTTTTTGGAAAAGTGCAGTGAGTTTTTTTCTTGCTATAGCCACTCATGGCCTAAGATGTGTGTTTTTTTGTTCACACTATCTTTCTCACTATGTAGATGAACAAGCAACATGTTGTCAGGATGGCCGAGTGGTCTAAGGCGCTGCGTTAAGGCCGCAGTCTCTCCTGGAGGCGTGGGTTCGAATCCCACTTCTGACAAAACTTTAAGTTCATTTTGACACTGCGTTCCTTCAGAATCTCAGCTAAAAATTGGCAGTGCATATAATATCTGAATAAGTACCAAACTTCAGTTTCAACTGCAAATGAATTTGCCCAATTCTGTCTTCAAGCTCGTATAATATTCTTCTAGCACTAGTGGTGTTTTATGTGTTTTTTGGGGGGTGCCTAAAAAATCCCTTTTATTGAAGAAATGGCTTACATTCAGTCTTGTGATATTTTTGGTTTCCAATAAGTAGATTTTTAATTTTATGTAACCTCATTTTCTAATGATCCATTCAAGAGATGTTTCCACTATGAAATGAAGAGCAAGGGGAAAGAGCACAAATGATAGAGCCAGTGAGTGAGATGGGGTGTTGAGGAAGGAGAGAATGAAATAAAGACAGAGTGAGTGAACGGCAGGTAGGCATAGAAGAGGAGACTAGAAGTGAAGGTGACTTGCTTTTCCCTGCTCTTGACCTCCCACCCATCTCAAACCAATCACAAACATACCTTCTATGCAACGTTGGTATGCAGAACTTCACTCCTCAGCCAGTGAGGGTGAGTCCCAAGCCAGGGGCTAGAGAGCAAAAGAATGGATGTACTCAGACGTTCCTTGCTAGGGACAGTTGATCTGAAACAAGGCCTGCTCTCTTGTTTCCAGCAAGGATCTAGAAATTCTGCATGAATCTGCAAGGCACATTGACAGCATAAATTTGCATAAACTGCCCCACCTTCTGCCTTCCTACTTCCTGAGCAATAGTTGTTTGTGTATAAAGAGAGAGGTCGCAGGCAAGATAATTTTGTGAGTAGGATACAGAACCCTAAATAGCTGGTGAGAGGTATAAGTTATTCTAAAAGCATTAAAAAAAGTACACCTGTGAAATGAAATGCTTTCATATGTGATCTTCTGTGTTTATTGTCCTGTGCAAAAAGTTGCACCTTGTGTTTGAAGGTTGAAATTATTTCAAGCTTGCATGGACGCAGAAATTTCTGAGTGACTTTTATACATTTCTTAGGACTCTTCACTGTCAGGATGGCCGAGTGGTCTAAGGCACTGTGTTTAGGCTGCAGTCTCCTCTGGAGGCGTGGGTTCGAAATCCCACTTCTGAAATGACTTTTGGAGATATAATCTTCTTCATCAGGATAACATCTGATGGAAGTTGCATCTGTTCGTCTTCACCTGGGACGTTATTCCGTCCTCGTCTAGTCAAGAGAGCTTGGGTTTCTCATATATTTCTGTTGTACAAAGTCTTGCTGATAAAGTGCAATCCTTACCAAATGAGCTTAGGACCCATGTAAGAGCTCATCTAGAAGAGTCATGCTCTTGTATTCCCTGGCCAGACAGGCCATGCAAATTTGGAAGAACGCCAAGCACCTGGTAGACAGCTGTACTCCAGCACACTTACAGCAATGTCCTCAGGGCTGTGATCAGGGGCTGCTTAGATTTGTGTATTCCACCCTATGTTGTGACATTGAGCTCCCTTGTTGAATTTGCTTTAGTCAGCCAAGATGTGGCTGTTGACTCAATTTCAAAGCAGCTTTGCGCCGTTCAAGTGGCTGGTGAATAGCACTTTCTCTTTGTACGCTTTAAAGGTCTAAAGAGTTCTTCATAGGTACTGCTCTGTATGGATTGTTCAAAGATCTGTTGGAAATGCTTATAATGGGATAAATAAATTGAGGGCATGCCTTTTCGGTACCAAACTTGCATGGCTGTCTGGCTTGTGGAAGGTGCTGCAAATGCAAGTCAGGATGGCCGAGTGGTCTAAGGCGCTGCGTTCAGGTCGCAGTCTCTTCTGGAGGCGTGGGTTCAAATCCCACTTCTGACAAACCTGTGTTTAATCTTCTTTTTTCTTGAGGGAGAAAATCAGATCATTTCCCTCACATGGGCTTATATGGTTGTCTTTTTGGAAAAGTGCAGTGAGTTTTTTTCTTGCTATAGCCACTCGTGGCCTAAGATGTGTGTTTTTTTTGTTCACACTATCTTTCTCACTATGTAGATGAACAAGCAACATGTGGTCAGGATGGCCGAGTGGTCTAAGGCGCAGCGTTAAGGCCGCAGTCTCTCCTGGAGGCGTGGGTTCGAATCTCACTTCTGACAAAACTTTAAGTCCATTTTGTCTCTGCGTTCCTTCAGAATCTCAGCTAAAAATTGGCAGTGCATATAATATCTGAATAAGTACCAAACTTCAGTTTCAACTGCAAATGAATTTGCCCAATTCTGTCTTCAAGCTCTTATAATATTCTTCTAGCACTAGTGGTGTTTTATGTGTTTTTTGGGGGTGCCTAAAAAATCCCTTTTATTGAAGAAATGGCTTACATTCAGTCTTGTGATATTTTTGGTTTCCAATAAGTAGATTTTTAATTTTATGTAACCTCATTTTCTAATGATCCATTCAAGAGATGTTTCCACTATGAAATGAAGAGCAAGGGGAAAGAGCACAAATGATAGAGCGAGTGAGTGAGATGGGGTGTTGAGGAAGGAGAGAATGAAACAAAGACAGAGTGAGTGAACGGCAGGTAGGCATAGAAGAGGAGACTAGAAGTGAAAGTGACTTGCTTTTCCCTGCTCTTGACCTCCCACCCATCTCAAACCAATCACAAACATACCTTCTATGCAACGTTGGTATGCAGAACTTCACTCCTCAGCCAGTGAGGGTGAGTCCCAAGCCAGGGGCTAGAGAGCAAAAGAATGGATGTGCTCAGACGTTCCTTGCTAGGGACAGTTGATCTGAAACAAGGCCTGCTCTCTTGTTTCCAGCAAGGATCTAGAAATTCTGCATGAATCTGCAAGGCACATTGACAGCATACATTTTCATAAACTGCCCCACCTTCTGCCTTCCTACTTCCTGAGCAGTAGTTGTTTGTGTATAAAGAGAGAGGTCGCAGGCAAGGTAATTTTGTGAGTAGGATACAGAACCCTAAATAGCTGGTGAGAGGTATAAGTTATTCTAAAAGCATAAAAACAGTACACCTGTGAAATGAAATGCTTTCATATGTGATCTTCTGTGTTTATTGTCCTGTGCAAAAAGTTGCACCTTGTGTTTGAAGGTTGAAATTATTTCAAGCTTGCATGGACGCAGAAATTTCTGAGTGACTTTTATACATTTCTTAGGACTCTCCACTGTCAGGATGGCTGAGTGGTCTAAGGCGCTGTGTTTAGGCCGCAGTCTCCTCTGGAGGCGTGGGTTCGAATCCCACTTCTGACATGACTTTTGGAGATATAATCTTCTTCATCAGGATAACATCTGATGGAAGTTGCATCTGTTCGTCTTCACCTGGGACGTTATTCCGTCCTCGTCTAGTCAAGAGAGCTTGGGTTTCTCATATATTTCTGTTGTACAAAGTCTTGCTGATAAAGTGCAATCCTTATCAAATGAGCTTAGGACCCATGTAAGAGCTCATCTAGAAGAGTCATGCTCTTGTATTCCCTGGCCAGACAGGCCATGCAAATTTGGAAGAATGCCAAGCACCTGGTAGACAGCTGTACTCCAGCACACTTACAGCAATGTCCTCAGGGCTGTGATCAGGGGCTGCTTAGATTTGCGTATACCACCCTATGTTGTGACATTGAGCTCCCTTGTTGAATTTGCTTTAGTCAGCCAAGATGTGGCTGTTGACTCAATTTCAAAGCAGCTTTGCGCCGTTCAATTGGCTGGTGAATAGCACTTTCTCTTTGTACGCTTTAAAGGTCTAAAGAGTTCTTCATAGGTACTGCTCTGTATGGATTGTTCAAAGATCTGTTGGAAATGCTTATAATGGGATAAATAAATTGAGGGCATGCCTTTTCGGTACCAAACTTGCATGGCTGTCTGGCTTGTGGAAGGTGCTGCAAATGCAAGTCAGGATGGCCGAGTGGTCTAAGGCGCTGCGTTCAGGTCGCAGTCTCTTCTGGAGGCGTGGGTTCAAATCTCACTTCTGACAAACCTGTGTTTAATCTTCTTTTTTCTTGAGGGAGAAAATCAGATCATTTCCCTCACATGGGCTTATATGGTTGTCTTTTTGGAAAAGTGCAGTGAGTTTTTTTCTTGCTATAGCCACTCATGGCCTAAGATGTGTGTTTTTTTGTTCACACTATCTTTCTCACTATGTAGATGAACAAGCAACATGTGGTCAGGATGACCGAGTGGTCTAAGGCACTGCATTAAGGCCGCAGTCTCTCCTGGAGGCGTGGGTTCCAAACCCACTTCTGACAAAACTTTAAGTCCATTTTGTCTCTGCGTTCCTTCAGAATCTCAGCTAAAAATTGGCAGTGCATATAATATCTGAATAAGTACCAAACTTCAGTTTCAACTGCAAATGAATTTGCCCAATTCTGTCTTCAAGCTCGTATAATATTCTTCTAGCACTAGTGGTGTTTTATGTGTTTTTTGGGGGGTGCCTAAAAAATCCCTTTTATTGAAGAAATGGCTTACATTCAGTCTTGTGATATTTTTGGTTTCCAATAAGTAGATTTTTAATTTTATGTAACCTCATTTTCTAATGATCCATTCAAGAGATGTTTCCACTATGAAATGAAGAGCAAGGGGAAAGAGCACAAATGATAGAGCCAGTGAGTGAGATGGGGTGTTGAGGAAGGAGAGAATGAAACAAAGACAGAGTGAGTGAACGGCAGGTAGGCATAGAAGAGGAGACTAGAAGTGAAGGTGACTTGCTTTTCCCTGCTCTTGACCTCCCACCCATCTCAAACCAATCACAAACATACCTTCTATGCAACGTTGGTATGCAGAACTTCACTCCTCAGCCGGTGAGGGTGAGTCCCAAGCCAGGGGCTAGAGAGCAAAAGAATGGATGTACTCAGACGTTCCTTGCTAGGGACAGTTGATCTGAAACAAGGCCTGCTCTCTTGTTTCCATCAAGGATCTAGAAATTCTGCATGAATCTGCAAGGCACATTGACAGCATAAATTTGCATAAACTGCCCCACCTTCTGCCTTCCTACTTCCTGAGCAATAGTTGTTTGTGTATAAAGAGAGAGGTCGCAGGCAAGATAATTTTGTGAGTAGGATACAGAACCCTAAATAGCTGGTGAGAGGTATAAGTTATTCTAAAAGCATTAAAAAAAGTACACCTGTGAAATGAAATGCTTTCATATGTGATCTTCTGTGTTTATTGTCCTGTGCAAAAAGTTGCACCTTGTGTTTGAAGGTTGAAATTATTTCAAGCTTGCATGGACGCAGAAATTTCTGAGTGACTTTTATACATTTCTTAGGACTCTTCACTGTCAGGATGGCCGAGTGGTCTAAGGCACTGTGTTTAGGCTGCAGTCTCCTCTGGAGGCGTGGGTTCGAAATCCCACTTCTGAAATGACTTTTGGAGATATAATCTTCTTCATCAGGATAACATCTGATGGAAGTTGCATCTGTTCGTCTTCACCTGGGACGTTATTCCGTCCTCGTCTAGTCAAGAGAGCTTGGGTTTCTCATATATTTCTGTTGTACAAAGTCTTGCTGATAAAGTGCAATCCTTACCAAATGAGCTTAGGACCCATGTAAGAGCTCATCTAGAAGAGTCATGCTCTTGTATTCCCTGGCCAGACAGGCCATGCAAATTTGGAAGAATGCCAAGCACCTGGTAGACAGCTGTACTCCAGCACACTTACAGCAATGTCCTCAGGGCTGTGATCAGGGGCTGCTTAGATTTGTGTATTCCACCCTATGTTGTGACATTGAGCTCCCTTGTTGAATTTGCTTTAGTCAGCCAAGATGTGGCTGTTGACTCAATTTCAAAGCAGCTTTGCGCCGTTCAAGTGGCTGGTGAATAGCACTTTCTCTTTGTACGCTTTAAAGGTCTAAAGAGTTCTTCATAGGTACTGCTCTGTATGGATTGTTCAAAGATCTGTTGGAAATGCTTATAATGGGATAAATAAATTGAGGGCATGCCTTTTCGGTACCAAACTTGCATGGCTGTCTGGCTTGTGGAAGGTGCTGCAAATGCAAGTCAGGATGGCCGAGTGGTCTAAGGCGCTGCGTTCAGGTCGCAGTCTCTTCTGGAGGCGTGGGTTCAAATCCCACTTCTGACAAACCTGTGTTTAATCTTCTTTTTTCTTGAGGGAGAAAATCAGATCATTTCCCTCACATGGGCTTATATGGTTGTCTTTTTGGAAAAGTGCAGTGAGTTTTTTTCTTGCTATAGCCACTCATGGCCTAAGATGTGTGTTTTTTTTGTTCACACTATCTTTCTCACTATGTAGATGAACAAGCAACATGTGGTCAGGATGGCCGAGTGGTCTAAGGCGCTGCGTTAAGGCCGCAGTCTCTCCTTGAGGCGTGGGTTCGAATCTCACTTCTGACAAAACTTTAAGTCCATTTTGTCTCTGCGTTCCTTCAGAATCTCAGCTAAAAATTGGCAGTGCATATAATATCTGAATAAGTACCAAACTTCAGTTTCAACTGCAAATGAATTTGCCCAATTCTGTCTTCAAGCTCTTATAATATTCTTCTAGCACTAGTGGTGTTTTATGTGTTTTTTGGGGGTGCCTAAAAAATCCCTTTTATTGAAGAAATGGCTTACATTCAGTCTTGTGATATTTTTGGTTTCCAATAAGTAGATTTTTAATTTTATGTAACCTCATTTTCTAATGATCCATTCAAGAGATGTTTCCACTATGAAATGAAGAGCAAGGGGAAAGAGCACAAATGATAGAGCGAGTGAGTGAGATGGGGTGTTGAGGAAGGAGAGAATGAAACAAAGACAGAGTGAGTGAACGGCAGGTAGGCATAGAAGAGGAGACTAGAAGTGAAAGTGACTTGCTTTTCCCTGCTCTTGACCTCCCACCCATCTCAAACCAATCACAAACATACCTTCTATGCAACGTTGGTATGCAGAACTTCACTCCTCAGCCAGTGAGGGTGAGTCCCAAGCCAGGGGCTAGAGAGCAAAAGAATGGATGTGCTCAGACGTTCCTTGCTAGGGACAGTTGATCTGAAACAAGGCCTGCTCTCTTGTTTCCAGCAAGGATCTAGAAATTCTGCATGAATCTGCAAGGCACATTGACAGCATACATTTTCATAAACTGCCCCACCTTCTGCCTTCCTACTTCCTGAGCAGTAGTTGTTTGTGTATAAAGAGAGAGGTCGCAGGCAAGGTAATTTTGTGAGTAGGATACAGAACCCTAAATAGCTGGTGAGAGGTATAAGTTATTCTAAAAGCATAAAAACAGTACACCTGTGAAATGAAATGCTTTCATATGTGATCTTCTGTGTTTATTGTCCTGTGCAAAAAGTTGCACCTTGTGTTTGAAGGTTGAAATTATTTCAAGCTTGCATGGACGCAGAAATTTCTGAGTGACTTTTATACATTTCTTAGGACTCTCCACTGTCAGGATGGCTGAGTGGTCTAAGGCGCTGTGTTTAGGCCGCAGTCTCCTCTGGAGGCGTGGGTTCGAATCCCACTTCTGACATGACTTTTGGAGATATAATCTTCTTCATCAGGATAACATCTGATGGAAGTTGCATCTGTTCGTCTTCACCTGGGACGTTATTCCGTCCTCGTCTAGTCAAGAGAGCTTGGGTTTCTCATATATTTCTGTTGTACAAAGTCTTGCTGATAAAGTGCAATCCTTATCAAATGAGCTTAGGACCCATGTAAGAGCTCATCTAGAAGAGTCATGCTCTTGTATTCCCTGGCCAGACAGGCCATGCAAATTTGGAAGAATGCCAAGCACCTGGTAGACAGCTGTACTCCAGCACACTTACAGCAATGTCCTCAGGGCTGTGATCAGGGGCTGCTTAGATTTGCGTATACCACCCTATGTTGTGACATTGAGCTCCCTTGTTGAATTTGCTTTAGTCAGCCAAGATGTGGCTGTTGACTCAATTTCAAAGCAGCTTTGCGCCGTTCAATTGGCTGGTGAATAGCACTTTCTCTTTGTACGCTTTAAAGGTCTAAAGAGTTCTTCATAGGTACTGCTCTGTATGGATTGTTCAAAGATCTGTTGGAAATGCTTATAATGGGATAAATAAATTGAGGGCATGCCTTTTCGGTACCAAACTTGCATGGCTGTCTGGCTTGTGGAAGGTGCTGCAAATGCAAGTCAGGATGGCCGAGTGGTCTAAGGCGCTGCGTTCAGGTCGCAGTCTCTTCTGGAGGCGTGGGTTCAAATCTCACTTCTGACAAACCTGTGTTTAATCTTCTTTTTTCTTGAGGGAGAAAATCAGATCATTTCCCTCACATGGGCTTATATGGTTGTCTTTTTGGAAAAGTGCAGTGAGTTTTTTTCTTGCTATAGCCACTCATGGCCTAAGATGTGTGTTTTTTTGTTCACACTATCTTTCTCACTATGTAGATGAACAAGCAACATGTGGTCAGGATGGCCGAGTGGTCTAAGGCACTGCATTAAGGCCGCAGTCTCTCCTGGAGGCGTGGGTTCGAATCCCACTTCTGACAAAACTTTAAGTCCATTTTGTCTCTGCGTTCCTTCAGAATCTCAGCTAAAAATTGGCAGTGCATATAATATCTGAATAAGTACCAAACTTCAGTTTCAACTGCAAATGAATTTGCCCAATTCTGTCTTCAAGCTCGTATAATATTCTTCTAGCACTAGTGGTGTTTTATGTGTTTTTTGGGGGGTGCCTAAAAAATCCCTTTTATTGAAGAAATGGCTTACATTCAGTCTTGTGATATTTTTGGTTTCCAATAAGTAGATTTTTAATTTTATGTAACCTCATTTTCTAATGATCCATTCAAGAGATGTTTCCACTATGAAATGAAGAGCAAGGGGAAAGAGCACAAATGATAGAGCGAGTGAGTGAGATGGGGTGTTGAGGAAGGAGAAAATGAAACAAAGACAGAGTGAGTGAACGGCAGGTAGGCATAGAAGAGGAGACTAGAAGTGAAAGTGACTTGCTTTTCCCTGCTCTTGACCTCCCACCCATCTCAAACCAATCACAAACATACCTTCTATGCAAAGTTGGTATGCAGAACTTCACTCCTCAGCCAGTGAGGGTGAGTCCCAAGCCAGGGGCTAGAGAGCAAAAGAATGGATGTGCTCAGACGTTCCTTGCTAGGGACAGTTGATCTGAAACAAGGCCTGCTCTCTTGTTTCCAGCAAGGATCTAGAAATTCTGCATGAATGTGCAAGGCACATTGCCAGCATAAATTTGCATAAACTGCCCCACCTTCTGCCTTCCTACTTCCTGAGCAGTAGTTGTTTGTGTATAGAGAGAAAGGTCGCAGGCAAGGTAATTTTGTGAGTAGGATACAGAACCCTAAATAGCTGGTGAGAGGTATAAGTTATTCTAAAAGCATAAAAACAGTACACCTGTGAAATGAAATGCTTTCATATGTGATCTTCTGTGTTTATTGTCCTGTGCAAAAAGTTGCACCTTGTGTTTGAAGGTTGAAATTATTTCAAGCTTGCATGGACGCAGAAATTTCTGAGTGACTTTTATACATTTCTTAGGACTCTTCACTGTCAGGATGGCCGAGTGGTCTAAGGCGCTGTGTTTAGGCTGCAGTCTCCTCTGAAGGCGTGGGTTCGAATCCCACTTCTGAAACCACTTTTGGAGATATAATCTTCTTCATCAGGATAACATCTGATGGAAGTTGCTTCTGTTCGTCTTCACCTGGGACGTTATTCTGTCCTCGTCTAGTCAAGAGAGCTTGAGTTTCTCATATATTTCTGTTGTACAAAGTCTTGCTGATAAAGTGCAATCCTTACCAAATGAGCTTATGACCCATGTAAGAGCTCATCTAGAAGAGTAATTCTCTTGTATTCCCTGGCCAGACAGGCCATACACATTTGGAAGAATGCCAAGCACCTGGTAGACAGCTGGACTCCAGCACACTTACAGCAATTTCCTCAGGGCAGTGATCAGGGGCTACTTAGATTTGCGAATTCCACCCTATGTTGTGACATTGAGATCCCTTGTTGAATTTGCTTTAGTCAGCCAAGATGTGGCTATTGACTCAATTTCAAAGCAGCTTTGGGCCGTTCAAGTGGCTGGTGAATAGCACTTTCTCTTTGTACTCATTAAAGGTCTAAAGAGTTCTTCATAGGTACTGCTCTGTATGGATTGTTCAAAGATCTGTTGGAAATGCTTATAATGGGATAAATAAATTGAGGGCATGCCTTTTCGGTACCCCACTTGCATGGCTGTCTGGCTTGTGGAAGGTGCTGCAAATGCAAGTCAGGATGGCCCAGTGGTCTAAGGCGCTGCGTTCAGGTCGCAGTCTCTTCTGGAGGCGTGGGTTCAAATCCCACTTCAGACAAACCTGTGTTTAATCTCCTTTTTTCTTGAGGGAGAAAATCAGATCATTTCCCTCACATGGGCTTATATGGTTGTCTTTTTGGAAAAGTGCAGTGAGTTTTTTTCTTGCTATAGCCACTCATGGCCTAAGATGTGTGTTTTTTTGTTCACACTATCTTTCTCACTATGTAGATGAACAAGCAACATGTGGTCAGGATGACCGAGTGGTCTAAGGCACTGCATTAAGGCCGCAGTCTCTCCTGGAGGCGTGGGTTCCAAACCCACTTCTGACAAAACTTTAAGTCCATTTTGTCTCTGCGTTCCTTCAGAATCTCAGCTAAAAATTGGCAGTGCATATAATATCTGAATAAGTACCAAACTTCAGTTTCAACTGCAAATGAATTTGCCCAATTCTGTCTTCAAGCTCGTATAATATTCTTCTAGCACTAGTGGTGTTTTATGTGTTTTTTGGGGGGTGCCTAAAAAATCCCTTTTATTGAAGACATGGCTTATATTCAGTCTTGTGATATTTTTGGTTTCCAATAAGTAGATTTTTAATTTTATGTAACCTCATTTTCTAATGATCCATTCAAGAGATGTTTCCACTATGAAATGAAGAGCAAGGGGAAAGAGCACAAATGATAGAGCCAGTGAGTGAGATGGGGTGTTGAGGAAGGAGAGAATGAAACAAAGACAGAGTGAGTGAACGGCAGGTAGGCATAGAAGAGGAGACTAGAAGTGAAGGTGACTTGCTTTTCCCTGCTCTTGACCTCCCACCCATCTCAAACCAATCACAAACATGCCTTCTATGCAACGTTGGTATGCAGAACTTCACTCCTCAGCCAGTGAGGGTGAATCCCAAGCCAGGGGCTAGAGAGCAAAAGAATGGATGTACTCAGACGTTCCTTGCTAGGGACAGTTGATCTGAAACAAGGCCTGCTCTCTTGTTTCCAGCAAGGATCTAGAAATTCTGCATGAATCTGCAAGGCACATTGACAGCATAAATTTGCATAAACTGCCCCACCTTCTGCCTTCCTACTTCCTGAGCAATAGTTGTTTGTGTATAAAGAGAGAGGTCGCAGGCAAGATAATTTTGTGAGTAGGATACAGAACCCTAAATAGCTGGTGAGAGGTATAAGTTATTCTAAAAGCATAAAAAAAAGTACACCTGTGAAATGAAATGCTTGCATATGTGATCTTCTGTGTTTATTGTCCTGTGCAAAAAGTTGCACCTTGTGTTTGAAGGTTGAAATTATTTCAAGCTTGCATGGACGCAGAAATTTCGGAGTGACTTTTATACATTTCTTAGGACACTTCACTGTTAGGATGGCCGAGTGGTCTAAGGCGCTGTGTTTAGGCTGCAGTCTCCTCTGGAGGCGTGGGTTCGAAATCCCACTTCTGAAATGACTTTTGGAGATATAATCTTCTTCATCAGGATAACATCTGATGGAAGTTGCATCTGTTCGTCTTCACCTGGGACGTTATTCCGTCCTCGTCTAGTCAAGAGAGCTTGGGTTTCTCATATATTTCTGTTGTACAAAGTCTTGCTGATAAAGTGCAATCCTTACCAAATGAGCTTAGGACCCATGTAAGAGCTCATCTAGAAGAGTCATGCTCTTGTATTCCCTGGCCAGACAGGCCATGCAAATTTGGAAGAATGCCAAGCACCTGGTAGACAGCTGTACTCCAGCACACTTACAGCAATGTCCTCAGGGCTGTGATCAGGGGCTGCTTAGATTTGTGTATTCCACCCTATGTTGTGACATTGAGCTCCCTTGTTGAATTTGCTTTAGTCAGCCAAGATGTGGCTGTTGACTCAATTTCAAAGCAGCTTTGCGCCGTTCAAGTGGCTGGTGAATAGCACTTTCTCTTTGTACGCTTTAAAGGTCTAAAGAGTTCTTCATAGGTACTGCTCTGTATGGATTGTTCAAAGATCTGTTGGAAATGCTTATAATGGGATAAATAAATTGAGGGCATGCCTTTTCGGTACCAAACTTGCATGGCTGTCTGCCTTGTGGAAGGTGCTGCAAATGCAAGTCAGGATGGCCGAGTGGTCTAAGGCGCTGCGTTCAGGTCGCAGTCTCTTCTTGAGGCGTGGGTTCAAATCCCACTTCTGACAAACCTGTGTTTAATCTTCTTTTTTCTTGAGGGAGAAAATCAGATCATTTCCCTCACATGGGCTTATATGGTTGTCTTTTTGGAAAAGTGCAGTGAGTTTTTTTCTTGCTATAGCCACTCATGGCCTAAGATGTGTGTTTTTTTTGTTCACACTATCTTTCTCACTATGTAGATGAACAAGCAGCATGTGGTCAGGATGGCCGAGTGGTCTAAGGCACTGCGTTAAGGCTGCAGTCTCTCCTGGAGGCGTGGGTTCGAGTCTCACTTCTGACAAAACTTTAAGTCCATTTTGTCTCTGCGTTCCTTCAGAATCTCAGCTAAAAATTGGCAGTGCATATAATATCTGAATAAGTACCAAACTTCAGTTTCAACTGCAAATGAATTTGCCCAATTCTGTCTTCAAGCTCTTATAATATTCTTCTAGCACTAGTGGTGTTTTATGTGTTTTTTGGGGGTGCCTAAAAAATCCCTTTTATTGAAGAAATGGCTTACATTCAGTCTTGTGATATTTTTGGTTTCCAATAAGTAGATTTTTAATTTTATGTAACCTCATTTTCTAATGATCCATTCAAGAGATGTTTCCACTATGAAATGAAGAGCAAGGGGAAAGAGCACAAATGATAGAGCGAGTGAGTGAGATGGGGTGTTGAGGAAGGAGAGAATGAAACAAAGACAGAGTGAGTGAACGGCAGGTAGGCATAGAAGAGGAGACTAGAAGTGAAAGTGACTTGCTTTTCCCTGCTCTTGACCTCCCACCCATCTCAAACCAATCACAAACATACCTTCTATGCAACGTTGGTATGCAGAACTTCACTCCTCAGCCAGTGAGGGTGAGTCCCAAGCCAGGGGCTAGAGAGCAAAATAATGGATGTGCTCAGACGTTCCTTGCTAGGGACAGTTGATCTGAAACAAGGCCTGCTCTCTTGTTTCCAGCAAGGATCTAGAAATTCTGCATGAATCTGCAAGGCACATTGACAGCATACATTTTCATAAACTGCCCCACCTTCTGCCTTCCTACTTCCTGAGCAGTAGTTGTTTGTGTATAAAGAGAGAGGTCGCAGGCAAGGTAATTTTGTGAGTAGGATACAGAACCCTAAATAGCTGGTGAGAGGTATAAGTTATTCTAAAAGCATAAAAACAGTACACCTGTGAAATGAAATGCTTTCATATGTGATCTTCTGTGTTTATTGTCCTGTGCAAAAAGTTGCACCTTGTGTTTGAAGGTTGAAATTATTTCAAGCTTGCATGGACGCAGAAATTTCTGAGTGACTTTTATACATTTCTTAGGACTCTCCACTGTCAGGATGGCTGAGTGGTCTAAGGCGCTGTGTTTAGGCCGCAGTCTCCTCTGGAGGCGTGGGTTCGAATCCCACTTCTGACATGACTTTTGGAGATATAATCTTCTTCATCAGGATAACATCTGATGGAAGTTGCATCTGTTCGTCTTCACCTGGAACGTTATTCCGTCCTCGTCTAGTCAAGAGAGCTTGGGTTTCTCATATATTTCTGTTGTACAAAGTCTTGCTGATAAAGAGCAATCCTTATCAAATGAGCTTAGGACCCATGTAAGAGCTCATCTAGAAGAGTCATGCTCTTGTATTCCCTGGCCAGACAGGCCATGCAAATTTGGAAGAATGCCAAGCACCTGGTAGACAGCTGTACTCCAGCACACTTACAGCAATGTCCTCAGGGCTGTGATCAGGGGCTGCTTAGATTTGCGTATACCACCCTATGTTGTGACATTGAGCTCCCTTGTTGAATTTGCTTTAGTCAGCCAAGATGTGGCTGTTGACTCAATTTCAAAGCAGTTTTGCGCCGTTCAATTGGCTGGTGAATAGCACTTTCTCTTTGTACGCTTTAAAGGTCTAAAGAGTTCTTCATAGGTACTGCTCTGTATGGATTGTTCAAAGATCTGTTGGAAATGCTTATAATGGGATAAATAAATTGAGGGCATGCCTTTTCGGTACCAAACTTGCATGGCTGTCTGGCTTGTGGAAGGTGCTGCAAATGCAAGTCAGGATGGCCGAGTGGTCTAAGGCGCTGCGTTCAGGTCGCAGTCTCTTCTGGAGGCGTGGGTTCAAATCTCACTTCTGACAAACCTGTGTTTAATCTTCTTTTTTCTTGAGGGAGAAAATCAGATCATTTCCCTCACATGGGCTTATATGGTTGTCTTTTTGGAAAAGTGCAGTGAGTTTTTTTCTTGCTATAGCCACTTATGGCCTAAGATGTGTGTTTTTTTTGTTCACACTATCTTTCTCACTATGTAGATGGACAAGCAACATGGGGTCAGGATGGCCGAGTGGTCTAAGGCGCTGCGTTAAGGCCGCAGTCTCTCCTGGAGGCGTGGGTTCGAATCTCACTTCTGACAAAACTTTAAGTCCATTTTGTCTCTGCGTTCCTTCAGAATCTCAGCTAAAAATTGGCAGTGCATATAATATCTGAATAAGTACCAAACTTCAGTTTCAACTGCAAATGAATTTGCCCAATTCTGTCTTCAAGCTCTTATAATGTTCTTCTAGCAGTCGTGGTGTTTTATGTGTTTTTTGGGGGGTGCCTAAAAATTCTTTTATTGAAGAAATGGCTTACATTCAGTCTTGTGATATTTTTGGTTTCCAATAAGTAGATTTTTAATTTTATGTAACCTCATTTTCTAATGATCCATTCAAGAGATGTTTCCACTATGAAATGAAGAGCAAGGGGAAAGAGCACAAATGATAGAGCGAGTGAGTGAGATGGGGTGTTGAGGAAGGAGAAAATGAAACAAAGACAGAGTGAGTGAACGGCAGGTAGGCATAGAAGAGGAGACTAGAAGTGAAAGTGACTTGCTTTTCCCTGCTCTTGACCTCCCACCCATCTCAAACCAATCACAAACATGCCTTCTATGCAACGTTGGTATGCAGAACTTCACTCCTCAGCCAGTGAGGGTGAATCCCAAGCCAGGGGCTAGAGAGCAAAAGAATGGATGTACTCAGACGTTCCTTGCTAGGGACAGTTGATCTGAAACAAGGCCTGCTCTCTTGTTTCCAGCAAGGATCTAGAAATTCTGCATGAATGTGCAAGGCACATTGCCAGCATAAATTTGCATAAACTGCCCCACCTTCTGCCTTCCTACTTCCTGAGCAGTAGTTGTTTGTGTATAGAGAGAAAGGTCGCAGGCAAGGTAATTTTGTGAGTAGGATACAGAACCCTAAATAGCTGGTGAGAGGTATAAGTTATTCTAAAAGCATAAAAAAAAGTACACCTGTGAAATGAAATGCTTGCATATGTGATCTTCTGTGTTTATTGTCCTGTGCAAAAAGTTGCACCTTGTGTTTGAAGGTTGAAATTATTTCAAGCTTGCATGGACGCAGAAATTTCTGAGTGACTTTTATACATTTCTTAGGACTCTTCACTGTCAGGATGGCCGAGTGGTCTAAGGCGCTGTGTTTAGGCTGCAGTCTCCTCTGGAGGCGTGGGTTCGAAATCCCACTTCTGAAATGACTTTTGGAGATATAATCTTCTTCATCAGGATAACATCTGATGGAAGTTGCATCTGTTCGTCTTCACCTGGGACGTTATTCCGTCCTCGTCTAGTCAAGAGAGCTTGGGTTTCTCATATATTTCTGTTGTACAAAGTCTTGCTGATAAAGTGCAATCCTTACCAAATGAGCTTAGGACCCATGTAAGAGCTCATCTAGAAGAGTCATGCTCTTGTATTCCCTGGCCAGACAGGCCATGCAAATTTGGAAGAATGCCAAGCACCTGGTAGACAGCTGTACTCCAGCACACTTACAGCAATGTCCTCAGGGCTGTGATCAGGGGCTGCTTAGATTTGTGTATTCCACCCTATGTTGTGACATTGAGCTCCCTTGTTGAATTTGCTTTAGTCAGCCAAGATGTGGCTGTTGACTCAATTTCAAAGCAGCTTTGCGCCGTTCAAGTGGCTGGTGAATAGCACTTTCTCTTTGTACGCTTTAAAGGTCTAAAGAGTTCTTCATAGGTACTGCTCTGTATGGATTGTTCAAAGATCTGTTGGAAATGCTTATAATGGGATAAATAAATTGAGGGCATGCCTTTTCGGTACCAAACTTGCATGGCTGTCTGGCTTGTGGAAGGTGCTGCAAATGCAAGTCAGGATGGCCGAGTGGTCTAAGGCGCTGCGTTCAGGTCGCAGTCTCTTCTTGAGGCGTGGGTTCAAATCCCACTTCTGACAAACCTGTGTTTAATCTTCTTTTTTCTTGAGGGAGAAAATCAGATAATTTCCCTCACATGGGCTTATATGGTTGTCTTTTTGGAAAAGTGCAGTGAGTTTTTTTCTTGCTATAGCCACTCATGGCCTAAGATGTGTGTTTTTTTTGTTCACACTATCTTTCTCACTATGTAGATGAACAAGCAACATGTGGTCAGGATGGCCGAGTGGTCTAAGGCACTGCGTTAAGGCCGCAGTCTCTCCTGGAGGCGTGGGTTCGAGTCTCACTTCTGACAAAACTTTAAGTCCATTTTGTCTCTGCGTTCCTTCAGAATCTCAGCTAAAAATTGGCAGTGCATATAATATCTGAATAAGTACCAAACTTCAGTTTCAACTGCAAATGAATTTGCCCAATTCTGTCTTCAAGCTCTTATAATATTCTTCTAGCACTAGTGGTGTTTTATGTGTTTTTTGGGGGTGCCTAAAAAATCCCTTTTATTGAAGAAATGGCTTACATTCAGTCTTGTGATATTTTTGGTTTCCAATAAGTAGATTTTTAATTTTATGTAACCTCATTTTCTAATGATCCATTCAAGAGATGTTTCCACTATGAAATGAAGAGCAAGGGGAAAGAGCACAAATGATAGAGCGAGTGAGTGAGATGGGGTGTTGAGGAAGGAGAGAATGAAACAAAGACAGAGTGAGTGAACGGCAGGTAGGCATAGAAGAGGAGACTAGAAGTGAAAGTGACTTGCTTTTCCCTGCTCTTGACCTCCCACCCATCTCAAACCAATCACAAACATACCTTCTATGCAACGTTGGTATGCAGAACTTCACTCCTCAGCCAGTGAGGGTGAGTCCCAAGCCAGGGGCTAGAGAGCAAAATAATGGATGTGCTCAGACGTTCCTTGCTAGGGACAGTTGATCTGAAACAAGGCCTGCTCTCTTGTTTCCAGCAAGGATCTAGAAATTCTGCATGAATCTGCAAGGCACATTGACAGCATACATTTTCATAAACTGCCCCACCTTCTGCCTTCCTACTTCCTGAGCAGTAGTTGTTTGTGTATAAAGAGAGAGGTCGCAGGCAAGGTAATTTTGTGAGTAGGATACAGAACCCTAAATAGCTGGTGAGAGGTATAAGTTATTCTAAAAGCATAAAAACAGTACACCTGTGAAATGAAATGCTTTCATATGTGATCTTCTGTGTTTATTGTCCTGTGCAAAAAGTTGCACCTTGTGTTTGAAGGTTGAAATTATTTCAAGCTTGCATGGACGCAGAAATTTCTGAGTGACTTTTATACATTTCTTAGGACTCTCCACTGTCAGGATGGCTGAGTGGTCTAAGGCGCTGTGTTTAGGCCGCAGTCTCCTCTGGAGGCGTGGGTTCGAATCCCACTTCTGACATGACTTTTGGAGATATAATCTTCTTCATCAGGATAACATCTGATGGAAGTTGCATCTGTTCGTCTTCACCTGGAACGTTATTCCGTCCTCGTCTAGTCAAGAGAGCTTGGGTTTCTCATATATTTCTGTTGTACAAAGTCTTGCTGATAAAGAGCAATCCTTATCAAATGAGCTTAGGACCCATGTAAGAGCTCATCTAGAAGAGTCATGCTCTTGTATTCCCTGGCCAGACAGGCCATGCAAATTTGGAAGAATGCCAAGCACCTGGTAGACAGCTGTACTCCAGCACACTTACAGCAATGTCCTCAGGGCTGTGATCAGGGGCTGCTTAGATTTGCGTATACCACCCTATGTTGTGACATTGAGCTCCCTTGTTGAATTTGCTTTAGTCAGCCAAGATGTGGCTGTTGACTCAATTTCAAAGCAGTTTTGCGCCGTTCAATTGGCTGGTGAATAGCACTTTCTCTTTGTACGCTTTAAAGGTCTAAAGAGTTCTTCATAGGTACTGCTCTGTATGGATTGTTCAAAGATCTGTTGGAAATGCTTATAATGGGATAAATAAATTGAGGGCATGCCTTTTCGGTACCAAACTTGCATGGCTGTCTGGCTTGTGGAAGGTGCTGCAAATGCAAGTCAGGATGGCCGAGTGGTCTAAGGCGCTGCGTTCAGGTCGCAGTCTCTTCTGGAGGCGTGGGTTCAAATCTCACTTCTGACAAACCTGTGTTTAATCTTCTTTTTTCTTGAGGGAGAAAATCAGATCATTTCCCTCACATGGGCTTATATGGTTGTCTTTTTGGAAAAGTGCAGTGAGTTTTTTTCTTGCTATAGCCACTTATGGCCTAAGATGTGTGTTTTTTTTGTTCACACTATCTTTCTCACTATGTAGATGGACAAGCAACATGGGGTCAGGATGGCCAAGTGGTCTAAGGCGCTGCGTTAAGGCCGCAGTCTCTCCTGGAGGCGTGGGTTCGAATCTCACTTCTGACAAAACTTTAAGTCCATTTTGTCTCTGCGTTCCTTCAGAATCTCAGCTAAAAATTGGCAGTGCATATAATATCTGAATAAGTACCAAACTTCAGTTTCAACTGCACATGAATTTGCCCAATTCTGTCTTCAAGCTCTTATAATGTTCTTCTAGCAGTCGTGGTGTTTTATGTGTTTTTTGGGGGGTGCCTAAAAATTCTTTTATTGAAGAAATGGCTTACATTCAGTCTTGTGATATTTTTGGTTTCCAATAAGTAGATTTTTAATTTTATGTAACCTCATTTTCTAATGATCCATTCAAGAGATGTTTCCACTATGAAATGAAGAGCAAGGGGAAAGAGCACAAATGATAGAGCGAGTGAGTGAGATGGGGTGTTGAGGAAGGAGAAAATGAAACAAAGACAGAGTGAGTGAACGGCAGGTAGGCATAGAAGAGGAGACTAGAAGTGAAAGTGACTTGCTTTTCCCTGCTCTTGACCTCCCACCCATCTCAAACCAATCACAAACATACCTTCTATGCAAAGTTGGTATGCAGAACTTCACTCCTCAGCCAGTGAGGGTGAGTCCCAAGCCAGGGGCTAGAGAGCAAAAGAATGGATGTGCTCAGACGTTCCTTGCTAGGGACAGTTGATCTGAAACAAGGCCTGCTCTCTTGTTTCCAGCAAGGATCTAGAAATTCTGCATGAATGTGCAAGGCACATTGCCAGCATAAATTTGCATAAACTGCCCCACCTTCTGCCTTCCTACTTCCTGAGCAGTAGTTGTTTGTGTATAGAGAGAAAGGTCGCAGGCAAGGTAATTTTGTGAGTAGGATACAGAACCCTAAATAGCTGGTGAGAGGTATAAGTTATTCTAAAAGCATAAAAACAGTACACCTGTGAAATGAAATGCTTTCATATGTGATCTTCTGTGTTTATTGTCCTGTGCAAAAAGTTGCACCTTGTGTTTGAAGGTTGAAATTATTTCAAGCTTGCATGGACGCAGAAATTTCTGAGTGACTTTTATACATTTCTTAGGACTCTTCACTGTCAGGATGGCCGAGTGGTCTAAGGCGCTGTGTTTAGGCTGCAGTCTCCTCTGAAGGCGTGGGTTCGAATCCCACTTCTGAAACCACTTTTGGAGATATAATCTTCTTCATCAGGATAACATCTGATGGAAGTTGCTTCTGTTCGTCTTCACCTGGGACGTTATTCTGTCCTCGTCTAGTCAAGAGAGCTTGAGTTTCTCATATATTTCTGTTGTACAAAGTCTTGCTGATAAAGTGCAATCCTTACCAAATGAGCTTATGACCCATGTAAGAGCTCATCTAGAAGAGTAATTCTCTTGTATTCCCTGGCCAGACAGGCCATACACATTTGGAAGAATGCCAAGCACCTGGTAGACAGCTGGACTCCAGCACACTTACAGCAATTTCCTCAGGGCAGTGATCAGGGGCTACTTAGATTTGCGAATTCCACCCTATGTTGTGACATTGAGATCCCTTGTTGAATTTGCTTTAGTCAGCCAAGATGTGGCTATTGACTCAATTTCAAAGCAGCTTTGGGCCGTTCAAGTGGCTGGTGAATAGCACTTTCTCTTTGTACTCATTAAAGGTCTAAAGAGTTCTTCATAGGTACTGCTCTGTATGGATTGTTCAAAGATCTGTTGGAAATGCTTATAATGGGATAAATAAATTGAGGGCATGCCTTTTCGGTACCCCACTTGCATGGCTGTCTGGCTTGTGGAAGGTGCTGCAAATGCAAGTCAGGATGGCCCAGTGGTCTAAGGCGCTGCGTTCAGGTCGCAGTCTCTTCTGGAGGCGTGGGTTCAAATCCCACTTCAGACAAACCTGTGTTTAATCTCCTTTTTTCTTGAGGGAGAAAATCAGATCATTTCCCTCACATGGGCTTATATGGTTGTCTTTTTGGAAAAGTGCAGTGAGTTTTTTTCTTGCTATAGCCACTCATGGCCTAAGATGTGTGTTTTTTTGTTCACACTATCTTTCTCACTATGTAGATGAACAAGCAACATGTGGTCAGGATGACCGAGTGGTCTAAGGCACTGCATTAAGGCCGCAGTCTCTCCTGGAGGCGTGGGTTCCAAACCCACTTCTGACAAAACTTTAAGTCCATTTTGTCTCTGCGTTCCTTCAGAATCTCAGCTAAAAATTGGCAGTGCATATAATATCTGAATAAGTACCAAACTTCAGTTTCAACTGCAAATGAGTTTGCCCAATTCTGTCTTCAAGCTCGTATAATATTCTTCTAGCACTAGTGGTGTTTTATGTGTTTTTTGGGGGGTGCCTAAAAAATCCCTTTTATTGAAGAAATGGCTTACATTCAGTCTTGTGATATTTTTGGTTTCCAATAAGTAGATTTTTAATTTTATGTAACCTCATTTTCTAATGATCCATTCAAGAGATGTTTCCACTATGAAATGAAGAGCAAGGGGAAAGAGCACAAATGATAGAGCCAGTGAGTGAGATGGGGTGTTGAGGAAGGAGAGAATGAAACAAAGACAGAGTGAGTGAACGGCAGGTAGGCATAGAAGAGGAGACTAGAAGTGAAGGTGACTTGCTTTTCCCTGCTCTTGACCTCCCACCCATCTCAAACCAATCACAAACATGCCTTCTATGCAACGTTGGTATGCAGAACTTCACTCCTCAGCCAGTGAGGGTGAATCCCAAGCCAGGGGCTAGAGAGCAAAAGAATGGATGTACTCAGACGTTCCTTGCTAGGGACAGTTGATCTGAAACAAGGCCTGCTCTCTTGTTTCCAGCAAGGATCTAGAAATTCTGCATGAATCTGCAAGGCACATTGACAGCATAAATTTGCATAAACTGCCCCACCTTCTGCCTTCCTACTTCCTGAGCAATAGTTGTTTGTGTATAAAGAGAGAGGTCGCAGGCAAGATAATTTTGTGAGTAGGATACAGAACCCTAAATAGCTGGTGAGAGGTATAAGTTATTCTAAAAGCATAAAAAAAGTACACCTGTGAAATGAAATGCTTGCATATGTGATCTTCTGTGTTTATTGTCCTGTGCAAAAAGTTGCACCTTGTGTTTGAAGGTTGAAATTATTTCAAGCTTGCATGGACGCAGAAATTTCTGAGTGACTTTTATACATTTCTTAGGACTCTTCACTGTCAGGATGGCCGAGTGGTCTAAGGCGCTGTGTTTAGGCTGCAGTCTCCTCTGGAGGCGTGGGTTCGAAATCCCACTTCTGAAATGACTTTTGGAGATATAATCTTCTTCATCAGGATAACATCTGATGGAAGTTGCATCTGTTCGTCTTCACCTGGGACGTTATTCCGTCCTCGTCTAGTCAAGAGAGCTTGGGTTTCTCATATATTTCTGTTGTACAAAGTCTTGCTGATAAAGTGCAATCCTTACCAAATGAGCTTAGGACCCATGTAGGAGCTCATCTAGAAGAGTCATGCTCTTGTATTCCCTGGCCAGACAGGCCATGCAAATTTGGAAGAATGCCAAGCACCTGGTAGACAGCTGTACTCCAGCACACTTACAGCAATGTCCTCAGGGCTGTGATCAGGGGCTGCTTAGATTTGTGTATTCCACCCTATGTTGTGACATTGAGCTCCCTTGTTGAATTTGCTTTAGTCAGCCAAGATGTGGCTGTTGACTCAATTTCAAAGCAGCTTTGCGCCGTTCAAGTGGCTGGTGAATAGCACTTTCTCTTTGTACGCTTTAAAGGTCTAAAGAGTTCTTCATAGGTACTGCTCTGTATGGATTGTTCAAAGATCTGTTGGAAATGCTTATAATGGGATAAATAAATTGAGGGCATGCCTTTTCGGTACCAAACTTGCATGGCTGTCTGGCTTGTGGAAGGTGCTGCAAATGCAAGTCAGGATGGCCGAGTGGTCTAAGGCGCTGCGTTCCGGTCGCAGTCTCTTCTTGAGGCGTGCGTTCAAATCCCACTTCTGACAAACCTGTGTTTAATCTTCTTTTTTCTTGAGGGAGAAAATCAGATCATTTCCCTCACATGGGCTTATATGGTTGTCTTTTTGGAAAAGTGCAGTGAGTTTTTTTCTTGCTATAGCCACTCATGGCCTAAGATGTGTGTTTTTTTGTTCACACTATCTTTCTCACTATGTAGATGAACAAGCAAAATGTGGTCAGGAAGGCCGAGTGGTCTAAGGCGCTGCGTTAAGGCCGCAGTCTCTCCTGGAGGCGTGGGTTCGAATCTCACTTCTGACAAAACTTTAAGTCCATTTTGTCTCTGCGTTCCTTCAGAATCTCAGCTAAAAATTGGCAGTGCATATAATATCTGAATAAGTACCAAACTTCAGTTTCAACTGCAAATGAATTTGCCCAATTCTGTCTTCAAGCTCTTATAATATTCTTCTAGCACTAGTGGTGTTTTATGTGTTTTTTGGGGGTGCCTAAAAAAGCCCTTTTATTGAAGAAATGGCTTACATTCAGTCTTGTGATATTTTTGGTTTCCAATAAGTAGATTTTTAATTTTATGTAACCTCATTTTCTAATGATCCATTCAAGAGATGTTTCCACTATGAAATGAAGAGCAAGGGGAAAGAGCACAAATGATAGAGCGAGTGAGTGAGATGGGGTGTTGAGGAAGGAGAGAATGAAACAAAGACAGAGTGAGTGAACGGCAGGTAGGCATAGAAGAGGAGACTAGAAGTGAAAGTGACTTGCTTTTCCCTGCTCTTGACCTCCCACCCATCTCAAACCAATCACAAACATACCTTCTATGCAACGTTGGTATGCAGAACTTCACTCCTCAGCCAGTGAGGGTGAGTCCCAAGCCAGGGGCTAGAGAGCAAAATAATGGATGTGCTCAGACGTTCCTTGCTAGGGACAGTTGATCTGAAACAAGGCCTGCTCTCTTGTTTCCAGCAAGGATCTAGAAATTCTGCATGAATCTGCAAGGCACATTGACAGCATACATTTTCATAAACTGCCCCACCTTCTGCCTTCCTACTTCCTGAGCAGTAGTTGTTTGTGTATAAAGAGAGAGGTCGCAGGCAAGGTAATTTTGTGAGTAGGATACAGAACCCTAAATAGCTGGTGAGAGGTATAAGTTATTCTAAAAGCATAAAAACAGTACACCTGTGAAATGAAATGCTTTCATATGTGATCTTCTGTGTTTATTGTCCTGTGCAAAAAGTTGCACCTTGTGTTTGAAGGTTGAAATTATTTCAAGCTTGCATGGACGCAGAAATTTCTGAGTGACTTTTATACATTTCTTAGGACTCTCCACTGTCAGGATGGCTGAGTGGTCTAAGGCGCTGTGTTTAGGCTGCAGTCTCCTCTGGAGGCGTGGGTTCGAATCCCACTTCTGACATGACTTTTGGAGATATAATCTTCTTCATCAGGATAACATCTGATGGAAGTTGCATCTGTTCGTCTTCACCTGGGACGTTATTCCGTCCTCGTCTAGTCAAGAGAGCTTGGGTTTCTCATATATTTCTGTTGTACAAAGTCTTGCTGATAAAGAGCAATCCTTATCAAATGAGCTTAGGACCCATGTAAGAGCTCATCTAGAAGAGTCATGCTCTTGTATTCCCTGGCCAGACAGGCCATGCAAATTTGGAAGAATGCCAAGCACCTGGTAGACAGCTGTACTCCAGCACACTTACAGCAATGTCCTCAGGGCTGTGATCAGGGGCTGCTTAGATTTGCGTATACCACCCTATGTTGTGACATTGAGCTCCCTTGTTGAATTTGCTTTAGTCAGCCAAGATGTGGCTGTTGACTCAATTTCAAAGCAGTTTTGCGCCGTTCAATTGGCTGGTGAATAGCACTTTCTCTTTGTACGCTTTAAAGGTCTAAAGAGTTCTTCATAGGTACTGCTCTGTATGGATTGTTCAAAGATCTGTTGGAAATGCTTATAATGGGATAAATAAATTGAGGGCATGCCTTTTCGGTACCAAACTTGCATGGCTGTCTGGCTTGTGGAAGGTGCTGCAAATGCAAGTCAGGATGGCCGAGTGGTCTAAGGCGCTGCGTTCAGGTCGCAGTCTCTTCTGGAGGCGTGGGTTCAAATCTCACTTCTGACAAACCTGTGTTTAATCTTCTTTTTTCTTGAGGGAGAAAATCAGATCATTTCCCTCACATGGGCTTATATGGTTGTCTTTTTGGAAAAGTGCAGTGAGTTTTTTTCTTGCTATAGCCACTTATGGCCTAAGATGTGTGTTTTTTTTGTTCACACTATCTTTCTCACTATGTAGATGGACAAGCAACATGGGGTCAGGATGGCCGAGTGGTCTAAGGCGCTGCGTTAAGGCCGCAGTCTCTCCTGGAGGCGTGGGTTCGAATCTCACTTCTGACAAAACTTTAAGTCCATTTTGTCTCTGCGTTCCTTCAGAATCTCAGCTAAAAATTGGCAGTGCATATAATATCTGAATAAGTACCAAACTTCAGTTTCAACTGCAAATGAATTTGCCCAATTCTGTCTTCAAGCTCTTATAATGTTCTTCTAGCAGTCGTGGTGTTTATGTGTTTTTTGGGGGGTGCCTAAAAAATCTTTTATTGAAGAAATGGCTTACATTCAGTCTTGTGATATTTTTGGTTTCCAATAAGTAGATTTTTAATTTTATGTAACCTCATTTTCTAATGATCCATTCAAGAGATGTTTCCACTATGAAATGAAGAGCAAGGGGAAAGAGCACAAATGATAGAGCGAGTGAGTGAGATGGGGTGTTGAGGAAGCAGAAAATGAAACAAAGACAGAGTGAGTGAACGGCAGGTAGACATAGAAGAGGAGACTAGAAGTGAAAGTGACTTGCTTTTCCCTGCTCTTGACCTCCCATCCATCTCAAACCAATCACAAACATACCTTCTATGCAAAGTTGGTATGCAGAACTTCACTCCTCAGCCAGTGAGGGTGAGTCCCAAGCCAGGGGCTAGAGAGCAAAAGAATGGATGTGCTCAGACGTTCCTTGCTAGGGACAGTTGATCTGAAACAAAGCCTGCTCTCTTGTTTCCAGCAAGGATCTAGAAATTCTGCATGAATGTGCAAGGCACATTGCCAGCATAAATTTGCATAAACTGCCCCACCTTCTGCCTTCCTACTTCCTGAGCAGTAGTTGTTTGTGTATAGAGAGAAAGGTCGCAGGCAAGGTAATTTTGTGAGTAGGATACAGAACCCTAAATAGCTGGTGAGAGGTATAAGTTATTCTAAAAGCATAAAAACAGTACACCTGTGAAATGAAATGCTTTCATATGTGATCTTCTGTGTTTATTGTCCTGTGCAAAAAGTTGCACCTTGTGTTTGAAGGTTGAAATTATTTCAAGCTTGCATGGACGCAGAAATTTCTGAGTGACTTTTATACATTTCTTAGGACTCTTCACTGTCAGGATGGCCGAGTGGTCTAAGGCGCTGTGTTTAGGCCGCAGTCTCCTCTGAAGGCGTGGGTTCGAATCCCACTTCTGAAATGACTTTTGGAGATATAATCTTCTTCATCAGGATAACATCTGATGGAAGTTGCTTCTGTTCGTCTTCACCTGGGACGTTATTCTGTCCTCGTCTAGTCAAGAGAGCTTGAGTTTCTCATATATTTCTGTTGCACAAAGTCTTGCTGATAAAGTGCAATCCTTACCAAATGAGCTTATGACCCATGTAAGAGCTCATCTAGAAGAGTCATTCTCTTGTATTCCCTGGCCAGACAGGCCATACACATTTAGAAGAATGCCAAGCACCTGGTAGACAGCTGGACTCCAGCACACTTACAGCAATTTCCTCAGGGCAGTGATCAGGGGCTACTTAGATTTGCGAATTCCACCCTATGTTGTGACATTGAGATCCCTTGTTGAATTTGCTTTAGTCAGCCAAGATGTGGCTATTGACTCAATTTCAAAGCAGCTTTGGGCCGTTCAAGCGGCTGGTGAATAGCACTTTCTCTTTGTACTCATTAAAGGTCTAAAGAGTTCTTCATAGGTACTGCTCTGTATGGATTGTTCAAAGATCTGTTGGAAATGCTTATAATGGGATAAATAAATTGAGGGCATGCCTTTTCGGTACCCCACTTGCATGGCTGTCTGGCTTGTGGAAGGTGCTGCAAATGCAAGTCAGGATGGCCCAGTGGTCTAAGGCGCTGCGTTCAGGTCGCAGTCTCTTCTGGAGGCGTGGGTTTAAATCCCACTTCTGACAAACCTGTGTTTAATCTTCTTTTTTCTTGAGGGAGAAAATCAGATCATTTCCCTCACATGGGCTTATATGGTTGTCTTTTTGGAAAAGTGCAGTGAGTTTTTTTCTTGCTATAGCCACTCATGGCCTAAGATGTGTGTTTTTTTGTTCACACTATCTTTCTCACTATGTAGATGAGCAAGCAACATGTGGTCAGGATGGCCGAGTGGTCTAAGGCACTGCATTAAGGCCGCAGTCTCTCCTGGAGGCGTGGGTTCGAATCCCACTTCTGACAAAACTTTAAGTCAATTTTGTCTCTGCGTTCCTTCAGAATCTCAGCAAAAAATTGGCAGTGCATATAATATCTGAATAAGTACCAAACTTCAGTTTCAACTGCAAATGAATTTGCCCAATTCTGTCTTCAAGCTCGTATAATATTCTTCTAGCACTAGTGGTGTTTTATGTGTTTTTTGGGGGGTGCCTAAAAAATCCCTTTTATTGAAGAAATGGCTTACATTCAGTCTTGTGATATTTTTGGTTTCCAATAAGTAGATTTTTAATTTTATGTAACCTCATTTTCTAATGATCCATTCAAGAGATGTTTCCACTATGAAATGAAGAGCAAGGGGAAAGAGCACAAATGATAGAGCCAGTGAGTGAGATGGGGTGTTGAGGAAGGAGAGAATGAAACAAAGACAGAGTGAGTGAACGGCAGGTAGGCATAGAAGAGGAGACTAGAAGTGAAGGTGACTTGCTTTTCCCTGCTTTTGACCTCCCACCCATCTCAAACCAATCACACACATGCCTTCTATTCAACGTTGGTATGCAGAACTTCACTCCTCAGCCAGTGAGGGTGAGTCCCAAGCCAGGGGCTAGAGAGCAAAAGAATGGATGTGCTCAGACGTTCCTTGCTAGGGACAGTTGATCTGAAACAAGGCCTGCTCTCTTGTTTCCAGCAAGGAACTAGAAATTCTGCATGAATCTGCAAGGCACATTGACAGCATAAATTTGCATAAACTGCCCCACCTTCTGCCTTCCTACTTCCTGAGCAGTAGTTGTTTGTGTATAAAGAGAGAGGTCGCAGGCAAGGTAATTTTGTGAGTAGGATACAGAACCCTAAATAGCTGGTGAGAGGTATAAGTTATTCTAAAAGCATAAAAACAGTACACCTGTGAAATGAAATGCTTTCATATGTGATCTTCTGTGTTTATTGTCCTGTGCAAAAAGTTGCACCTTGTGTTTGAAGGTTGAAATTATTTCAAGCTTGCATGGACGCAGAAATTTCTGAGTGACTTTTATACATTTCTTAGGACTCTCCACTGTCAGGATGGCCGAGTGGTCTAAGGCGCTGTGTTTAGGCCGCAGTCTCCTCTGGAGGCGTGGGTTCGAATCCCACTTCTGACATGACTTTTGGAGATATAATCTTCTTCATCAGGATAACATCTGATGGAAGTTGCATCTGTTCGTCTTCACCTGGGACGTTATTCCGTCCTCGTCTAGTCAAGAAAGCTTGGGTTTCTCATATATTTCTGTTGTACAAAGTCTTGCTGATAAAGTGCAATCCTTACCAAATGAGCTTAGGACCCATGTAAGAGCTCATCTAGAAGAGTCATGCTCTTGTATTCCCTGGCCAGACAGGCCATGCAAATTTGGAAGAATGCCAAGCACCTGGTAGACAGCTGTACTCCAGCACACTTACAGCAATGTCCTCAGGGCTGTGATCAGGGGCTGCTTAGATTTGCGTATTCCACCCTATGTTGTGACATTGAGCTCCCTTGTTCAATTTGCTTTAGTCAGCCAAGATGTGGCTGTTGACTCAATTTCAAAGCAGCTTTGGGCCGTTCAAGTGGCTGGTGAATAGCACTTTCTCTTTGTACGCTTTAAAGGTCTAAAGAGTTCTTCATAGGTACTGCTCTGTATGGATTGTTCAAAGATCTGTTGGAAATGCTTATAATGGGATAAATAAATTGAGGGCATGCCTTTTCGGTACCAAACTTGCATGGCTGTCTGGCTTGTGGAAGGTGCTGCAAATGCAAATCAGGATGGCCGAGTGGTCTAAGACGCTGCGTTCAGGTCGCAGTCTCTTCTGGAGGCGTGGGTTCAAATCCCACTTCTGACAAACCTGTGTTTAATCTTCTTTTTTCTTGAGGGAGAAAATCAGATCATTTCCCTCACATGGGCTTATATGGTTGTCTTTTTGGAAAAGTGCAGTGAGTTTTTTTCTTGCTATAGCCACTTATGGCCTAAGATGTGTGTTTTTTTTGTTCACACTATCTTTCTCACTATGTAGATGGACAAGCAACATGTGGTCAGGATGGCCGAGTGGTCTAAGGCGCTGCGTTAAGGCCGCAGTCTCTCCTGGAGGCGTGGGTTCGAATCTCACTTCTGACAAAACTTTAAGTCCATTTTGTCTCTGCGTTCCTTCAGAATCTCAGCTAAAAATTGGCAGTGCATATAATATCTGAATAAGTACCAAACTTCAGTTTCAACTGCAAATGAATTTGCCCAATTCTGTCTTCAAGCTCTTATAATATTCTTCTAGCACTAGTGGTGTTTTATGTGTTTTTTGGGGGGTGCCTAAAAAATCCCTTTTATTGAAGAAATGGCTTACATTCAGTCTTGTGATATTTTTGGTTTCCAATAAGTAGATTTTTAATTTTATGTAACCTCATTTTCTAATGATCCATTCAAGAGATGTTTCCACTATGAAATGAAGAGTAAGGGGAAAGAGCACAAATGATAGAGCGAGTGAGTGAGATGGGGTGTTGAGGAAGGAGAGAATGAAACAAAGACAGAGTGAGTGAACGGCAGGTAGGCATAGAAGAGGAGACTAGAAGTGAAAGTGACTTGCTTTTCCCTGCTCTTGACCTCCCACCCATCTCAAACCAATCACAAACATACCTTCTATGCAACGTTGGTATGCAGAACTTCACTCCTCAGCCAGTGAGGGTGAGTCCCAAGCCAGGGGCTAGAGAGCAAAAGAATGGATGTGCTCAGACGTTCCTTGCTAGGGACAGTTGATCTGAAACAAGGCCTGCTCTCTTGTTTCCAGCAAGGATCTAGAAATTCTGCATGAATGTGCAAGGCACATTGCCAGCATAAATTTGCATAAACTGCCCCACCTTCTGCCTTCCTACTTCCTGAGCAGTAGTTGTTTGTGTATAGAGAGAAAGGTCGCAGGCAAGGTAATTTTGTGAGTAGGATACAGAACCCTAAATAGCTGGCGAGAGGTATAAGTTATTCTAAAAGCATAAAAACAGTACACCTGTGAAATGAAATGCTTTCATATGTGATCTTCTGTGTTTATTGTCCTGTGCAAAAAGTTGCACCTTGTGTTTGAAGGTTGAAATTATTTCAAGCTTGCATGGACGCAGAAATTTCTGAGTGACTTTTATACATTTCTTAGGACTCTTCACTGTCAGGATGGCCGAGTGGTCTAAGGCGCTGTGTTTAGGCCACAGTCTCCTCTGAAGGCGTGGGTTCGAATCCCACTTCTGAAATGACTTTTGGAGATATAATCTTCTTCATCAGGATAACATCTGATGGAAGTTGCTTCTGTTCGACTTCACCTGGGACGTTATTCTGTCCTCGTCTAGTCAAGAGAGCTTGAGTTTCTCATATATTTCTGTTGTACAAAGTCTTGCTGATAAAGTGCAATCCTTACCAAATGAGCTTAGGACCCATGTAAGAGCTCATCTAGAAGAGTCATTCTCTTGTATTCCCTGGCCAGACAGGCCATGCAAATTTGGAAGAATGCCAAGCACCTGGTAGACAGCTGTACTCCAGCACACTTACAGCAATGTCCTCAGGGCTGTGATCAGGGGCTGCTTAGATTTGCGTATACCACCCTATGTTGTGACATTGAGCTCCCTTGTTGAATTTGCTTTAGTCAGCCAAGATGTGGCTGTTGACTCAATTTCAAAGCAGCTTTGCGCCGTTCAATTGGCTGGTGAATAGCACTTTCTCTTTGTACGCTTTAAAGGTCTAAAGAGTTCTTCATAGGTACTGCTCTGTATGGATTGTTCAAAGATCTGTTGGAAATGCTTATAATGGGATAAATAAATTGAGGGCATGCCTTTTCGGTACCAAACTTGCATGGCTGTCTGGCTTGTGGAAGGTGCTGCAAATGCAAGTCAGGATGGCCGAGTGGTCTAAGGCGCTGCGTTCAGGTCGCAGTCTCTTCTGGAGCCGTGGGTTCAAATCTCACTTCTGACAAACCTGTGTTTAATCTTCTTTTTTCTTGAGGGAGAAAATCAGATCATTTCCCTCACATGGGCTTATATGGTTGTCTTTTTGGAAAAGTGCAGTGAGTTTTTTTCTTGCTATAGCCACTTATGGCCTAAGATGTGTGTTTTTTTTGTTCACACTATCTTTCTCACTATGTAGATGGACAAGCAACATGGGGTCAGGATGGCCGAGTAGTCTAAGGCGCTGCGTAAGGCCGCAGTCTCTCCTGGAGGTGTGGGTTCGAATCTCACTTCTGACAAAACTTTAAGTCCATTTTGTCTCTGCGTTCCTTCAGAATCTCAGCTGAAAATTGGCAGTGCATATAATATCTGAATAAGTACCAAACTTCAGTTTCAACTGCAAATGAATTTGCCCAATTCTGTCTTCAAGCTCTTATAATATTCTTCTAGCACTCGTGGTGTTTTATGTGTTTTTTGGGGGGTGCCTAAAAAATCCCTTTTATTGAAGAAATGGCTTACATTCAGTCTTGTGATATTTTTGGTTTCCAATAAGTAGATTTTTAATTTTATGTAACCTCATTTTCTAATGATCCATTCAAGAGATGTTTCCACTATGAAATGAAGAGCAAGGGGAAAGAGCACAAATGATAGAGCAAATGAGTGAGATGGGGTGTTGAGGAAGGAGAAAATGAAACAAAGACAGAGTGAGTGAACGGCAGGTAGGCATAGAAGAGGAGACTAGAAGTGAAAGTGACTTGCTTTTCCCTGCTCTTGACCTCCCATCCATCTCAAACCAATCACAAACATACCTTCTATGCAAAGTTGGTATGCAGAACTTCACTCCTCAGCCAGTGAGGGTGAGTCCCAAGCCAGGGGCTAGAGAGCAAAAGAATGGATGTGCTCAGACGTTCCTTGCTAGGGACAGTTGATCTGAAACAAGGCCTGCTCTCTTGTTTCCAGCAAGGATCTAGAAATTCTGCATGAATGTGCAAGGCACATTGCCAGCATAAATTTGCATAAACTGCCCCACCTTCTGCCTTCCTACTTCCTGAGCAGTAGTTGTTTGTGTATAGAGAGAAAGGTCGCAGGCAAGGTAATTTTGTGAGTAGGATACAGAACCCTAAATAGCTGGTGAGAGGTATAAGTTATTCTAAAAGCATAAAAACAGTACACCTGTGAAATGAAATGCTTTCATATGTGATCTTCTGTGTTTATTGTCCTGTGCAAAAAGTTGCACCTTGTGTTTGAAGGTTGAAATTATTTCAAGCTTGCATGGACGCAGAAATTTCTGAGTGACTTTTATACATTTCTTAGGACTCTTCACTGTCAGGATGGCTGAGTGGTCTAAGGGGCTGTGTTTAGGCCGCAGTCTCCTCTGAAGGCGTGGGTTCGAATCCCACTTCTGAAATGACTTTTGGAGATATAATCTTCTTCATCAGGATAACATCTGATGGAAGTTGCTTCTGTTCGTCTTCACCTGGGACGTTATTCTGTCCTCGTCTAGTCAAGAGAGCTTGAGTTTCTCATATATTTCTGTTGTACAAAGTCTTGCTGATAAAGTGCAATCCTTACCAAATGAGCTTATGACCCATGTAAGAGCTCATCTAGAACAGTCATTCTCTTGTATTCCCTGGCCAGACAGGCCATACACATTTGGAAGAATGCCAAGCACCTGGTAGACAGCTGGACTCCAGCACACTTACAGCAATTTCCTCAGGGCAGTGATCAGGGGCTACTTAGATGTGCGAATTCCACCCTATGTTGTGACATTGAGATCCCTTGTTGAATTTGCTTTAGTCAGCCAAGATGTGGCTATTGACTCAATTTCAAAGCAGCTTTGGGCCGTTCAAGTGGCTGGTGAATAGCACTTTCTCTTTGTACTCATTAAAGGTCTAAAGAGTTCTATATAGGTACTGCTCTGTATGGATTGTTCAAAGATCTGTTGGAAATGCTTATAATGGGATAAATAAATTGAGGGCATGCCTTTTCGGTACCCCACTTGCATGGCTGTCTGGCTTGTGGAAGGTGCTGCAAATGCAAGTCAGGATGGCCCAGTGGTCTAAGGCGCTGCGTTCAGGTCGCAGTCTCTTCTGGAGGCGTGGGTTCAAATCCCACTTCTGACAAACCTGTGTTTAATCTCCTTTTTTCTTGAGGGAGAAAATCAGATCATTTCCCTCACATGGGCTTATATGGTTGTCTTTTTGGAAAAGTGCAGTGAGTTTTTTTCTTGCTATAGCCACTCATGGCCTAAGATGTGTGTTTTTTTGTTCACACTATCTTTCTCACTATGTAGATGAACAAGCAACATGTGGTCAGGATGGCCGAGTGGTCTAAGGCACTGCATTAAGGCCGCAGTCTCTCCTGGAGGCGTGGGTTCGAATCCCACTTCTGACAAAACTTTAAGTCCATTTTGTGTCTTCGTTCCTTCAGAATCTCAGCTAAAAATTGGCAGTGCATATAATATCTGAATAAGTACCAAACTTCAGTTTCAACTGCAAATGAATTTGCCCAATTCTGTCTTCAAGCTCGTATAATATTCTTCTAGCACTAGTGGTGTTTTATGTGTTTTTTGGGGGGTGCCTAAAAAATCCCTTTTATTGAAGAAATGGCTTACATTCAGTCTTGTGATATTTTTGGTTTCCAATAAGTAGATTTTTAATTTTATGTAACCTCATTTTCTAATGATCCATTCAAGAGATGTTTCCACTATGAAATGAAGAGCAAGGGGAAAGAGCACAAATGATAGAGCCAGTGAGTGAGATGGGGTGTTGAGGAAGGAGAGAATGAAACAAAGACAGAGTGAGTGAACGGCAGGTAGGCATAGAAGAGGAGACTAGAAGTGAAGGTGACTTGCTTTTCCCTGCTCTTGACCTCCCACCCATCTCAAACCAATCACAAACATGCCTTCTATTCAACGTTGGTATGCAGAACTTCACTCCTCAGCCAGTGAGGGTGAGTCCCAAGCCAGGGGCTAGAGAGCAAAAGAATGGATGTGCTCAGACGTTCCTTGCTAGGGACAGTTGATCTGAAACAAGGCCTGCTCTCTTGTTTCCAGCAAGGATCTAGAAATTCTGCATGAATCTGCAAGGCACATTGACAGCATAAATTTCCATAAACTGCCCCACCTTCTGCCTTCCTACTTCCTGAGCAGTAGTTGTTTGTGTATAAAGAGAGAGGTCGCAGGCAAGGTAATTTTGTGAGTAGGATACAGAACCCTAAATAGCTGGTGAGAGGTATAAGTTATTCTAAAAGCATAAAAACAGTACACCTGTGAAATGAAATGCTTTCATATGTGATCTTCTGTGTTTATTGTCCTGTGCAAAAAGTTGCACCTTGTGTTTGAAGGTTGAAATTATTTCAAGCTTGCATGGACGCAGAAATTTCTGAGTGACTTTTATACATTTCTTAGGACTCTCCACTGTCAGGATGGCCGAGTGGGGTAAGGCGCTGTGTTTAGGCCGCAGTCTCTTCTGGAGGCGTGGGTTCGAATCCCACTTCTGACATGACTTTTGGAGATATAATCTTCTTCATCAGGATAACATCTTGTGGTAAATAAATAATTAATTACCGGTTCTATTTTTCAGGATACTCATATAAACAGATAGCTCAATAAATAAGAGTCAAAATTCGAGGTAGTTGGAGTTGACAGGCTTTAATCAAGCATAAAGGACAGGAACAGGACAGCCTGTACGGGAGTAGGATGGCAGGGCCCGACAGCTGTCGGGCAGGATCTGGGAATTGGCTAGCAAACTTTAATATCCGTGCACAATATATATATCAAAATAATTGCATTACATTCAATACAGTAGGCGTAGCAGTAGGCGGGGTTTGTAGCAGTCGTGAAAGATAAGGGCAAAACTGATGCAACAAGAAGGCGTGTACAGGGCGTATACATAGACATGTGATGTAAACGTAACAGAATATGTCATAAAAGGGGCGGAAACATGGAGGGGGCTACCTGAGCAGCTGGGACCTCTAACCTAGTGGTGCGCGCAAATGGGCAATGACGTGTTACCAGGGAGAACTGGGGGCTATGACTTCTGCGCTAGAAGAGGAGACTAAAGTCTGGAGTGTCAGAGCGACATGTACCCAGGCATATCTAGTATCTGTTGTTTAGAGTACATGTTGATAGAATCCAAAAGTTATCAGGGTAAAGGCTAACAGACACTAAGACTGGTGCATGCATAATTCTACATGTAGTGTGTGTGCGAGGAATATTCTATGAATATTAATACAGTATTTCTCTTACATGGAGACATAAAGGCTAGACAATGACGAAAACTATTGATGCGATTCAGTAGCTTAGGAATGCAGAGAAGGAGGGCTGGACTGATAACTAGAATCATAACATACTCTTGGCAGACTGGCAGGCAGAGCCAGGCCGAGCCGGGCACTGCGAGACATGAAAGTAAGCTAAGGGTCGGGGATACAGGTGGGGGCTGTATCGCTCCTCGGAGAGGGTTCAGGAAACGGGAGCTGAATCTGAGTCCGGGCCCTTTTGAGGCCTAGAAACGGGGATAATTCAATGAATTAACGTGCACACTGTAAAACGTGGCAACGTAGCTTTACATAGGCCTGATATTCGTTATATTTACGAAAACTGGAAACTGGCATATTAGAGATGGACACAACTGTAATTGCGTCTTTAATTGATCAGAGGGGAATACATGCATATCGATCATGCACATATGGCATAACATGGGGAACACGTAGGCACATATAACATGGCAAAATTTACTTTTCCACATTCCCTCCTTGTGCCCTACGTTTCCATCAGGAAACATCTATATTCATGATACCATCTATCATTTCATATAGCATCATTTGCTCGTCTCGAATTGTCTTGGAACGGGACTTAGGACTAGGAATACAAGAGGTAGCACAAATGCCGCAAATCGCAGGGCCACATTGTATACAGAGGCAGCAACTGAATATGATCATTACTGCAATACCTAGAAATGACAATACTTTCCATCCCCAGGCAGATATAATACTCCAGAGCCAACCGGACCATGTCCAGGTGCCTGGATTCTGGTGTAACTGATGGGCAATTTTATGAAGTCTGGTTATAGCTGAATAAACAGACGGCGCGTTATTAGGAATGAAAATGCAGCAACTAGATCCGATGACTCTACATGCTCCTCCTCTATCGGCCAGTATGACGTCAAGAACGAGACGATTTTGGAGCACGACAAATCTCATAGCAGATTGCTCTTCGGTTAAGTTACCTAGAGCAGAAGTAGTCTCATTCACTACTGCTTCAAGGGTTCTGGTTAGTCTACGTATTAACTTACTATTCTGGATAGGTCCTATAAAAAAGAAGAAACCTTTATTAAAGTCTTGATATTGTTCTAGAGTAGTTTCAGTTTGATCGACAATTGGGGACTCGATCTCCCTTCTATGCCTGACGTGTACTAGATGTGTGTTTCTGTGATAATCAGATGGGGCTAGAAAAACTGGTGGCAGTAGGAAGGCAATGTAACAGGTTCCATCCCAATCGAGGGGCAGACGAACATATGCGGTCTGACCACAAACAAAATAAGAATGACGTGAGGCTTTGAAAATAGATTTCCCACTGTCACTATACTCGACAGTAGTAGTACAATCACTATGTCCTACATGTGCGGAACCATTCTTTCTGACACATAATTCGCCTTTGACTGGTAGTACTGAAATAGCAGGTAAGTCTGGAGTAGTATCAGACTGAACATTCAGGACCATGAAATTCGAAGAATAATTACCTAAATTATAAACTTCATTTTCTAGATCTAACCCTGTCCTATGGGGGAGACCTTGCTTGTCTGGGAAACATGTTCTATTCAGAAGGGACATATCATTTGAAGATGACGTTAACGTGGACCATGCTCCACACGAACCATTATGTGAAAACGGATAAGGAAAGAGGGGCAGAACTCTCTTCGGTGTCTGGAAAGGGGGGAGTCGACCACACACCCAACAATTAGTAGCATTGCTGGTCTGGTGTGAATAGTGTAATATTCTTATAAATGTATTATTACGCATAGCAAGACGATAGGATAACTCGTGAGGAGGCAGATCACTAAATGTGTGCTCTACTGTAGCATTAGAAAACTTGTTTACATGTGAACTTGGAAAACATAAATGTAATGCATAACTTGTGCAGGTAACCATCAAACTTAGAAACAATATAAAACTTAGAAAAATGATACATCTTATGGAGTTTTGACTAACTCTCTCACTATGGGGGTCTATCTTATACATGTCAGAAACCTGTCTAACCGTTTCACCCGAGAGGGACTTAGACAATTAAACTGACTGACTTATTTTACTAGACCGGAGCTTTAACTTATACTCCTGTTGCGGAGTTTTCTCTAACAGAGTAACTTTCAGTTCAGGATTCAGATTAGGGTCTGGTTTCAGGCAGTCTTTAGAATTGGAAAAGTTCTTAAAAATGTTCTTGGCAAATGTCTTTTCTCGGAGTCCATGAAACTTCTTGACGTGAGACAGATGGACCCATCCCTTACGGCCTTCCAACTTCACGGCCGTACGGGTGGTCAGAAGGACTAGTCTCGGCTCCTTCCAGCGAGGCTCCAGCGGACTTGAACGATCAAAGTTCCTGACCAGTACTAGGTCACCTGGGATGACCTCATGCGGTTTCACTTCGGTATTATCTGGAAATGCGGCGGCAACCTGTGAACGACAAGAGTGTAGGGCAGACATCAAGGAAGCTAGGTAATCTGTCAGCATATTACTGGAAACATCTGTAATACTGCGAGGTCTAGGTGTACCCCACATGTTTGGGGGGCGGCCGAATACGACCTCATAAGGGGACAGACCTGATCTGGAATGTGCAACCATCCTCATGAAGAATAAAGCAACTGGCAGGGCTACTAGCCAGTCTACACCTTTCTCTTTACAAACTTTCGCAATACGGACTTTCAGAGTTTGATTATGTCTCTCTACGAGACCGGCTGCTTCAGGATGGCGCACACAATGGAACTTCCACTGGTACCCTAACAAAAGGGAAACATGCTTCATTAACTCAGAGGAGAATGGCTGGCCGTTATCAGAATACACGACCCTAGGGAGTCCATAACGGGGGAAGAATTCACGAACCAACTGCTTAGCAGTGGTCGCGGCTGTGTAATCTGGAACTGGATATGCTTCTGTCCACCTGGACAAAGCGCATACAACTACAAGAACATACTTGAAACCTCGACATCGCTCCATCTGAATGTAATCCATCTGGAGGACTTCAAAAGGGTGGTCAGGAGGTTGGAATCCACCTTGTTCCACCGGGACACTTTTACCTGGATTGAACTGGCAACATATCATACAAATACGGACTTTCTGCTTGGCTGCAGCTCGTAAGTGCTTGTTGAACCAAAGGTTCTGTATACTGTCTAACATAGCTTTTTCTCCTAGATGTGCTGGACTATGTGCGGTATTGATAATGACTTGAACCATAGAGTCGGGGAGAAACCATGTGACTTTTCCCTTCGTCACCCATCCTTGATCTGTCTGGACCCCTCCTTGTTCGGACCATTTCTTGATTTCTTCAGGAGTAGCATGTAACTGTATGTCTATGACATCTTGTGTAGGGTCCTTAACTGTCATACATGTAGTCTGTTCTGGAATGAATGTCGGTGTCTTGTTAACTGGAATGTCTGGTGTCTGAGCTGTAAGCTTGGCTGTTCGATCTGCTAGATCGTTACCTTGGGAAATGATGTCAGTAACTTTCGTATGTGCCTTGCACTTCATGATAGCGATAGCTGTCGGTAAATGTATTGCATCTAACAGAGCTTGAATGAGGAGACCATGCTGAATCTTGGTTCCATGAGAAGTCATGAAACCTCTCTCCTGCCAGAGCACTCCGAAGTCGTGTACAACTCCGAATGCATAACGTGAATCTGTATATATGTTTACTTTCAGGTTTTTGGCACATATGCAAGCTTGGGTCAGAGCGACTAGCTCTGCTGCTTGAGCAGACAAGGTGTCAATACGGTGTGTTTCTATAACTTCGGTTTCAGTAGTCACTGCATACGCGGCTACTAGTTCTCCTGTACTTGTTCTCATACATGAACCATCCACATAAAGTGTCAGGTCGGGATTAAGTAATGCAATGTCTGTCAGGTCTTGTCTTGGCTTGGTCATAGTGTTAATGATTTCCACGCAGTCATGTGTGGCGGGATTTGAAGTAACTGATGGTAACAGGGTAGCAGGATTTAGAACGTTGCAGCGTCTGATTTCTATGTGTGGCTGGAACAGTGTCAATTCATAACCTGTTAAACGTGCAATTGTCAAGTGCTGAGTCTGTGTTCGGTTTAAAAGAACTTTCACGGAGTGTGGAACTTGTACTGTCAGGGAGTGTCCTAATACTATGGAATCACTTTGTCTGATTGCTAAAGCTGTGGCTGCAACTGACTTGAGGCACGCAGGCAGAGCCTGGGCTACTGGATCTAATGTGCTCGAAAAATAAGCACAAGGCTTGTACTGTCCTGCTTGATCTTGTGTGAGAACAGATAATGCAGTACCATCACGTTCTGTGACAAAAAGTGTAAAAGGCTTACTGTAGTTCGGTGTAGCTAGAACAGGTGCTTGGCATAAGGCTTTCTTTAATTCATTAAAACTAAGTGTATGTTCAGATGTCCAAGGGAGGACAGTCGATACGGCTGCCTCCTGTGTCGTTAACTGTATCAGTGGCTTGGCTAGAAATGCATACTGAGGAATCCATTGTCTGCAGTAAGAAGTGAGGCCAATAAAAGCACGTACCTCCTTCTGTGTCTTGGGCTGTGGAAGACTCGCTATTAACTGGATACGGTCTGGTGTCAACTGCCTACCCCACTTGGACAGTAAGTGGCCTAAGTAGATCACTTGCTGGACACAGAACTGGAGCTTTGAAGGGGACACCTTGTGCCCCTGCTCGGCCAGAAAATACAGGACTGTAAGTGACGCTCGCTCGCAAGCACGCTCAGAACGGGCTGTGATCAGTAGATCATCGACATACTGGAGCAGGGCAGTGTCAGTTGGCATGTGAATGTTGTCTAGTTGTCTCTTAAGTGCTTGACTGTAAATACTAGGACTTTCTGTGAAACCTTGAGGAGCTCGTGTGAATTTATAGCTCCATCCATTTAAACAAAAACCGAAAAGGTACTGACTGTCTGGATGAATGGGAACACTGAAAAATGCATTCTTGAGGTCTATTACTGTGAAAAAATATGGCTTCAGAATCAATAGCTGTCAATAGAGATGAAATATCTGGGACTACTGGATACTGGGGTATGATACATTTATTAAGTTCTCGAAGGTCAATCACTAATCGATATACTGGAGGTGCATTTGGATCAGTACGTTTCATGACTGGAATGATAGGAGAATTACATACATTGGAGTCAGTTTCTACAACCACTCCTTGAGCAATGAGCTCGTCAATAATTTTGGATAAGGCTGCTACAGCCTCAGGTGGTAATCTGTACTGTCTGATCCGTGGCAAGACTATACCTCTCTTGAGAGTCACACGATGGGGTGTGATTCGCATAAAACCTACATCAGTTGGACCTTGCGCCCATAGATGCTGGGGGACATTCAGTAATCTTGGATCAACATCACGTAATACATAATGACCTTTATAGTCCCTTAAAAACAATCGGACTCCTTCTGGGGAGCAGCAAATTACTGCACCTAATTCCTTCAATGTTTTAATGCCTAACAAATTTTCTGGACACGATTTCGTAAGTAACAAATCAGTAGTTCGGGACAATGGACCAACTTCTAGAGAAACTGGTTTTGAAATCTCGTTTACAATAGGCTTTCCTGAAAATCCAAGGGAAACATTTTTAGAGCCTGAGAGCGGAGCCCCTGGAACCTCGTCATGACTGATAGTAGTCCTACTTGCCCCTGTATCAATCAAAAACTTTCTGTCTTTCCCCAATACTTGACTGTGTACATAGGGACCCTCTTGATCTACAGGTATCTCGATGAGAGGCAAGCCTACCTCCCTCTCTAGGCTGTTTCATGAATACTGTTGATACTCTGGATACTCTGTCTGAGCATACTGGTACATCTGTTGTGTAACATGCTGTGTTGCAGCGATGGGCTGCGATGCTGGAACTGTCTGTTGTGCATTCTGTGGTGACTGAGAAGTCTGTGAGATTTGTTCTGGTCTAGGAGGGCGTGGTCTTTCTTTAGTCTTACCAGTGGCTATGTTATGTTTCAGAACTGCACACTCGTTTATAAAATGACCTGGCTGTTTACAATAATTGCATGACCCTTTAACGGGAGCTGCTGGATGACTGGCTTGATTCGGACCCCTCTTCTGACTGTCTTGTGGAACAGATTGTGCAACTAGTACTTTCATTTTCGTATCTTTCATACGTTTCCTTTCGTGTTCTTGCTCTTCCCTGATTCTATTCTGGTGATACTGGAGCATCTGAAGCATTTGTGACGGGGTATTAGCTTGCCAGGTACTTTCGACTTTCAAAACTCGATTTTTAACTTGTGGACTTGAATTCTCGACTAGTTTAGTAACAAAAAGATGAGGGTATGACTCGCTACCTGTCTTTAAACCACTGTTAAATATAAAACATTTTTCGAATCTAGAATAAAAATCACTAGTGTCTTCATCCTGTTTCTGTTTACAAGCTGAGATTGCATCCCAATCTTCCTTTTTCGTGGCTAATAATCTTGGCAAAACCTGAATCAATAACTCGGGCAATTCTTTACATTTGTCCCCAAGACCGGTACCTGGTACACGTGAATTATCTTCAGCTTCTAGAACTGTCCAATCTATCTTTTTCTCTCCCACCTCCCATTCTTTTTCCTTGAGTTTTTCATATACCCCTGCGGGCAACAGGACCTTTAACATTTTAATGATATCTGGATACGTGTATTCTCCCATACGGAGCATGTCTTTTAATTCTCGATGGAACCCTGCTGGATCTTTGTCATGACAGGGAATTAATTTCTTCATCTCTAAGAGTTCCATCTTGGTAATCGGGGTGTAAACAAATACTCGTTCTAGATCGCCACCCGCTGTCCTAACTGGGTGTACTTCTCGTAACGGATGCTGTCTATCTATGTAGAATGGTTTACTGTCTGGAGGTGAGACATGAACAAAATGCTGATTCAGAAACGTTCTATATTTGTGGCGCTGTTCTAGAATGATACTAATTAAATCAGTACCTAAACCTTTCCATTTATACTGGAGTAACTCGTTCAGAACATCATGTAACGGACCTGGATCAGAATGTTGTCCCTCATACAGTGTAATGAGGTGCTGGATCATATACATACCCACCAGTCGCTGCTCGGCTGGGGGCAGTTTCAGAAACATTTGTGCCACTATTTCGTCTGGAAAAGTGGTAGAATCAGTAATCCATCGGACTGCTGATCGGGCTAGTTCTTGTTCATGCATGGTACTAAGTTCACTATAACCGATTTGTGATTTCAGAATGTGATCGGTAGCTTGAAATACTTGTTCAAGAGAACCTTGTTCTGGTGCTGGAGGAGGAAAAACTTTCTTGTGTTCTAGGCGTGAATGTCGGTCGGGAAGTCTAGTTCTACCTACATACGCTATTCTGGTGGGATTCTCGTCGTCTACCTCTTCAGTAGAAGAGTTGTCTTCTTTCTCACTTACTTGTGCTGCTTTGCGTTTCTCGTGAAACCTTATTATTTCCTTACGAATTTTCTTGTACATACTCTCTATACTACTGAGTGTCTTGTGTCTACCCTCGGCTATATTATCACTCCACCTTGTCAGAACTTTCATTTCGGTCGGATCTTTAGTCGGACAATCTTGTTCCCCTATTAAACAATTGATTAGAAATTTTAATAGCATGAGCTGGGTCTCAGCTTTCCTTAGAGACATGATTTCGCCAATACTTTCTGGATCGTCTCCTGTACGGATGAAGCGATACATTCTGTCTAGATCTTCTTTCATATTCGGTAGGGTGTCCAAATACTCGGTCACCCGTCTTACGCGCAATGAATATATAACCATATTATCATCGCCTGGGACTGGATCATAACGGCATTCGGTAAGAGCTCGCTTGATATCTGCAACGGACTGATGTTTGGGCGTACGCTGTAACGCACGTTCATGTAACTCGACTAACGTTACACGTTTGTGTGGCGGCGGGGTGCCAGGAGGACCTCCTCCCGCGGCCCCTAAACTGGAATCGTCGACTGATACTCTTCGTGCTGGCAGAGTGACTGATGTGGCGGGAACTTGTACTATGGGCTGGACCGGGGGTACCGTAACAGGTGCTGCAACGGGTGCCCCGGTGGCTGGAGGAACAGGAATTACATTATTTACAGGAGCTGGCGGAGCAGGATTTGCATATTCTGGGACTGTGTCGTCCAAGTAGGACGAGAGAAAAATATCAGCTGCGGTCGGTTTGTGACGTAGTTTAATCGGAACTAATGGCGGCGGAAAATTACATGGTGCTTCCGGGGTTGCTTTCGGCAAGCCCTCGGCAAGAAGAGGATACATACCCTTAATGAGGGCATTTCTCTGTCTGTCTGACTGTTCGGCTTTAACTCGTTCACCTATTTCGATTAATTCCCTTTCTTGGGCTCTTTCTGAGGATTCCCTACTTAATTCTGACTTTCTGATTTCTTTTTCTGTTCTTTTATGAGATTCTTTGCGCCATAACTCGATGGCATCTTTCTGGGACTGTCTGGCTTTCTTTTTCCATAATGCTTCTTCTACTCGCATGATGCACTCGGCATCCCATGTGCCTGATACAGGCCATCTATATTTCTCTTCTAATTCCTTGGTGTACTCTACCCATAAATCTAGATATAACATGGAACTTATGCCATGTTTATGATACATAAAATGACCTGGACTGTCCCTAGGCGGGACAGGAACTGCTTCCTCGAGCAGACCTTTTCTAGTTTTTAACTGACGTAACTTAGAGAACAGAGGCATGACTAGGCTAGAGTCTGGACACAGTACAATACACGATAAACACAATAATAACTTTAAGAAAACAAATCGCTCATACCACGACATTGAAAACACATGAAATAACATTTAAAAATAACAGTTCGGACAAAATACTACCTGGAATACTGAGAACAGAAACACATGAATTTCTCGAGAACAGAACAGAACTTACTGGAATGACTAGATGCACTGCTAAAACAGTACGAAACTTACCGGTCTCATAAAGAGACACGTCAGGACCCGCATCCACCTAAGTGGACACTTCGTGTTGGATCTGTGTACCCAAACCCACGGACCAGAGACAATTCAATTGACCCTGTCTAGATACTACCCCAGCAACGGTACTCACCGGGCAGCAAGAACGGAAGGCCTCGGACTGGACTGGACTGCTACAACGACGGACGGACGAACTTCGGACTTCAGTTACAGGTGGGCCTCCGGATACCTCGGACCTTGGACTCTCGGCTTGGGCTCTGGTCGGGACTCGCCGCGTTCCTCCACCGCCTCGTCTGGATGCTGGACCGCAACCTCCGTCTCCTCCGTGGGCCTGAGGGATACTTGAAGCAGAAATATCTGCACGTGCACGGTATGGTTCCGTCACGGCTGCAGAGGGTCAGGGGGCCTGCGTGGCTTCTCCGGCGCGTGGGGAAAGGGCAAGTCCCTATTCGGGCGCCATTATGTGGTAAATAAATAATTAATTACCGGTTCTATTTTTCAGGATACTCATATAAACAGATAGCTCAATAAATAAGAGTCAAAATTCGAGGTAGTTGGAGTTGACAGGCTTTAATCAAGCATAAAGGACAGGAACAGGACAGCCTGTACGGGAGTAGGTTGGCAGGGCCCGACAGCTGTCGGGCAGGATCTGGGAATTGGCTAGCAAACTTTAATATCCGTGCACAATATATATATCAAAATAATTGCATTACATTCAATACATTAGGCGTAGCAGTAGGCGGGGTTTGTAGCAGTCGTGAAAGATAAGGGCAAAACTGATGCAACAAGAAGGCGTGTACAGGGCGTATACATAGACATGTGATGTAAACGTAACAGAATATGTCATAAAAGGGGCGGAAACATGGAGGGGGCTACCTGAGCAGCTGGGACCTCTAACCTAGTGGTGCGCGCAAATGGGCAATGACGTGTTACCAGGGAGAACTGGGGGCTATGACTTCTGCGCTAGAAGAGGAGACTAAAGTCTGGAGTGTCAGAGCGACATGTACCCAGGCATATCTAGTATCTGTTGTTTAGAGTACATGTTGATAGAATCCGAAAGTTATCAGGGTAAAGGCTAACAGACACTAAGACTGGTGCATGCATAATTCTACATGTAGTGTGTGTGCGAGGAATATTCTATGAATATTAATACAGTATTCCTCTTACATGGAGACATAAAGGCTAGACAATGACGAAAACTATTGATGCGATTCAGTAGCTTAGGAATGCAGAGAAGGAGGGCTGGACTGATAACTAGAATCATAACATACTCTTGGCAGACTGGCAGGCAGAGCCAGGCCGAGCCGGGCACTGCGAGACATGAAAGTAAGCTAAGGGTCAGGGATACAGGTGGGGGCTGTATCGCTCCTCGGAGAGGGTTCAGGAAACGGGAGCTGAATCTGAGTCCGGGCCCTTTTGAGGCCTAGAAACGGGGATAATTCAATGAATTAACGTGCACACTGTAAAACGTGGCAACGTAGCTTTACATAGGCCTGATATTCGTTATATTTACGAAAACTGGAAACTGGCATATTAGAGATGGACACAACTGTAATTGCGTCTTTAATTGATCAGAGGGGAATACATGCATATCGATCATGCACATATGGCATAACATGGGGAACACGTAGGCACATATAACATGGAAAAATTTACTTTTCCACAATCTGATGGAAGTTGCATCTGTTCGTCTTCACCTGGGACGTTATTCCGTCCTCGTCTAGTCAAGAAAGCTTGGGTTTCTCATATATTTCTGTTGTACAAAGTCTTGCTGATAAAGTGCAATCCTTACCAAATGAGCTTAGGACCCATGTAAGAGCTCATCTAGAAGAGTCATGCTCTTGTATTCCCTGGCCAGACAGGCCATGCAAATTTGGAAGAATGCCAAGCACCTGGTAGACAGCTGTACTCCAGCACACTTACAGCAATGTCCTCAGGGCTGTGATCAGGGGCTGCTTAGATTTGCGTATTCCACCCTATGTTGTGACATTGAGCTCCCTTGTTGAATTTGCTTTAGTCAGCCAAGATGTGGCTGTTGACTCAATTTCAAAGCAGCTTTGGGCCGTTCAAGTGGCTGGTGAATAGCACTTTCTCTTTGTATGCTTTAAAGGTCTAAAGAGTTCTTCATAGGTACTGCTCTGTATGGATTGTTCAAAGATCTGTTGGAAATGCTTATAATGGGATAAATAAATTGAGGGCATGCCTTTTCGGTACCAAACTTGCATGGCTGTCTGGCTTGTGGAAGGTGCTGCAAATGCAAATCAGGATGGCCGAGTGGTCTAAGGCGCTGCGTTCAGGTCGCTGTCTCTTCTGGAGGCGTGGGTTCAAATCCCACTTCTGACAAATCTGTGTTTAATCTTCTTTTTTCTTGAGGGAGAAAATCAGATCATTTCCCTCACATGGGCTTATATGGTTGTCTTTTTGGAAAAGTGCAGTGAGTTTTTTTCTTGCTATAGCCACTTATGGCCTAAGATGTGTGGTTTTTTTGTTCACACTATCTTTCTCACTATGTAGATGGACAAGCAACATGTGGTCAGGATGGCCGAGTGGTCTAAGGCGCTGCGTTAAGGCTGCAGTCTCTCCTGAAGGCGTGGGTTCGAATCCCACTTCTGACAAAACTTTAAGTTCATTTTGTCACTGCGTTCCTTCAGAATCTCAGCTAAAAATTGGCAGTGCATATAATATCTGAATAAGTACCAAACTTCAGTTTCAACTGCAAATGAATTTGCCCAATTCTGTCTTCAAGCTCGTATAATATTCTTCTAGCACTAGTGGTGTTTTATGTGTTTTTTGGGGGGTGCCTAAAAAATCCCTTTTATTGAAGAAATGGCTTACATTCAGTCTTGTGATATTTTTGGTTTCCAATAAGTAGATTTTTAATTTTATGTAACCTCATTTTCTAATGATCCATTCAAGAGATGTTTCCACTATGAAATGAAGAGTAAGGGGAAAGAGCACAAATGATAGAGCGAGTGAGTGAGATGGGGTGTTGAGGAAGGAGAGAATGAAACAAAGACAGAGTGAGTGAACGGCAGGTAGGCATAGAAGAGGAGACTAGAAGTGAAAGTGACTTGCTTTTCCCTGCTCTTGACCTCCCACCCATCTCAAACCAATCACAAACATACCTTCTATGCAACGTTGGTATGCAGAACTTCACTCCTCAGCCAGTGAGGGTGAGTCCCAAGCCAGGGGCTAGAGAGCAAAAGAATGGATGTGCTCAGACGTTCCTTGCTAGGGACAGTTGATCTGAAACAAGGCCTGCTCTCTTGTTTCCAGCAAGGATCTAGAAATTCTGCATGAATGTGCAAGGCACATTGCCAGCATAAATTTGCATAAACTGCCCCACCTTCTGCCTTCCTACTTCCTGAGCAGTAGTTGTTTGTGTATAGAGAGAAAGGTCGCAGGCAAGGTAATTTTGTGAGTAGGATACAGAACCCTAAATAGCTGGCGAGAGGTATAAGTTATTCTAAAAGCATAAAAACAGTACACCTGTGAAATGAAATGCTTTCATATGTGATCTTCTGTGTTTATTGTCCTGTGCAAAAAGTTGCACCTTGTGTTTGAAGGTTGAAATTATTTCAAGCTTGCATGGACGCAGAAATTTCTGAGTGACTTTTATACATTTCTTAGGACTCTTCACTGTCAGGATTGCCGAGTGGTCTAAGGCGCTGTGTTTAGGCCACAGTCTCCTCTGAAGGCGTGGGTTCGAATCCCACTTCTGAAATGACTTTTGGAGATATAATCTTCTTCATCAGGATAACATCTGATGGAAGTTGCTTCTGTTCGACTTCACCTGGGACGTTATTCTGTCCTCGTCTAGTCAAGAGAGCTTGAGTTTCTCATATATTTCTGTTGTACAAAGTCTTGCTGATAAAGTGCAATCCTTACCAAATGAGCTAATGACCCATGTAAGAGCTCATCTAGAAGAGTCATTCTCTTGTATTCCCTGGCCAGACAGGCCATACAAATTTGGAAGAATGCCAAGCACCTGGTAGACAGCTGGACTCCAGCACACTTACAGCAATTTCCTCAGGGCAGTGATCAGGGGCTACTTAGATTTGCGAATTCCACCCTATGTTGTGACATTGAGATCCCTTGTTGAATTTGCTTTAGTCAGCCAAGATGTGGCTATTGACTCAATTTCAAAGCAGCTTTGGGCCGTTCAAGTGGCTGGTGAATAGCACTTTCTCTTTGTACTTATTAAAGGTCTAAAGAGTTCTTCATAGGTACTGCTCTGTATGGATTGTTCAAAGATCTGTTGGAAATGCTAATAATGGGAGAAATAAATTGAGGGCATGCCTTTACGGTTCCCCACTTGCATGGCTGTCTGGCTTGTGGAAGGTGCTGCAAATGCAAGTCAGGATGTCCGAGTGGTCTAAGGCGCTGCGTTCAGGTCGCAGTCTCTTCTGGAGGCGTGGGTTCAAATCCCACTTCTGACAAACCTGTGTTTAATCTTCTTTTTTCTTGAGGGAGAAAATCAGATCATTTCCCTCACATGGGCTTATATGGTTGTCTTTTTGGAAAAGTGCAGTGAGTTTTTTTCTTTCTATAGCCACTCATGGCCTAAGATGTGTGTTTTTTTTGTTCACACTATCTTTCTCACTATATAGATGAAAAAGCAGCATGTGGTCAGGATGGCCGAGTGGTCTAAGGTGCTGCGTTAAGGCCGCAGTCTCTCCTGGAGGCGTTGGTTCGAATCCCACTTCTGACAAAACTTTAAGTCCATTTTGTCTCTGCGTTCCTTCAGAATCTCAGCTAAAAATTGGCAGTGCATATAATATCTGAATAAGTACCAAACTTCAGTTTCAACTGCAAATGAATTTGCCCAATTCTGTCTTCAAGCTCGTATAATATTCTTCTAGCACTAGTGGTGTTTTATGTGTTTTTTGGGGGGTGCCTAAAAAATCCCTTTTATTGAAGAAATGGCTTACATTCAGTCTTGTGATATTTTTGGTTTCCAATAAGTAGATTTTTAATTTTATGTAACCTCATTTTCTAATGATCCATTCAAGAGATGTTTCCAGTATGAAATGAAGAGCAAGGGGAAAGAGCACAGATGATAGAGCCAGTGAGTGAGATGGGGTGTTGAGGAAGGAGAGAATGAAACAAAGACAGAGTGAGTGAACGGCAGGTAGGCATAGAAGAGGAGACTAGAAGTGAAAGTGACTTGCTTTTCCCTGCTCTTGACCTCCCACCCATCTCAAACCAATCACAAACATACCTTCTATGCAACGTTGGTATGCAGAACTTCACTCCTCAGCCAGTGAGGGTGAGTCCCAAGCCAGGGGCTAGAGAGCAAAAGAATGGATGTGCTCAGACGTTCCTTGCTAGGGACAGTTGATCTGAAACAAGGCCTGCTCTCTTGTTTCCAGCAAGGATCTAGAAATTCTGCATGAATGTGCAAGGCACATTGCCAGCATAAATTTGCATAAACTGCCCCACCTTCTGCCTTCCTACTTCCTGAGCAGTAGTTGTTTGTGTATAGAGAGAAAGGTCGCAGGCAAGGTAATTTTGTGAGTAGGATACAGAACCCTAAATAGCTGGGGAGAGGTATAAGTTATTCTAAAAGCATAAAAACAGTACACCTGTGAAATGAAATGCTTTCATATGTGATCTTCTGTGTTTATTGTCCTGTGCAAAAAGTTGCACCTTGTGTTTGAAGGTTGAAATTATTTCAAGCTTGCATGGACGCAGAAATTTCTGAGTGACTTTTATACATTTCTTAGGACTCTTCATTGTCAGGATGGCCGAGTGGTCTAAGGCGCTGTGTTTAGGCCGCAGTCTCCTCTGGAGGCGTGGGTTCGAATCCCACTTCTGACATGACTTTTGGAGATATAATCTTCTTCATCAGGATAACATCTGATGGAAGTTGCATCTGTTCGTCTTCACCTCGGACGTTATTCCGTCCTCGTCTAGTCAAGAGAGCTTGGGTTTCTCATATATTTCTGTTGTACAAAGTCTTGCTGATAAAGTGCAATCCTTACCAAATGAGCTTAGGACCCATGTAAGAGCTCATCTAGAAGAGTCATGCTCTTGTATTCCCTGGCCAGACAGGCCATGCAAATTTGGAAGAATGCCAAGCACCTGGTAGACAGCTGTACTCCAGCACACTTACAGCAATGTCCTCAGGGCTGTGATCAGGGGCTGCTTAGATTTGCGTATTCCACCCTATGTTGTGACATTGAGCTCCCTTGTTGAATTTGCTTTAGTCAGCCAAGATGTGGCTGTTGACTCAATTTCAAAGCAGCTTTGGGCCGTTCAAGTGGCTGGTGAATAGCACTTTCTCTTTGTACGCTTTAAAGGTCTAAAGAGTTCTTCATAGGTACTGCTCTGTATGGATTGTTCAAAGATCTGTTGGAAATGCTTATAATGGGATAAATAAATTGAGGGCATGCCTTTTCGGTACCAAACTTGCATGGCTGTCTGGCTAGTGGAAGGTGCTGCAAATGCAAGTCAGGATGGCCGAGTGGTCTAAGGCGCTGCGTTCAGGTCGCAGTCTCTTCTGGAGGCGTGGGTTCAAATCCCACTTCTGACAAACCTGTGTTTAATCTTCTTTTTTCTTGAGGGAGAAAATCAGATCATTTCCCTCACATGGGCTTATATGGTTGTCATTTTGGAAAAGTGCAGTGAGTTTTTTTCTTGCTATAGCCACTTATGGCCTAAGATGTGTGTTTTTTTTGTTCACACTATCTTTCTCACTATGTAGATGGACAAGCAGCATGTGGTCAGGATGGCCGAGTGGTCTAAGGCGCTGCGTTAAGGCCGCAGTCTCTCCTGGAAGCGTGGGTTCGAATCCCACTTCAGACAAAACTTTAAGTCCATTTTGTCACTGCGTTCCTTCAGAATCTCAGCTAAAAATTGGCAGTGCATATAATATCTGAATAAGTACCAAACTTCAGTTTCAACTGCAAATGAATTTGCCCAATTCTGTCTTCAAGCTCGTATAATATTCTTCTAGCACTAGTGGTGTTTTATGTGTTTTTTGGGGGGTGCCTAAAAAATCCCTTTTATTGAAGAAATGGCTTACATTCAGTCTTGTGATATTTTTGGTTTCCAATAAGTAGATTTTTAATTTTATGTAACCTCATTTTCTAATGATCCATTCAAGAGATGTTTCCAGTATGAAATGAAGAGCAAGGGGAAAGAGCACAGATGATAGAGCCAGTGAGTGAGATGGGGTGTTGAGGAAGGAGAGAATGAAACAAAGACAGAGTGAGTGAACGGCAGGTAGGCATAGAAGAGGAGACTAGAAGTGAAGGTGACTTGCTTTTCCCTGCTCTTGACCTCCCACCCATCTCAAACCAATCACAAACATACCTTCTATTCAACGTTGGTATGCAGAACTTCACTCCTCAGCCAGTGAGGGTGAGTCCCAAGCCAGGGGCTAGAGAGCAAAAGAATGGATGTGCTCAGACGTTCCTTGCTAGGGACAGTTGATCTGAAACAAGGCCTGCTCTCTTGTTTCCAGCAAGGAACTAGAAATTCTGCATGAATCTGCAAGGCACATTGACAGCATAAATTTGCATAAACTGTCCCACCTTCTGCCTTCCTACTTCCTGAGCAGTAGTTGTTTGTGTATAAAGAGAGAGGTCGCAGGCAAGATAATTTTGTGAGTAGGATACAGAACCCTAAATAGCTGGTGAGAGGTATAAGTTATTCTAAAAGCATAAAAAAAAGTACACCTGTGAAATGATTTGCTTTCATATGTGATCTTCTGTGTTTATTGTCCTGTGCAAAAAGTTGCACCTTGTGTTTGAAGGTTGAAATTATTTCAAGCTTGCATGGACGCAGAAATTTCTGAGTGACTTTTATACATTTCTTAGCACTCTTCACTATCAGTATGGCCGAGTGGTCTAAGGCGCTGTGTTTAGGCTGCAGTCTCCTCTGGAAGCGTGGGTTCGAAATCCCACTTCTGAAATGACTTTTGGAGATATAATCTTCTTCATCAGGATAACATCTGATGGAAGTTGCATCTGTTCGTCTTCACCTGGGACGTTATTCCGTCCTCGTCTAGTCAAGAGAGCTTGGGTTTCTCATATATTTCTGTTGTACAAAGTCTTGCTGATAAAGTGCAATCCTTACCAAATGAGCTTAGGACCCATGTAAGAGCTCATCTAGAAGAGTCATGCTCTTGTATTCCCTGGCCAGACAGGCCATGCAAATTTGGAAGAATGCCAAGCACCTGGTAGACAGCTGTACTCCAGCACACTTACAGCAATGTCCTCAGGGCTGTGATCAGGGGCTGCTTAGATTTGTGTATTCCACCCTATGTTGTGACATTGAGCTCCCTTGTTGAATTTGGTTTAGTCAGCCAAGATGTGGCTGTTGACTCAATTTCAAAGCAGCTTTGCGCCGTTCAAGTGGCTGGTGAATAGCACTTTCTCTTTGTACGCTTTAAAGGTCTAAAGAGTTCTTCATAGGTACTGCTCTGTATGGATTGTTCAAAGATCTGTTGGAAATGCTTATAATGGGATAAATAAATTGAGGGCATGCCTTTTCAGTACCAAACTTGCATGGCTGTCTGGCTTGTGGAAGGTGCTGCGAATGCAAGTCAGGATGGCCGAGTGGTCTAAGGCGCTGCGTTCAGGTCGCAGTCTCTTCTGGAGGCGTGGGTTCAAATCCCACTTCTGACAAACCTGTGTTTAATCTTCTTTTTTCTTGAGGGAGGAAATCAGATCATTTCCCTCACATGGGCTTATATGGTTGTCTTTTTGGAAAAGTGCAGTGAGTTTTTTTCTTGCTATAGCCACTTATGGCCTAAGATGTGTGTTTTTTTTGTTCACACTATCTTTCTCACTATGTAGATGGACAAGCAACATATGGTCAGGATGGCCGAGTGGTCTACGGCGCTGCGTTAAGGCCGCAGTCTCTCCTGGAGGCGTGGGTTCGAGTCTCACTTCTGACAAAACTTTAAGTCCATTTTGTCTCTGCGTTCCTTCAGAATCTCAGCTAAAAATTGGCAGTGCATATAATATCTGAATAAGTACCAAACTTCAGTTTCAACTGCAAATGAATTTGCCCAATTCTGTCTTCAAGCTCTTATAATATTCTTCTAGCACTAGTGGTGTTTTATGTGTTTTTTGGGGGGTGCCTAAAAAATCCCTTTTATTGAAGAAATGGCTTACATTCAGTCTTGTGATATTTTTGGTTTCCAATAAGTAGATTTTTAATTTTATGTAACCTCATTTTCTAATGATCCATTCAAGAGATGTTTCCACTATGAAATGAAGAGCAAGGGGAAAGAGCACAAATGATAGAGCGAGTGAGTGAGATGGGGTGTTGAGGAAGGAGAGAATGAAACAGAGACAGAGTGAGTGAACGGCAGGTAGGCATAGAAGAGGAGACTAGAAGTGAAAGTGACTTGCTTTTCCCTGCTCTTGACCTCCCACCCATCTCAAACCAATCACAAACATACCTTCTATGCAACGTTGGTATGCAGAACTTCACTCCTCAGCCAGTGAGGGTGAGTCCCAAGCCAGGGGCTAGAGAGCAAAAGAATGGATGTGCTCAGACGTTCCTTGCTAGGGACAGTTGATCTGAAACAAGGCCTGCTCTCTTGTTTCCAGCAAGGATCTAGAAATTCTGCATGAATGTGCAAGGCACATTGCCAGCATAAATTTGCATAAACTGCCCCACCTTCTGCCTTCCTACTTCCTGAGCAGTAGTTGTTTGTGTATAGAGAGAAAGGTCGCAGGCAAGGTAATTTTGTGAGTAGGATACAGAACCCTAAATAGCTGGCGAGAGGTATAAGTTATTCTAAAAGCATAAAAACAGTACACCTGTGAAATGAAATGCTTTCATATGTGATCTTCTGTGTTTATTGTCCTGTGCAAAAAGTTGCACCTTGTGTTTGAAGGTTGAAATTATTTCAAGCTTGCATGGACGCAGAAATTTCTGAGTGACTTTTATACATTTCTTAGGACTCTTCATTGTCAGGATGGCCGAGTGGTCTAAGGCGCTGTGTTTAGGCCACAGTCTTCTCTGAAGGTGTGGGTTCGAATCCCACTTCTGAAATGACTTTTGGAGATATAATCTTCTTCATCAGGATAACATCTGATGGAAGTTGCTTCTGTTCGACTTCACCTGGGACGTTATTCTGTCCTCGTCTAGTCAAGAGAGCTTGAGTTTCTCATATATTTCTGTTGTACAAAGTCTTGCTGATAAAGTGCAATCCTTACCAAATGAGCTAATGACCCATGTAAGAGCTCATCTAGAAGAGTCATTCTCTTGTATTCCCTGGCCAGACAGGCCATACAAATTTGGAAGAATGCCAAGCACCTGGTAGACAGCTGGACTCCAGCACACTTACAGCAATTTCCTCAGGGCAGTGATCAGGGGCTACTTAGATTTGCGAATTCCACCCTATGTTGTGACATTGAGATCCCTTGTTGAATTTGCTTTAGTCAGCCAAGATGTGGCTATTGACTCAATTTCAAAGCAGCTTTGGGCCGTTCAAGTGGCTGGTGAATAGCACTTTCTCTTTGTACTCATTAAAGTTCTAAAGAGTTTTTCATAGGTACTGCTCTGTATGGATTGTTCAAAGATCTGTTGGAAATGCTAATAATGGGATAAATAAATTGAGGGCATGCCTTTACGGTACCCCACTTGCATGGCTGTCTGGCTTGTGGAAGGTGCTGCAAATGCAAGTCAGGATGGCCGAGTGGTCTAAGGCGCTGCGTTCAGGTCGAAGTCTCTTCTGGAGGCGTGGGTTCAAATCCCACTTCTGACAAACCTGTGTTTAATCTTCTTTTTTCTTGAGGGAGAAAATCAGATCATTTCCCTCACATGGGCTTATATGGTTGTCTTTTTGGAAAAGTGCAGTGAGTTTTTTTCTTTCTATAGCCACTCATGGCCTAAGATGTGTGTTTTTTTTATGCACACTATCTTTCTCACTATGTAGATGAACAACCAGCATGTGGTCAGGATGGCCGAGTGGTCTAAGGTGCTGCGTTAAGGCCGCAGTCTCTCCTGGAGGTGTTGGTTCGAATCCCACTTCTGACAAAACTTTAAGTCCATTTTGTCTCTGCGTTCCTTCAGAATCTCAGCTAAAAATTGGCAGTGCCTATAATATCTGAATAAGTACCAAACTTCAGTTTCAACTGCAAATGAATTTGCCCAATTCTGTCTTCAAGCTCGTATAATATTCTTCTAGCACTAGTGGTGTTTTATGTGTTTTTTGGGGGGTGCCTAAAAAATCCCTTTTATTGAAGAAATGGCTTACATTCAGTCTTGTGATATTTTTGGTTTCCAATAAGTAGATTTTTAATTTTATGTAACCTCATTTTCTAATGATCCATTCAAGAGATGTTTCCAGTATGAAATGAAGAGCAAGGGGAAAGAGCACAAATGATAGAGCCAGTGAGTAAGATGGGGTGTTGAGGAAGGAGAGAATGAAACAAAGACAGAGTGAGTGAACGGCAGGTAGGCATAGAAGAGGAGACTAGAAGTGAAGGTGACTTGCTTTTCCCTGCTCTTGACCTCCCACCCATCTCAAACCAATCACAAACATACCTTCTATTCAAAGTTGGTATGCAGAACTTCACTCCTCAGCCAGTGAGGGTGAGTCCCAAGCCAGGGGCTAGAGAGCAAAAGAATGGATGTGCTCAGACGTTCCTTGCTAGGGACAGTTGATCTGAAACAAGGCCTGCTCTCTTGTTTCCAGCAAGGAACTAGAAATTCTGCATGAATCTGCAAGGCACATTGACAGCATAAATTTGCATAAACTGCCCCACCTTCTGCCTTCCTACTTCCTGAGCAGTAGTTGTTTGTGTATAAAGAGAGAGGTCGCAGGCAAGGTAATTTTGTGAGTAGGATACAGAACCCTAAATAGCTGGTGAGAGGTATAAGTTATTCTAAAAGCATAAAAACAGTACACCTGTGAAATGAAATGCTTTCATATGTGATCTTCTGTGTTTATTGTCCTGTGCAAAAAGTTGCACCTTGTGTTTGAAGGTTGAAATTATTTCAAGCTTGCATGGACGCAGAAATGTCTGAGTGACTTTTATACATTTGTTAGGACTCTCCACTGTCAGGATGGCCGAGTGGTCTAAGGCGCTGTGTTTAGGCCGCAGTCTCCTCTGGAGGCGTGGGTTCGAATCCCACTTCTGACATGACTTTTGGAGATATAATCTTCTTCATCAGGATAACATCTGATGGAAGTTGCATCTGTTCGTCTTCACCTGGGACGTTATTCCGTCCTCGTCTAGTCAAGAGAGCTTGGGTTTCTCATATATTTCTGTTGTACAAAGTCTTGCTGATAAAGTGCAATCCTTACCAAATGAGCTTAGGTCCCATGTAAGAGCTCATCTAGAAGAGTCATGCTCTTGTATTCCCTGGCCAGACAGGCCATGCAAATTTGGAAGAATGCCAAGCACCTGGTATACAGCTGTACTCCAGCACACTTACAGCAATGTCCTCAGGGCTGTGATCAGGGGCTGCTTAGATTTGCGTATTCCACCCTATGTTGTGACATTGAGCTCCCTTGTTGAATTTGCTTTAGTCAGCCAAGATGTGGCTGTTGACTCAATTTCAAAGCAGCTTTGGGCCGTTCAAGTGGCTGGTGAATAGCACTTTCTCTTTGTACGCTTTAAAGGTCTAAAGAGTTCTTCATAGGTACTGCTCTGTATGGATTGTTCAAAGATCTGTTGGAAATGCTTATAATGGGATAAATAAATTGAGGGCATGCCTTTTCGGTACCAAACTTGCATGGCTGTCTGGCTAGTGGAAGGTGCTGCAAATGCAAGTCAGGATGGCCGAGTGGTCTAAGGCGCTGCGTTCAGGTCGCAGTCTCTTCTGGAGGCGTGGGTTCAAATCCCACTTCTGACAAACCTGTGTTTAATCTTCTTTTTTCTTGAGGGAGAAAATCAGATCATTTTCCTCACATGGGCTTATATGGTTGTCATTTTGGAAAAGTGCAGTGAGTTTTTTTCTTGCTATAGCCACTTATGGCCTAAGATGTGTGTTTTTTTTGTTCACACTATCTTTCTCACTATGTAGATGGACAAGCAACATGTGGTCAGGATGGCCGAGTGGTCTAAGGCGCTGCGTTAAGGCCGCAGTCTCTCCTGGAGGCGTGGGTTCAAATCCCACTTCTGACAAAACTTTAAGTCCATTTTGTCACTGCGTTCCTTCAGAATCTCAGCTAAAAATTGGCAGTGCATATAATATCTGAATAAGTACCAAACTTCAGTTTCAACTGCAAATGAATTTGCCCAATTCTGTCTTCAAGCTCGTATAATATTCTTCTAGCACTAGTGGTGTTTTATGTGTTTTTTGGGGGGTGCCTAAAAAATCCCTTTTATTGAAGAAATGGCTTACATTCAGTCTTGTGATATTTTTGGTTTCCAATAAGTAGATTTTTAATTTTATGTAACCTCATTTTCTAATGATCCATTCAAGAGATGTTTCCACTATGAAATGAAGAGCAAGGGGAAAGAGCACAAATGATAGAGCCAGTGAGTGAGATGGGGTGTTGAGGAAGGAGAGAATGAAACAAAGACAGAGTGAGTGAACGGCAGGTAGGCATAGAAGAGGAGACTAGAAGTGAAGGTGACTTGCTTTTCCCTGCTCTTGACCTCCCACCCATCTCAAACCAATAACAAACATACCTTCTATTCAACGTTGGTATGCAGAACTTCACTCCTCAGCCAGTGAGGGTGAGTCCCAAGCCAGGGGCTAGAGAGCAAAAGAATGGATGTGCTCAGACGTTCCTTGCTAGGGACAGTTGATCTGAAACAAGGCCTGCTCTCTTGTTTCCAGCAAGGAACTAGAAATTCTGCATGAATCTGCAAGGCACATTGACAGCATAAATTTGCATAAACTGCCCCACCTTCTGCCTTCCTACTTCCTGAGCAGTAGTTGTTTGTGTATAAAGAGAGAGGTCGCAGGCAAGATAATTTTGTGAGTAGGATACAGAACCCTAAATAGCTGGTGAGAGGTATAAGTTATTCTAAAAGCATAAAAAAAAGTACACCTGTGAAATGAAATGCTTTCATATGTGATCTTCTGTGTTTATTGTCCTGTGCAAAAAGTTGCACCTTGTGTTTGAAGGTTGAAATTATTTCAAGCTTGCATGGACGCAGAAATTTCTGAGTGACTTTTATACATTTCTTAGCACTCTTCACTGTCAGTATGGCCGAGTGGTCTAAGGCGCTGTGTTTAGGCTGCAGTCTCCTCTGGAGGCGTGGGTTCGAAATCCCACTTCTGAAATGACTTTTGGAGATATAATCTTCTTCATCAGGATAACATCTGATGGAAGTTGCATCTGTTCGTCTTCACCTGGGACGTTATTCCGTCCTCGTCTAGTCAAGTGAGCTTGGGTTTCTCATATATTTCTGTTGTACAAAGTCTTGCTGATAAAGTGCAATCCTTACCAAATGAGCTTAGGACCCATGTAAGAGCTCATCTAGAAGAGTCATGCTCTTGTATTCCCTGGCCAGACAGGCCATGCAAATTTGGAAGAATGCCAAGCACCTGGTAGACAGCTGTACTCCAGCACACTTACAGCAATGTCCTCAGGGCTGTGATCAGGGGCTGCTTAGATTTGTGTATTCCACCCTATGTTGTGACATTGAGCTCCCTTGTTGAATTTGCTTTAGTCAGCTAAGATGTGGCTGTTGACTCAATTTCAAAGCAGCTTTGCGCCGTTCAAGTGGCTGGTGAATAGCACTTTCTCTTTGTACGCTTTAAAGGTCTAAAGAGTTCTTCATAGGTACTGCTCTGTATGGATTGTTCAAAGATCTGTTGGAAATGCTTATAATGGGATAAATAAATTGAGGGCATGCCTTTTCAGTACCAAACTTGGATGGCTGTCTGGCTTGTGGAAGGTGCTGCAAATGCAAGTCAGGATGGCCTAGTGGGCTAAGGCGCTGCGTTCAGGTCGCAGTCTCTTCTGGAGGCGTGGGTTCAAATCCCACTTCTGACAAACCTTTGTTTAATCTTCTTTTTTCTTGAGGGAGAAAATCAGATCATTTCCCTCACATGGGCTTATATGGTTGTCTTTTTGGAAAAGTGCAGTGAGTTTTTTTCTTGCTATAGCCACTTATGGCCTAAGATGTGTGTTTTTTTTGTTCACACTATCTTTCTCACTATGTAGATGGACAAGCAACATGTGGTCAGGATGGCCGAGTGGTCTAAGGCGCTGCGTTAAGGCCGCAGTCTCTCCTGGAGGTGTGGGTTCGAGTCTCACTTCTGACAAAACTTTAAGTCCATTTTGTCTCTGCGTTCCTTCAGAATCTCAGCTAAAAATTGGCAGTGCATATAATATCTGAATAAGTACCAAACTTCAGTTTCAACTGCAAATGAATTTGCCCAATTCTGTCTTCAAGCTCTTATAATATTCTTCTAGCACTAGTGGTGTTTTATGTGTTTTTTGGGGGGTGCCTAAAAAATCCCTTTTATTGAAGAAATGGCTTACATTCAGTCTTGTGATATTTTTGGTTTCCAATAAGTAGATTTTTAATTTTATGTAACCTCATTTTCTAATGATCCATTCAAGAGATGTTTCCACTATGAAATGAAGAGCAAGGGGAAAGAGCACAAATGATAGAGCGAGTGAGTGAGATGGGGTGTTGAGGAAGGAGAGAATGAAACAAAGACAGAGTGAGTGAATGGCAGGTAGGCATAGAAGAGGAGACTAGAAGTGAAAGTGACTTGCTTTTCCCTGCTCTTGACCTCCCACCCATCTCAAACCAATCACAAACATACCTTCTATGCAACGTTGGTATGCAGAACTTCACTCCTCAGCCAGTGAGGGTGAGTCCCAAGCCAGGGGCTAGAGAGCAAAAGAATGGATGTGCTCAGACGTTCCTTGCTAGGGACAGTTGATCTGAAACAAGGCCTGCTCTCTTGTTTCCAGCAAGGATCTAGAAATTCTGCATGAATGTGCAAGGCACATTGCCAGCATAAATTTGCATAAACTGCCCCACCTTCTGCCTTCCTACTTCCTGAGCAGTAGTTGTTTGTGTATAGAGAGAAAGGTCGCAGGCAAGGTAATTTTGTGAGTAGGATACAGAACCCTAAATAGCTGGCGAGAGGTATAAGTTATTCTAAAAGCATAAAAACAGTACACCTGTGAAATGAACTGCTTTCATATGTGATCTTCTGTGTTTATTGTCCTGTGCAAAAAGTTGCACCTTGTGTTTGAAGGTTGAAATTATTTCAAGCTTGCATGGACGCAGAAATTTCTGAGTGACTTTTATACATTTCTTAGGACTCTTCATTGTCAGGATGGCCGAGTGGTCTAAGGCGCTGTGTTTAGGCCACAGTCTCCTCTGAAGGCGTGGGTTCGAATCCCACTTCTGAAATGACTTTTGGAGATATAATCTTCTTCATCAGGATAACATCTGATGGAAGTTGCTTCTGTTCGACTTCACCTGGGACGTTATTCTGTCCTCGTCTAGTCAAGAGAGCTTGAGTTTCTCATATATTTCTGTTGTACAAAGTCTTGCTGATAAAGTGCAATCCTTACCAAATGAGCTAATGACCCATGTAAGAGCTCATCTAGAAGAGTCATTCTCTTGTATTCCCTGGCCAGACAGGCCATACAAATTTGGAAGAATGCCAAGCACCTGGTTGACAGCTGTACTCCAGCACACTTACAGCAATTTCCTCAGGGCAGTGATCAGGGGCTACTTAGATTTGCGAATTCCACCCTATGTTGTGACATTGAGATCCCTTGTTGAATTTGCTTTAGTCAGCCAAGATGTGGCTATTGACTCAATTTCAAAGCAGCTTTGGGCCGTTCAAGTGGCTGGTGAATAGCACTTTCTCTTTGTACTCATTAAAGGTCTAAAGAGTTCTTCATAGGTACTGCTCTGTATGGATTGTTCAAAGATCTGTTGGAAATGCTAATAATGGGATAAATAAATTGAGGGCATGCCTTTACGGTACCCCACTTGCATGGCTGTCTGGCTTGTGGAAGGTGCTGCAAATGCAAGTCAGGATGGCCGAGTGGTCTAAGGCGCTGCGTTCAGGTCGCAGTCTCTTCTGGAGGCGTGGGTTCAAATCCCACTTCTGACAAACCTGTGTTTAATCTTCTTTTTTCTTGAGGGAGAAAATCAGATCATTTCCCTCACATGGGCTTATATGGTTGTCTTTTTGGAAAAGTGCAGTGAGTTTTTTTCTTTCTATAGCCACTCATGGCCTAAGATGTGTGTTTTTTTTGTTCACACTATCTTTCTCACTATGTAGATGAACAAGCAGCATGTGGTCAGGATGGCCGAGTGGTCTAAGGTGCTGCGTTAAGGCCGCAGTCTCTCCTGGAGGCGTTGGTTCGAATCCCACTTCTGACAAAACTTTAAGTCCATTTTGTCTCTGCGTTCCTTCAGAATCTCAGCTAAAAATTGGCAGTGCATATAATATCTGAATAAGTACCAAACTTCAGTTTCAACTGCAAATGAATTTGCCCAATTCTTTTTTCAAGCTCGTATAATATTCTTCTAGCACTAGTGGTGTTTTATGTGTTTTTTGGGGGGTGCCTAAAAAATCCCTTTTATTGAAGAAATGGCTTACATTCAGTCTTGTGATATTTTTGGTTTCCAATAAGTAGATTTTTAATTTTATGTAACCTCATTTTCTAATGATCCATTCAAGAGATGTTTCCAGTATGAAATGAAGAGCAAGGGGAAAGAGCACAGATGATAAAGCCAGTGAGTGAGATGGGGTGTTGAGGAAGGAGAGAATAAAACAAAGACAGAGTGAGTGAACGGCAGGTAGGCATAGAAGAGGAGACTAGAAGTGAAGGTGACTTGCTTTTCCCTGCTCTTGACCTCCCACCCATCTCAAACCAATCACAAACATACCTTCTATTCAAAGTTGGTATGCAGAACTTCACTCCTCAGCCAGTGAGGGTGAGTCCCAAGCCAGGGGCTAGAGAGCAAAAGAATGGATGTGCTCAGACGTTCCTTGCTAGGGACAGTTGATCTGAAACAAGGCCTGCTCTCTTGTTTCCAGCAAGGAACTAGAAATTCTGCATGAATCTGCAAGGCACATTGACAGCATAAATTTGCATAAACTGCCCCACCTTCTGCCTTCCTACTTCCTGAGCAGTAGTTGTTTGTGTATAAAGAGAGAGGTCGCAGGCAAGGTAATTTTGTGAGTAGGATACAGAACCCTAAATAGCTGGTGAGAGGTATAAGTTATTCTAAAAGCATAAAAACAGTACACCTGTGAAATGAAATGCTTTCATATGTGATCTTCTGTGTTTATTGTCCTGTGCAAAAAGTTGCACCTTGTGTTTGAAGGTTGAAATTATTTCAAGCTTGCATGGACGCAGAAATTTCTGAGTGACTTTCATACATTTCTTAGGACTCTTCACTGTCAGGATGGCCGAGTGGTCTAAGGCGCTGTGTTTAGGCCGCAGTCTCCTCTGGAGGCGTGGGTTCGAATCCCACTTCTGACATGACTTTTGGAGATATAATCTTCTTCATCAGGATAACATCTGATGGAAGTTGCATCTGTTCGTCTTCACCTGGGACGTTATTCCGTCCTCGTCTAGTCAAGAGAGCTTGAGTTTCTCATATATTTCTGTTGTACAAAGTCTTGCTGATAAAGTGCAATCCTTACCAAATGAGCTTATGACCCATGTAAGAGCTCATCTGGAAAAGTCATTCTCTTGTATTCCCTGGCCAGACAGGCCATACACATTTGGAAGAATGCCAAGCACCTGGTAGACAGCTGGACTCCAGCACACTTACAGCAATTTCCTCAGGGCAGTGATCAGGGGCTACTTAGATCTGCGAATTCCACCCTATGTTGTGACATTGAGATCCCTTGTTGAATTTGCTTTAGTCAGCCAAGATGTGGCTATTGACTCAATTTCAAAGCAGCTTTGGGCCGTTCAAGTGGCTGGTGAATAGCACTTTCTCTTTGTACTCATTAAAGGTCTAAAGAGTTCTTCATAGGTACTGCTCTGTATGGATTGTTCAAAGATCTGTTGGAAATGCTTATAATGGGATAAATAAATTGAGGGCATGCCTTTTCGGTACCCCACTTGCATGGCTGTCTGGCTTTTGGAAGGTGCTGCAAATGCAAGTCAGGATGGCCCAGTGGTCTAAGGCGCTGCGTTCAGGTCGCAGTCTCTTCTGGAGGTGTGGGTTCAAATCCCACTTCTGACAAACCTGTGTTTAATCTTCTTTTTTCTTGAGGGAGAAAATCAGATCATTTCCCTCACATGGGCCTAAATGGTTGTCTTTTTGGAAAAGTGCAGTGAGTTTTTTTCTTGCTATAGCCACTCATTTCCTAAGAAGTGTGTTTTTTTTGTTCACACTATCTTTCTCACTATGTAGATGAAAAAGCAGCATGTGGTCAGGATGGCCGAGTGGTCTAAGGTGCTGCGTTAAGGCCGCAGTCTCTCCTGGAGGCGTTGGTTCGAATCCCACTTCTGACAAAACTTTAAGTCCATTTTGTCTCTGCGTTCCTTCAGAATCTCAGCTAAAAATTGGCAGTGCATATAATATCTGAATAAGTACCAAACTTCAGTTTCAACTGCAAATGAATTTGCCCAATTCTGTCTTCAAGCTCGTATAATATTCTTCTAGCACTAGTGGTGTTTTATGTGTTTTTTGGGGGGTGCCTAAAAAATCCCTTTTATTGAAGAAATGGCTTACATTCAGTCTTGTGATATTTTTGGTTTCCAATAAGTAGATTTTTAATTTTATGTAACCTCATTTTCTAATGATCCATTCAAGAGATGTTTCCAGTATGAAATGAAGAGCAAGGGGAAAGAGCACAGATGATAGAGCCAGTGAGTGAGATGGGGTGTTGAGGAAGGAGAGAATAAAACAAAGACAGAGTGAGTGAACGGCAGGTAGGCATAGAAGAGGAGACTAGAAGTGAAGGTGACTTGCTTTTCCCTGCTCTTGACCTCCCACCCATCTCAAACCAATCACAAACATACCTTCTATTTAAAGTTGGTATGCAGAACTTCACTCCTCAGCCAGTGAGGGTGAGTCCCAAGCCAGGGGCTAGAGAGCAAAAGAATGGATGTGCTCAGACGTTCCTTGCTAGGGACAGTTGATCTGAAACAAGGCCTGCTCTCTTGTTTCCAGCAAGGAACTAGAAATTCTGCATGAATCTGCAAGGCACATTGACAGCATAAATTTGCATAAACTGCCCCACCTTCTGCCTTCCTACTTCCTGAGCAGTAGTTGTTTGTGTATAAAGAGAGAGGTCGCAGGCAAGGTAATTTTGTGAGTAGGATACAGAACCCTAAATAGCTGGTGAGAGGTATAAGTTATTCTAAAAGCATAAAAACAGTACACCTGTGAAATGAAATGCTTTCATATGTGATCTTCTGTGTTTATTGTCCTGTGCAAAAAGTTGCACCTTGTGTTTGAAGGTTGAAATTATTTCAAGCTTGCATGGACGCAGAAATGTCTGAGTGACTTTTATACATTTCTTAGGACTCTCCACTGTCAGGATGGCCGAGTGGTCTAAGGCGCTGTGTTTAGGCCGCAGTCTCCTCTGGAGGCGTGGGTTCGAATCCCACTTCTGACATGACTTTTGGAGATATAATCTTCTTCATCAGGATAACATCTGATGGAAGTTGCATCTGTTCGTCTTCACCTGGGACGTTATTCCGTCCTCGTCTAGTCAAGAGAGCTTGGGTTTCTCATATATTTCTGTTGTACAAATCTTGCTGATAAAGTGCAATCCTTACCAAATGAGCTTAGGACCCATGTAAGAGCTCATCTAGAAGAGTCATGCTCTTGTATTCCCTGGCCAGACAGGCCATGCAAATTTGGAAGAATGCCAAGCACCTGGTAGACAGCTGTACTCCAGCACACTTACAGCAATGTCCTCAGGGCAGTGATCAGGGGCTACTTAGATCTGCGTAATCCACCCTATGTTGTGACATTGAGATCCCTTGTTGAATTTGCTTTAGTCAGCCAAGATGTGGCTATTGACTCAATTTCAAAGCAGCTTTGGGCCGTTCAAGTGGCTGGTGAATAGCACTTTCTCTTTGTACTCATTAAAGGTCTAAAGAGTTCTTCATAGGTACTGCTCTGTATGGATTGTTCAAAGATCTGTTGGAAATGCTTATAATGGGATAAATAAATTGAGGGCATGCCTTTTCGGTACCCCACTTGCATGGCTGTCTGGCTTTTGGAAGGTGCTGCAGATGCAAGTCAGGATGGCCCAGTGGTCTAAGGCGCTGCGTTCAGGTCGCAGTCTCTTCTGGAGGTGTGGGTTCAAATCCCACTTCTGACAAACCTGTGTTTAATCTTCTTTTTTCTTGAGGGAGAAAATCAGATCATTTCCCTCACATGGGCCTAAATGGTTGTCTTTTTGGAAAAGTGCAGTGAGTCTTTTTTCTTGCTATAGCCACTCATTTCCTAAGAAGTGTGTTTTTTTGTTCACACTATCTTTCTCACTATATAGATGAACAAGTAACATGTGGTCAGGATGGCCGAGTGGTCTAAGGCACTGCATTAAGGCCGCAGTCTCTCCTGGAGGCGTGGGTTCGAAGCCCACTTCTGACAAAACTTTAAGTCCATTTTGTCTCTGCGTTCCTTCAGAATCTCAGCTAAAAATTGGCAGTGCATATAATATCTGAATAAGTACCAAACTTCAGTTTCAACTGCAAATGAATTTGCCCAATTCTGTCTTCAAGCTCGTATAATATTCTTCTAGCACTAGTGGTGTTTTATGTGTTTTTTGGGGGGTGCCTAAAAAATCCCTTTTATTGAAGAAATGGCTTACATTCAGTCTTGTGATATTTTTGGTTTCCAATAAGTAGATTTTTAATTTTATGTAACCTCATTTTCTAATGATCCATTCAAGAGATGTTTCCACTATGAAATGAAGAGCAAGGGGAAAGAGCACAGATGATAGAGCCAGTGAGTGAGATGGGGTGTTGAGGAAGGAGAGAATGAAACAAAGACAGAGTGAGTGAACGGCAGGTAGGCATAGAAGAGGAGACTAGAAGTGAAGGTGACTTGCTTTTCCCTGCTCATGACCTCCCACCCATCTCAAACCAATCACAAACATACCTTCTATTAAAAGTTGGTATGCAGAACTTCACTCCTCAGCCAGTGAGGGTGAGTCCCAAGCCAGGGGCTAGAGAGCAAAAGAATGGATGTGCTCAGACGTTCCTTCCTAGGGACAGTTGATCTGAAACAAGGCCTGCTCTCTTGTTTCCAGCAAGGAACTAGAAATTCTGCATGAATCTGCAAGGCACATTGACAGCATAAATTTGCATAAACTGCCCCACCTTCTGCCTTCCTACTTCCTGAGCAGTAGTTGTTTGTGTATAAAGAGAGAGGTCGCAGGCAAGGTAATTTTGTGAGTAGGATACAGAACCCTAAATAGCTGGTGAGAGGTATACGTTATTCTAAAAGCATAAAAACAGTACACCTCTGAAATGAAATGCTTTCATATGTGATCTTCTGTGTTTATTGTCCTGTGCAAAAAGTTGCACCTTGTGTTTGAAGGTAGAAATTATTTCAAGCTTGCATGGACGCAGAAATGTCTGAGTGACTTTTATACATTTCTTAGGACTCTCCACTGTCAGGATGGCCGAGTGGTCTAAGGCGCTGTGTTTAGGCTGCAGTCTCCTCTGAAGGCGTGGGTTCGAATCCCACTTCTGACATGACTTTTGGAGATATAATCTTCTTCATCAGGATAACATCTGATGGAAGTTGCATCTGTTCGTCTTCACCTGGGACGTTATTCCGTCCTCGTCTAGTCAAGAGAGCTTGGGTTTCTCATATATTTCTGTTGTACAAAGTCTTGCTGATAAAGTGCAATCCTTACCAAATGAGCTTAGGACCCATGTAAGAGCTCATCTAGAAGAGTCATGCTCTTGTATTCCCTGGCCAGACAGGCCATGCAAATTTGGAAGAATGCCAAGCACCTGGTAGACAGCTGTACTCCAGCACACTTACAGCAATGTCCTCAGGGCTGTGATCAGGGGCTGCTTAGATTTGCGTATTCCACCCTATGTTGTGACATTGAGCTCCCTTGTTGAATTTGCTTTAGTCAGCCAAGATGTGGCTGTTGACTCAATTTCAAAGCAGCTTTGGGCCGTTCAAGTGGCTGGTGAATAGCACTTTCTCTTTGTACGCTTTAAAGGTCTAAAGAGTTCTTCATAGGTACTGCTCTGTATGGATTGTTCAAAGATCTGTTGGAAATGCTTATAATGGGATAAATAAATTGAGGGCATGCCTTTTCGGTACCAAACTTGCATGGCTGTCTGGCTAGTGGAAGGTGCTGTAAATGCAAGTCAGGATGGCCGAGTGGTCTAAGGCGCTGCGTTCAGGTCGCAGTCTCTTCTGGAGGCGTGGGTTCAAATCCCACTTCTGACAAACCTGTGTTTAATCTTCTTTTTTCTTGAGGGAGAAAATCAGATCATTTTCCTCACATGGGCTTATATGGTTGTCATTTTGGAAAAGTGCAGTGAGTTTTTTTCTTGCTATAGCCACTTATGGCCTAAGATGTGTGTTTTTTTTGTTCACACTATCTTTCTCACTATGTAGATGGACAAGCAACATGTGGGCAGGATGGCCGAGTGGTCTAAGGCGCTGCGTTAATGCCGCAGTCTCTCCTGGAGGCGTGGGTTCGAATCCCACTTCTGACAAAACTTTAAGTCCATTTTGTCACTGCGTTCCTTCAGAATCTCAGCTAAAAATTGGCAGTGCATATAATATCTGAATAAGTACCAAACTTCAGTTTCAACTGCAAATGAATTTGCCCAATTCTGTCTTCAAGCTCGTATAATATTCTTCTAGCACTAGTGGTGTTTTATGTGTTTTTTGGGGGTGCCTAAAAAAATCCCTTTTATTGAAGAAATGGCTTACATTCAGTCTTGTGATATTTTCGGTTTCCAATAAGTAGATTTTTAATTTTATGTAACCTCATTTTCTAATGATCCATTCAAGAGATGTTTCCACTATGAAATGAAGAGCAAGGGGAAAGAGCACAAATGATAGAGCCAGTGAGTGAGATGGGGTGTTGAGGAAGGAGAGAATGAAACAAAGATAGAGTGAGTGAACGGCAGGTAGGCATAGAAGAGGAGACTAGAAGTGAAGGTGACTTGCTTTTCCCTGCTCTTGACCTCCCACCCATCTCAAACCAATCACAAACATACCTTCTATGCAACGTTGGTATGCAGAACTTCACTCCTCAGCCAGTGAGGGTGAGTCCCAAGCCAGGGGCTAGAGAGCAAAAGAATGGATGTGCTCAGACGTTCCTTGCTAGGGACAGTTGATCTGAAACAAGGCCTGCTCTCTTGTTTCCAGCAAGGATCTAGAAATTCTGCATGAATCTGCAAGGCACATTGACAGCATAAATTTGCATAAACTGCCCCACCTTCTGCCTTCCTACTTCCTGAGCAATAGTTGTTTGTGTATAAAGAGAGAGTTTGCAGGCAAGATAATTTTGTGAGTAGGATACAGAACCCTAAATAGCTGGTGAGAGGTATAAGTTATTCTAAAAGCATAAAAACAGTACACCTGTGAAATGAAATGCTTTCATATGTGATCTTCTGTGTTTATTGTCCTGTGCAAAAAGTTGCACCTTGTGTTTGAAGGTTGAAATTATTTCACGCTTGCATGGACGCAGACATTTCTGAGTGACTTTTATACATTTCTTAGGACTCTTCACTGTCAGGATTGCCGAGTGGTCTAAGGCGCTGTGTTTAGGCTGCAGTCTCCTCTAGAGGCGTGGGTTCGAATCCCACTTCTGAAATGACTTTTGGAGATATAATCTTCTTCATCAGGATAACATCTGATGGAAGTTGCATCTGTTCGTCTTCACCTGGGACGTTATTCCGTCCTCGTCTAGTCAAGAGAGCTTGGGTTTCTCATGTATTTCTGTTGTACAAAGTCTTGCTGATAAAGTGCAATCCTTACCAAATGAGCTTAGGACCCATGTAAGAGCTCATCTAGAAGAGTCATGCTCTTGTATTCCCTGGCCAGACAGGCCATGCAAATTTGGAAGAATGCCAAGCACCTGGTAGACAGCTGTACTCCAGCACACTTACAGCAATGTCCTCAGGGCTGTGATCAGGGGCTGCTTAGATTTGCGTAATCCACCCTATGTTGTGACATTGAGCTCCCTTGTTGAATTTGCTTTAGTCAGCCAAGATGTGGCTGTTGACTCAATTTCAAAGCAGCTTTGGGCCGTTCAAGTGGCTGGTGAATAGCACTTTCTCTTTGTACGCTTTAAAGGTCTAAAGAGTTCTTCATAGGTACTGCTCTGTATGGATTGTTCAAAGATCTGTTGGAAATGCTTATAATGGGATAAATAAATTGAGGGCATGCCTTTTCGGTACCAAACTTGCATGGCTGTCTGGCTTGTGGAAGGTGCTGCAAATGCAAGTCAGGATGGCCGAGTGGTCTAAGGCGCTGCGTTCAGGTCGCAGTCTCTTCTGGAGGCCTGGGTTAAAATCCCACTTCTGACAAACCTGTGTTTAATCTTCTTTTTTCTTGAGGGAGAAAATCAGATCATTTCCCTCACATGAGCTTATATGGTTGTCTTTTTGGAAAAGTGCAGTGAGTTTTTTTCTTGCTATAGCCACTTATGGCCTAAGATGTGTGTTTTTTTTGTTCAAACTATCTTTCTCACTATGTAGATGGACAAGCAACATGTGGTCAGGATGGCCGAGTGGTCTAAGGTGCTGCGTTAAGGCCGCAGTCTCTCCTGGAGGCGTGGGTTCGAATCCCACTTCTGACAAAACTTTGAGTCCATTTTGTCTCTGCGTTCCTTCAGAATCTCAGCTAAAAATTGGCAGTGCATATAATATCTGAATAAGTACCAAACTTCAGTTTCAACTGCAAATGAATTTGCCCAATTCTGTCTTCAAGCTCGTATAATATTCTTCTAGCACTAGTGGTGTTTTATGTGTTTTTTGGGGGGTGCCTAAAAAATCCCTTTTATTGAAGAAATGGCTTACATTCAGTCTTGTGATATTTTTGGTTTCCAATAAGTAGATTTTTAATTTTATGTAACCTCATTTTCTAATGATCCATTCAAGAGATGTTTCCAGTATGAAATGAAGAGCAAGGGGAAAGAGCACAGATGATAGAGCCAGTGAGTGAGATGGGGTGTTGAGGAAGGAGAGAATAAAACAAAGACAGAGTGAGTGAACGGCAGGTAGGCATAGAAGAGGAGACTAGAAGTGAAGGTGACTTGCTTTTCCCTGCTCTTGACCTCCCACCCATCTCAAACCAATCACAAACATACCTTCTATTCAAAGTTGGTATGCAGAACTTCACTCCTCAGCCAGTGAGGGTGAGTCCCAAGCCAGGGGCTAGAGAGCAAAAGAATGGATGTGCTCAGACGTTCCTTGCTAGGGACAGTTGATCTGAAACAAGGCCTGCTCTCTTGTTTCCAGCAAGGAACTAGAAATTCTGCATGAATCTGCAAGGCACATTGACAGCATAAATTTGCATAAACTGCCCCACCTTCTGCCTTCCTACTTCCTGAGCAGTAGTTGTTTGTGTATAAAGAGAGAGGTCGCAGGCAAGGTCATTTTGTGAGTAGGATACAGAACCCTAAATAGCTGGTGAGAGGTATAAGTTATTCTAAAAGCATAAAAACAGTACACCTGTGAAATGAAATGCTTTCATATGTGATCTTCTGTGTTTATTGTCCTGTGCAAAAAGTTGCACCTTGTGTTTGAAGGTTGAAATTATTTCAAGCTTGCATGGACGCAGAAATGTCTGAGTGACTTTTATACATTTCTTAGGACTCTCCACTGTCAGGATGGCCGAGTGGTCTAAGGCGCTGTGTTTAGGCCGCAGTCTCCTCTGGAGGCGTGGGTTCGAATCCCACTTCTGACATGACTTTTGGAGATATAATCTTCTTCATCAGGATAACATCTGATGGAAGTTGCATCTGTTCGTCTTCACCTGGGACGTTATTCCGTCCTCGTCTAGTCAAGAGAGCTTGGGTTTCTCATATATTTCTGTTGTACAAATCTTGCTGATAAAGTGCAATCCTTACCAAATGAGCTTAGGACCCATGTAAGAGCTCATCTAGAAGAGTCATGCTCTTGTATTCCCTGGCCAGACAGGCCATGCAAATTTGGAAGAATGCCAAGCACCTGGTAGACAGCTGTACTCCAGCACACTTACAGCAATGTCCTCAGGGCAGTGATCAGGGGCTACTTAGATCTGCGTAATCCACCCTATGTTGTGACATTGAGATCCCTTGTTGAATTTGCTTTAGTCAGCCAAGATGTGGCTATTGACTCAATTTCAAAGCAGCTTTGGGCCGTTCAAGTGGCTGGTGAATAGCACTTTCTCTTTGTACTCATTAAAGGTCTAAAGAGTTCTTCATAGGTACTGCTCTGTATGGATTGTTCAAAGATCTGTTGGAAATGCTTATAATGGGATAAATAAATTGAGGGCATGCCTTTTCGGTACCCCACTTGCATGGCTGTCTGGCTTTTGGAAGGTGCTGCAAATGCAAGTCAGGATGGCCCAGTGGTCTAAGGCGCTGTGTTCAGGTCGCAGTCTCTTCTGGAGGTGTGGGTTCAAATCCCACTTCTGACAAACCTGTGTTTAATCTTCTTTTTTCTTGAGGGAGAAAATCAGATCATTTACCTCACATGGGCCTAAATGGTTGTCTTTTTGGAAAAGTGCAGTGAGTTTTTTTCTTGCTATAGCCACTCATTTCCTAAGAAGTGTGTTTTTTTGTTCACACTATCTTTCTCACTATATAGATGAACAAGTAACATGTGGTCAGGATGGCCGAGTGGTCTAAGGCACTGCATTAAGGCCGCAGTCTCTCCTGGAGGCGTGGGTTCGAAGCCCACTTCTGACAAAACTTTAAGTCCATTTTGTCTCTGCGTTCCTTCAGAATCTCAGCTAAAAATTGGCAGTGCATATAATATCTGAATAAGTACCAAACTTCAGTTTCAACTGCAAATGAATTTGCCCAATTCTGTCTTCAAGCTCGTATAATATTCTTCTAGCACTAGTGGTGTTTTATGTGTTTTTTGGGGGGTGCCTAAAAAATCCCTTTTATTGAAGAAATGGCTTACATTCAGTCTTGTGATATTTTTGGTTTCCAATAAGTAGATTTTTAATTTTATGTAACCTCATTTTCTAATGATCCATTCAAGAGATGTTTCCAGTATGAAATGAAGAGCAAGGGGAAAGAGCACAGATGATAGAGCCAGTGAGTGAGATGGGGTGTTGAGGAAGGAGAGAATGAAACAAAGACAGAGTGAGTGAACGGCAGGTAGGCATAGAAGAGGAGACTAGAAGTGAAGGTGACTTGCTTTTCCCTGCTCTTGACCTCCCACCCATCTCAAACCAATCACAAACATACCTTCTATTCAAAGTTGGTATGCAGAACTTCACTCCTCAGCCAGTGAGGGTGAGTCCCAAGCCAGGGGCTAGAGAGCAAAAGAATGGATGTGCTCAGACGTTCCTTCCTAGGGACAGTTGATCTGAAACAAGGCCTGCTCTCTTGTTTCCAGCAAGGAACTAGAAATTCTGCATGAATCTGCAAGGCACATTGACAGCATAAATTTGCATAAACTGCCCCAGCTTCTGCCTTCCTACTTCCTGAGCAGTAGTTGTTTGTGTATAAAGAGAGAGGTCGCAGGCAAGGTAATTTTGTGAGTAGGATACAGAACCCTAAATAGCTGGTGAGAGGTATACGTTATTCTAAAAGCATAAAAACAGTACACCTCTGAAATGAAATGCTTTCATATGTGATCTTCTGTGTTTATTGTCCTGTGCAAAAAGTTGCACCTTGTGTTTGAAGGTTGAAATTATTTCAAGCTTGCATGGACGCAGAAATGTCTGAGTGACTTTTATACATTTCTTAGGACTCTCCACTGTCAGGATGGCCGAGTGGTCTAAGGTGCTGTGTTTAGGCTGCAGTCTCCTCTGAAGGCGTGGGTTCGAATCCCACTTCTGACATGACTTTTGGAGATATAATCTTCTTCATCAGGATAACATCTGATGGAAGTTGCATCTGTTCGTCTTCACCTGGGACGTTATTCCGTCCTCGTCTAGTCAAGAGAGCTTGGGTTTCTCATATATTTCTGTTGTACAAAGTCTTGCTGATAAAGTGCAATCCTTACCAAATGAGCTTAGGACCCATGTAAGAGCTCATCTAGAAGAGTCATGCTCTTGTATTCCCTGGCCAGACAGGCCATGCAAATTTGGAAGAATGCCAAGCACCTGGTAGACAGCTGTACTCCAGCACACTTACAGCAATGTCCTCAGGGCTGTGATCAGGGGCTGCTTAGATTTGCGTATTCCACCCTATGTTGTGACATTGAGCTCCCTTGTTGAATTTGCTTTAGTCAGCCAAGATGTGGCTGTTGACTCAATTTCAAAGCAGCTTTGGGCCGTTCAAGTGGCTGGTGAAGAGCACTTTCTCTTTGTACGCTTTAAAGGTCTAAAGAGTTCTTCATAGGTACTGCTCTGTATGGATTGTTCAAAGATCTGTTGGAAATGCTTATAATGGGATAAATAAATTGAGGGCATGCCTTTTCGGTACCAAACTTGCATGGCTGTCTGGCTAGTGGAAGGTGCTGCAAATGCAAGTCAGGATGGCCGAGTGGTCTAAGGCGCTGCGTTCAGGTCGCAGTCTCTTCTGGAGGCGTGGGTTCAAATCCCACTTCTGACAAACCTGTGTTTAATCTTCTTTTTTCTTGAGGGAGAAAATCAGATCATTTTCCTCACATGGGCTTATATGGTTGTCATTTTGGAAAAGTGCAGTGAGTTTTTTTCTTGCTATAGCCACTTATGGCCTAAGATGTGTGTTTTTTTTGTTCACACTATCTTTCTCACTATGTAGATGGACAAGCAACATGTGGGCAGGATGGCCGAGTGGTCTAAGGCGCTGCGTTAAGGCCGCAGTCTCTCCTGGAGGCGTGGGTTCGAATCCCACTTCTGACAAAACTTTAAGTCCATTTTGTCACTGCGTTCCTTCAGAATCTCAGCTAAAAATTGGCAGTGCATATAATATCTGAATAAGTACCAAACTTCAGTTTCAACTGCAAATGAATTTGCCCAATTCTGTCTTCAAGCTCGTATAATATTCTTCTAGCACTAGTGGTGTTTTATGTGTTTTTTGGGGGTGCCTAAAAAATCCCTTTTATTGAAGAAATGGCTTACATTCAGTCTTGTGATATTTTCGGTTTCCAATAAGTAGATTTTTAATTTTATGTAACCTCATTTTCTAATGATCCATTCAAGAGATGTTTCCACTATGAAATGAAGAGCAAGGGGAAAGAGCACAAATGATAGAGCCAGTGAGTGAGATGGGGTGTTGAGGAAGGAGAGAATGAAACAAAGATAGAGTGAGTGAACGGCAGGTAGGCATAGAAGAGGAGACTAGAAGTGAAGGTGACTTGCTTTTCCCTGCTCTTGACCTCCCACCCATCTCAAACCAATCACAAACATACCTTCTATGCAACGTTGGTATGCAGAACTTCACTCCTCAGCCAGTGAGGGTGAGTCCCAAGCCAGGGGCTAGAGAGCAAAAGAATGGATGTGCTCAGACGTTCCTTGCTAGGGACAGTTGATCTGAAACAAGGCCTGCTCTCTTGTTTCCAGCAAGGATCTAGAAATTCTGCATGAATCTGCAAGGCACATTGACAGCATAAATTTGCATAAACTGCCCCACCTTCTGCCTTCCTACTTCCTGAGCAATAGTTGTTTGTGTATAAAGAGAGAGGTCGCAGGCAAGATAATTTTGTGAGTAGGATACAGAACCCTAAATAGCTGGTGAGAGGTATAAGTTATTCTAAAAGCATAAAAACAGTACACCTGTGAAATGAAATGCTTTCATATGTGATCTTCTGTGTTTATTGTCCTGTGCAAAAAGTTGCACCTTGTGTTTGAAGGTTGAAATTATTTCAAGCTTGCATGGACGCAGAAATTTCTGAGTGACTTTTATACAGTTCTTGGGACTCTTCACTGTCAGGATGGCCGAGTGGTCTAAGGCGCTGTGTTTAGGCCGCAGTCTCCTCTGAAGGCGTGGGTTCGAATCCCACTTCTGAAATGACTTTTGGAGATATAATCTTCTTCATCAGGATAACATCTGATGGAAGTTGCTTCTGTTCGTCTTCACCTGGGACGTTATTCTGTCCTCGTCTAGTCAAGAGAGCTTGAGTTTCTCATATATTTCTGTTGTACAAAGTCTTGCTGATAAAGTGCAATCCTTACCAAATGAGCTTATGACCCATGTAAGAGCTCATCTAGAAGAGTCATTCTCTTGTATTCCCTGGCCAGACAGGCCATACACATTTGGAAGAATGCCAAGCACCTGGTAGACAGCTGGACTCCAGCACACTTACAGCAATTTCCTCAGGGCAGTGATCAGGGGCTACTTAGATCTGCGAATTCCACCCTATGTTGTGACATTGAGATCCCTTGTTGAATTTGCTTTAGTCAGCCAAGATGTGGCTATTGACTCAATTTCAAAGCAGCTTTGGGCCGTTCAAGTGGCTGGTGAATAGCACTTTCTCTTTGTACTCATTAAAGGTCTAAAGAGTTCTTCATAGGTACTGCTCTGTATGGATTGTTCAAAGATCTGTTGGAAATGCTTATAATGGGATAAATAAATTGAGGGCATGCCTTTTCGGTACCCCACTTGCATGGCTGTCTGGCTTTTGGAAGGTGCTGCAAATGCAAGTCAGGATGGCCCAGTGGTCTAAGGCGCTGCGTTCAGGTCGCAGTCTCTTCTGGAGGTGTGGGTTCAAATCCCACTTCTGACAAACCTGTGTTTAATCTTCTTTTTTCTTGAGGGAGAAAATCAGATCATTTCCCTCACATGGGCCTAAATGGTTGTCTTTTTGGAAAAGTGCAGTGAGTTTTTTTCTTGCTATAGCCACTCATTTCCTAAGAAGTGTGTTTTTTTGTTCACACTATCTTTCTCACTATATAGATCAACAAGTAACATGTGGTCAGGATGGCTGAGTGGTCTAAGGCACTGCATTAAGGCCGCAGTCTCTCCTGGAGGCGTGGGTTCGAAGCCCACTTCTGACAAAACTTTAAGTCCATTTTGTCTCTGCGTTCCTTCAGAATCTCAGCTAAAAATTGGCAGTGCATATAATATCTGAATAAGTACCAAACTTCAGTTTCAACTGCAAATGAATTTGCCCAATTCTGTCTTCAAGCTCGTATAATATTCTTCTAGCACTAGTGGTGTTTTATGTGTTTTTTGGGGGGTGCCTAAAAAATCCCTTTTATTGAAGAAATGGCTTACATTCAGTCTTGTGATATTTTTGGTTTCCAATAAGTAGATTTTTAATTTTATGTAACCTCATTTTCTAATGATCCATTCAAGAGATGTTTCCAGTATGAAATGAAGAGCAAGGGGAAAGAGCACAGATGATAGAGCCAGTGAGTGAGATGGGGTGTTGAGGAAGGAGAGAATGAAACAAAGACAGAGTGAGTGAACGGCAGGTAGGCATAGAAGAGGAGACTAGAAGTGAAGGTGACTTGCTTTTCCCTGCTCTTGACCTCCCACCCATCTCAAACCAATCACAAACATACCTTCTATTCAAAGTTGGTATGCAGAACTTCACTCCTCAGCCAGTGAGGGTGAGTCCCAAGCCAGGGGCTAGAGAGCAAAAGAATGGATGTGCTCAGACGTTCCTTCCTAGGGACAGTTGATCTGAAACAAGGCCTGCTCTCTTGTTTCCAGCAAGGAACTAGAAATTCTGCATGAATCTGCAAGGCACATTGACAGCATAAATTTGCATAAACTGCCCCACCTTCTGCCTTCCTACTTCCTGAGCAGTAGTTGTTTGTGTATAAAGAGAGAGGTCGCAGGCAAGGTAATTTTGTGAGTAGGATACAGAACCCTAAATAGCTGGTGAGAGGTATAAGTTATTCTAAAAGCATAAAAACAGTACACCTCTGAAATGAAATGCTTTCATATGTGATCTTCTGTGTTTATTGTCCTGTGCAAAAAGTTGCACCTTGTGTTTGAAGGTTGAAATTATTTCAAGCTTGCATGGACGCAGAAATGTCTGAGTGACTTTTATACATTTCTTAGGACTCTCCACTGTCAGGATGGCCGAGTGGTCTAAGGCGCTGAGTTTAGGCCGCAGTCTCCTCTGGAGGCGTGGGTTCGAATCCCACTTCTGACATGACTTTTGGAGATATAATCTTCTTCATCAGGATAACATCTGATGGAAGTTGCATCTGTTCGTCTTCACCTGGGACGTTATTCCGTCCTCGTCTAGTCAAGAGAGCTTGGGTTTCTCATATATTTCTGTTGTACAAAGTCTTGCTGATAAAGTGCAATCCTTACCAAATGAGCTTAGGACCCATGTAAGAGCTCATCTAGAAGAGTCATGCTCTTGTATTCCCTGGCCAGACAGGCCATGCAAATTTGGAAGAATGCCAAGCACCTGGTAGACAGCTGTACTCCAGCACACTTACAGCAATGTCCTCAGGGCTGTGATCAGGGGCTGCTTAGATTTGCGTATTCCACCCTATGTTGTGACATTGAGCTCCCTTGTTGAATTTGCTTTAGTCAGCCAAGATGTGGCTGTTGACTCAATTTCAAAGCAGCTTTGGGCCGTTCAAGTGGCTGGTGAATAGCACTTTCTCTTTGTACGCTTTAAAGGTCTAAAGAGTTCTTCATAGGTACTGCTCTGTATGGATTGTTCAAAGATCTGTTGGAAATGCTTATAATGGGATAAATAAATTGAGGGCATGCCTTTTCGGTACCAAACTTGCATGGCTGTCTGGCTAGTGGAAGGTGCTGCAAATGCAAGTCAGGATGGCCGAGTGGTCTAAGGCGCTGCGTTCAGGTCGCAGTCTCTTCTGGAGGCGTGGGTTCAAATCCCACTTCTGACAAACCTGTATTTAATCTTCTTTTTTCTTGAGGGAGAAAATCAGATCATTTTCCTCACATGGGCTTATATGGTTGTCATTTTGGAAAAGTGCAGTGAGTTTTTTTCTTGCTATAGCCACTTATGGCCTAAGATGTGTGTTTTTTTTGTTCACACTATCTTTCTCACTATGTAGATGGACAAGCAACATGTGGTCAGGATGGCCGAGTGGTCTAAGGCGCTGCGTTAAGGCCGCAGTCTCTCCTGGAGGCGTGGGTTCGAATCCCACTTCTGACAAAACTTTAAGTCCATTTTGTCTCTGCGTTCCTTCAGAATCTCAGCTAAAAATTGGCAGTGCATATAATATCTGAATAAGTACCAAACTTCAGTTTCAACTGCAAATGAATTTGCCCAATTCTGTCTTCAAGCTCGTATAATATTCTTCTAGCACTAGTGGTGTTTTATGTGTTTTTTGGGGGGTGCCTAAAAAATCCCTTTTATTGAAGAAATGGCTTACATTCAGTCTTGTGATATTTTCGGTTTCCAATAAGTAGATTTTTAATTTTATGTAACCTCATTTTCTAATGATCCATTCAAGAGATGTTTCCACTATGAAATGAAGAGCAAGGGGAAAGAGCACAAATGATAGAGCCAGTGAGTGAGATGGGGTGTTGAGGAAGGAGAGAATGAAACAAAGACAGAGTGAGTGAACGGCAGGTAGGCATAGAAGAGGAGACTAGAAGTGAAGGTGACTTGCTTTTCCCTGCTCTTGACCTCCCACCCATCTCAAACCAATCACAAACATACCTTCTATGCAACGTTGGTATGCAGAACTTCACTCCTCAGCCAGTGAGGGTGAGTCCCAAGCCAGGGGCTAGAGAGCAAAAGAATGGATGTGCTCAGACGTTCCTTGCTAGGGACAGTTGATCTGAAACAAGGCCTGCTCTCTTGTTTCCAGCAAGGATCTAGAAATTCTGCATGAATCTGCAAGGCACATTGACAGCATAAATTTGCATAAACTGCCCCACCTTCTGCCTTCCTACTTCCTGAGCAATAGTTGTTTGTGTATAAAGAGAGAGGTCGCAGGCAAGATAATTTTGTGAGTAGGATACAGAACCCTAAATAGCTGGTGAGAGGTATAAGTTATTCTAAAAGCATAAAAACAGTACACCTGTGAAATGAAATGCTTTCATATGTGATCTTCTGTGTTTATTGTCCTGTGCAAAAAGTTGCACCTTGTGTTTGAAGGTTGAAATTATTTCAAGCTTGCATGGACGCAGACATTTCTGAGTGACTTTTATACATTTCTTAGGACTCTTCACTGTCAGGATGGCCGAGTGGTCTAAGGCGCTGTGTTTAGGCTGCAGTCTCCTCTGGAGGCGTGGGTTCGAATCCCACTTCTGAAATGACTTTTGGAGATATAATCTTCTTCATCAGGATAACATCTGATGGAAGTTGCATCTGTTCGTCTTCACCTGGGACGTTATTCCGTCCTCGTCTAGTCAAGAGAGCTTGGGTTTCTCATGTATTTCTGTTGTACAAAGTCTTGCTGATAAAGTGCAATCCTTACCAAATGAGCTTAGGACCCATGTAAGAGCTCATCTAGAAGAGTCATGCTCTTGTATTCCCTGGCCAGACAGGCCATGCAAATTTGGAAGAATGCCAAGCACCTGGTAGACAGCTGTACTCCAGCACACTTACAGCAATGTCCTCAGGGCTGTGATCAGGGGCTGCTTAGATTTGCGTAATCCACCCTATGTTGTGACATTGAGCTCCCTTGTTGAATTTGCTTTAGTCAGCCAAGATGTGGCTGTTGACTCAATTTCAAAGCAGCTTTGGGCCGTTCAAGTGGCTGGTGAATAGCACTTTCTCTTTGTACGCTTTAAAGGTCTAAAGAGTTCTTCATAGGTACTGCTCTGTATGGATTGTTCAAAGATCTGTTGGAAATGCTTATAATGGGATAAATAAATTGAGGGCATGCCTTTTCGGTACCAAACTTGCATGGCTGTCTGGCTTGTGGAAGGTGCTGCAAATGCAAGTCAGGATGGCCGAGTGGTCTAAGGCGCTGCGTTCAGGTCGCAGTCTCTTCTGGAGGCCTGGGTTAAAATCCCACTTCTGACAAACCTGTGTTTAATCTTCTTTTTTCTTGAGGGAGAAAATCAGATCATTTCCCTCACATGAGCTTATATGGTTGTCTTTTTGGAAAAGTGCAGTGAGTTTTTTTCTTGCTATAGCCACTTATGGCCTAAGATGTGTGTTTTTTTTGTTCAAACTATCTTTCTCACTATGTAGATGGACAAGCAACATGTGGTCAGGATGGCCGAGTGGTCTAAGGTGCTGCGTTAAGGCCGCAGTCTCTCCTGGAGGCGTGGGTTCGAATCCCACTTCTGACAAAACTTTAAGTCCATTTTGTCTCTGCTTTCCTTCAGAATCTCAGCTAAAAATTGGCAGTGCATATAATATCTGAATAAGTACCAAACTTCAGTTTCAACTGCAAATGAATTTGCCCAATTCTGTCTTCAAGCTCGTATAATATTCTTCTAGCACTAGTGGTGTTTTATGTGTTTTTTGGGGGGTGCCTAAAAAATCCCTTTTATTGAAGAAATGGCTTACATTCAGTCTTGTGATATTTTTGGTTTCCAATAAGTAGATTTTTAATTTTATGTAACCTCATTTTCTAATGATCCATTCAAGATATGTTTCCAGTATGAAATGAAGAGCAAGGGGAAAGAGCACAGATGATAGAGCCAGTGAGTGAGATGGGGTGTTGAGGAAGGAGAGAATGAAACAAAGACAGAGTGAGTGAACGGCAGGTAGGCATAGAAGAGGAGACTAGAAGTGAAGGTGACTTGCTTTTCCCTGCTCTTGACCTCCCACCCATCTCAAACCAATCACAAACATACCTTCTATTCAAAGTTGGTATGCAGAACTTCACTCCTCAGCCAGTGAGGGTGAGTCCCAAGCCAGGGGCTAGAGAGCAAAAGAATGGATGTGCTCAGACGTTCCTTGCTAGGGACAGTTGATCTGAAACAAGATCTGCTCTCTTGTTTCCAGCAAGGAACTAGAAATTCTGCATGAATCTGCAAGGCACATTGACAGCATAAATTTGCATAAACTGCCCCACCTTCTGCCTTCCTACTTCCTGAGCAGTAGTTGTTTGTGTATAAAGAGAGAGGTCGCAGGCAAGGTACTTTTGTGAGTAGGATACAGAAACCTAAATAGCTAGTGAGAGGTATAAGTTATTCTAAAAGCATAAAAACAGTACACCTGTGAAATGAAATGCTTTCATATGTGATCTTCTGTGTTTATTGTCCTGTGCAAAAAGTTGCACCTTGTGTTTGAAGGTTGAAATTATTTCAAGCTTGCATGGACGCAGAAATGTCTGAGTGACTTTTATACATTTCTTAGGACTCTCCACTGTCAGGATGGCCGAGTGGTCTAAGGCGCTGTGTTTAGGCCGCAGTCTCCTCTGGAGGCGTGGGTTCGAATCCCACTTCTGACATGACTTTTGGAGATATAATCTTCTTCATCAGGATAACATCTGATGGAAGTTGCATCTGTTCGTCTTCACCTGGGACGTTATTCCGTCCTCGTCTAGTCAAGAGAGCTTGGGTTTCTCATATATTTCTGTTGTACAAAGTCTTGCTGATAAAGTGCAATCCTTACCAAATGAGCTTAGGACCCATGTAAGAGCTCATCTAGAAGAGTCATGCTCTTGTATTCCCTGGCCAGACAGGCCATGCAAATTTGGAAGAATGCCAAGCACCTAGTAGACAGCTGTACTCCAGCACACTTACAGCAATGTCCTCAGGGCTGTGATCAGGGGCTGCTTAGATTTGCATATTCCACCCTAGGTTGTGACATTGAGCTCCCTTGTTGAATTTGCTTTAGTCAGCCAAGATGTGGCTGTTGACTCAATTTCAAAGCAGCTTTGGGCCGTTCAAGTGGCTGGTGAATAGCACTTTCTCTTTGTACGCTTTAAAGGTCTAAAGAGTTCTTCATAGGTACTGCTCTGTATGGATTGTTCAAAGATCTGTTGGAAATGCTTATAATGGGATAAATAAATTGAGGGCATGCCTTTTCGGTACCAAACTTGCATGGCTGTCTGGCTAGTGGAAGGTGCTGCAAATGCAAGTCAGGATGGCCGAGTGGTCTAAGGCGCTGCGTTCAGGTCGCAGTCTCTTCTGGAGGCGGGGGTTCAAATCCCACTTCTGACAAACCTGTGTTTAATCTTCTTTTTTCTTGAGGGAGAAAATCAGATCATTTTCCTCACACGGGCTTATATGGTTGTCATTTTGGAAAAGTGCAGTGAGTTTTTTTCTTGCTATAGCCACTTATGGCCTAAGATGTGTGTTTTTTTTGTTCACACTATCTTTCTCACTATGTAGATGGACAAGCAACATGTGGTCAGGATGGCCGAGTGGTCTAAGGCGCTGCGTTAAGGCCGCAGTCTCTCCTGGAGGCGTGGGTTCGAATCTCACTTCTGACAAAACTTTAAGTCCATTTTGTGTCTGCGTTCCTTCAGAATCTCAGCTAAAAATTGGCAGTGCATATAATATCTGAATAAGTACCAAACTTCAGTTTCAACTGCAAATGAATTTTCCCAATTCTGTCTTCAAGCTCTTATAATATTCTTCTAGCACTCGTGGTGTTTTATGTGTTTTTTGGGGGGTGCCTAAAAAATCCCTTTTATTGAAGAAATGGCTTACATTCAGTCTTGTGATATTTTTGGTTTCCAATAAGTAGATTTTTAATTTTATGTAACCTCATTTTCTAATGATCCATTCAAGAGATGTTTCCACTATGAAATGAAGAGCAAGGGGAAAGAGTACGAATGATAGAGCGAGTGAGTGAGATGGGGTGTTGAGGAAGGAGAGAATGAAACAAAGACAGAGTGAGTGAACGGCAGGTAGGCATAGAAAAGGAGACTAGAAGTGAAGGTGACTTGCTTTTCCCTGCTCTTGACCTCCCACCCATCTCAAACCAATCACAAACATACCTTCTATGCAACGTTGGTATGCAGAACTTCACTCCTCAGCCAGTGAGGGTGAGTCCCAAGCCAGGGGCTAGAGAGCAAAAGAATGGATGTGCTCAGACGTTCCTTGCTAGGGACAGTTGATCTGAAACAAGGCCTGCTCTCTTGTTTCCAGCAAGGATCTAGAAATTCTGCATGAATCTGCAAGGCACATTGACAGCATAAATGTGCATAAACTGCCCCACCTTCTGCCTTCCTACTTCCTGAGCAGTAGTTGTTTGTGTATAGAGAGAAAGGTCGCAGGCAAGGTAATTTTGTGAGTCGGATACAGAACCCTAAATAGCTGGTGAGAGGTATAAGTTATTCTAAAAGCATAAAAACAGTACACCTGTGAAATGAAATGCTTTCATATGTGATCTTCTGTGTTTATTGTCCTGTGCAAAAAGTTGCACCTTGTGTTTGAAGGTTGAAATTATTTCAAGCTTGCATGGACGCAGAAATTTCTGAGTGACTTTTTAACATTTCTTAGGACTCTTCACTGTCAGGATGGCCGAGTGGTCTAAGGCGCTGTGTTTAGGCTGCAGTCTCCTCTGAAGGCGTGGGTTCGAATCCCACTTCTGAAATGACTTTTGGAGATATAATCTTCTTCATCAGGATAACATCTGATGGAAGTTGCTTCTGTTCGTCTTCACCTGGGACGTTATTCTGTCCTCGTCTAGTCAAGAGAGCTTGAGTTTCTCATATATTTCTGTTGTACAAAGTCTTGCTGATAAAGTGCAATCCTTACCAAATGAGCTTATGACCCATGTAAGAGCTCATCTAGAAGAGTCATTCTCTTGTATTCCCTGGCCAGACAGGCCATACACATTTGGAAGAATGCCAAGCACCTGGTAGACAGCTGGACTCCAGCACACTTACAGCAATTTCCTCAGGGCAGTGATCAGGGGCTACTTAGATTTGCGAATTCCACCCTATGTTGTGACATTGAGATCCCTTGTTGAATTTGCTTTAGTCAGCCAAGATGTGGCTATTGACTCAATTTCAAAGCAGCTTTGGGCCGTTCAAGTGGCTGGTGAATAGCACTTTCTCTTTGTACTCATTAAAGGTCTAAAGAGTTCTTCATAGGTACTGCTCAGTATGGATTGTTCAAAGATCTGTTGGAAATGCTTATAATGGGATAAATAAATTGAGGGCATGCCTTTTCGGTACCCCACTTGCATGGCTGTCTGGCTTTTGGAAGGTGCTGCAAATGCAAGTCAGGATGGCCCAGTGGTCTAAGGTGCTGCGTTCAGGTTGCAGTCTCTTCTGGAGGTGTGGGTTCAAATCCCACTTCTGACAAACCTGTGTTTAATCTTCTTTTTTCTTGAGGGAGAAAATCAGATCATTTCCCTCACATGGGCCTATATGGTTGTCTTTTTGGAAAAGTGCAGTGAGTTTTTTTCTTGCTATAGCCACTCATGGCCTAAGATGTGTGTTTTTTTGTTCACACTATCTTTCTCACTATATAGATGAACAAGCAACATGTGGTCAGGATGGCCGAGTGGTCTAAGGCACTGCATTAAGGCCGCAGTCTCTCCTGGAGGCGTGGGTTCGAATCCCACTTCTGACAAAACTTTAAGTCCATTTTGTCTCTGCGTTCCTTCAGAATCTCAGCTAAAAATTGGCAGTGCATATAATATCTGAATAAGTACCAAACTTCAGTTTCAACTGCAAATGAATTTGCCCAATTCTGTCTTCAAGCTCGTATAATATTCTTCTAGCACTAGTGGTGTTTTATGTGTTTTTTGGGGGGTGCCTAAAAAATCCCTTTTATTGAAGAAATGGCTTACATTCAGTCTTGTGATATTTTTGGTTTCCAATAAGTAGATTTTTAATTTTATGTAACCTCATTTTCTAATGATCCATTCAAGAGATGTTTCCACTATGAAATGAAGAGCAAGGGGAAAGAGCACAAATGATAGAGCCAGTGAGTGAGATGGGGTGTTGAGGAAGGAGAGAATGAAACAAAGACAGAGTGAGTGAACGGCAGGTAGGCATAGAAGAGGAGACTAGAACTGAAGGTGACTTGCTTTTCCCTGCTCTTGACCTCCCACCCATCTCAAACCAATCACAAACATACCTTCTATTCAACGTTGGTATGCAGAACTTCACTCCTCAGCCAGTGAGGGTGAGTCCCAAGCCAGGGGCTAGAGAGCAAAAGAATGGATGTGCTCAGACGTTCCTTGCTAGGGACAGTTGATCTGAAACAAGGCCTGCTCTCTTGTTTCCAGCAAGGAACTAGAAATTCTGCATGAATCTGCAAGGCACATTGACAGCATAAATTTGCATAAACTGCCCCACCTTCTGCCTTCCTACTTCCTGAGCAGTAGTTGTTTGTGTATAAAGAGAGAGGTCGCAGGCAAGGTAATTTTGTGAGTAGGATACAGAACCCTAAATAGCTGGTGAGAGGTATAAGTTATTCTAAAAGCATAAAAACAGTACACCTGTGAAATGAAATGCTTTCATATGTGATCTTCTGTGTTTATTGTCCTGTGCAAAAAGTTGTACCTTGTGTTTGAAGGTTGAAATTATTTCAAGCTTGCATGGACGCAGAAATTTCTGAGTGACTTTTATACATTTCTTAGGACTCTCCACTGTCAGGATGGCCGAGTGGTCTAAGGTGCGTTGTTTAGGCTGCAGTCTCCTCTGGAGGCGTGGGTTCGAATCCCACTTCTGACATGACTTTTGGAGATATAATCTTCTTCATCAGGATAACATCTGATGGAAGTTGCATCTGTTCGTCTTCACCTGGGACGTTATTCCGTCCTCGTCTAGTCAAGAAAGCTTGGGTTTCTCATATATTTCTGTTGTACAAAGTCTTGCTGATAAAGTGCAATCCTTACCAAATGAGCTTAGGACCCATGTAAGAGCTCATCTAGAAGAGTCATGCTCTTGTATTCCCTGGCCAGACAGGCCATGCAAATTTGGAAGAATGCCAAGCACCTGGTAGACAGCTGTACTCCAGCACACTTACAGCAATGTCCTCAGGGCTGTGATCAGGGGCTGCTTAGATTTGCGTATTCCACCCTATGTTGTGACATTGAGCTCCCTTGTTGAATTTGCTTTAGTCAGCCAAGATGTGGCTGTTGACTCAATTTCAAAGCAGCTTTGGGCCGTTCAAGTGGCTGGTGAATAGCACTTTCTCTTTGTACGCTTTAAAGGTCTAAAGAGTTCTTCATAGGTACTGCTCTGTATGGATTGTTCAAAGATCTGTTGGAAATGCTTATAATGGGATAAATAAATTGAGGGCATGCCTTTTCGGTACCAAACTTGCATGGCTGTCTGGCTTGTGGAAGGTGCTGCAAATGCAAGTCAGGATGGCCGAGTGGTCTAAGGCGCTGCGTTCAGGTCGCTGTCTCTTCTGGAGGCGTGGGTTCAAATCCCACTTCTGACAAACCTGTGTTTAATCTTCTTTTTTCTTGAGGGAGAAAATCAGATCATTTCCCTCACATGGGCTTATATGGTTGTCTTTTTGGAAAAGTGCAGTGAGTTTTTTTCTTGCTATAGCCACTTATGGCCTAAGATGTGTGTTTTTTTTGTTCACACTATCTTTCTCACTATGTAGATGGACAAGCAACATGTGGTCAGGATGACCGAGTGGTCTAAGGCGCTGCGTTAAGGCCGCAGTCTCTCCTGGAGGCGTGGGTTCGAATCTCACTTCTGACAAAACTTTAAGTCCATTTTGTCTCTGCGTTCCTTCAGAATCTCAGCTAAAAATTGGCAGTGCATATAATATCTGAATAAGTACCAAACTTCAGTTTCAACTGCAAATGAATTTGCCCAATTCTGTCTTCAAGCTCTTATAATATTCTTCTAGCACTAGTGATGTTTTATGTGTTTTTTGGGGGGTGCCTAAAAAATCCCTTTTATTGAAGAAATGGCTTACATTCAGTCTTGTGATATTTTTGGTTTCCAATAAGTAGATTTTTAATTTTATGTAACCTCATTTTCTAATGATCCATTCAAGAGATGTTTCCACTATGAAATGAAGAGCAAGGGGAAAGAGCACAAATGATAGAGCGAGTGAGTGAGATGGGGTGTTGAGGAAGGAGAGAATGAAACAAAGACAGAGTGAGTGAACGGCAGGTAGGCATAGAAGAGGAGACTAGAAGTGAAAGTGACTTGCTTTTCCCTGCTCTTGACCTCCCACCCATCTCAAACCAATCACAAACATACCTTCTATGCAACGTTGGTATGCAGAACTTCACTCCTCAGCCAGTGAGGGTGAGTCCCAAGCCAGGGGCTAGAGAGCAAAAGAATGGATGTGCTCAGACGTTCCTTGCTAGGGACAGTTGATCTGAAACAAGGCCTGCTCTCTTGTTTCCAGCAAGGATCTAGAAATTCTGCATGAATGTGCAAGGCACATTGCCAGCATAAATTTGCATAAACTGCCCCACCTTCTGCCTTCCTACTTCCTGAGCAGTAGTTGTTTGTGTATAGAGAGAAAGGTCGCAGGCAAGGTAATTTTGTAAGTAGGATACAGAACCCTAAATAGCTGGCGAGAGGTATAAGTTATTCTAAAAGCATAAAAACAGTACACCTGTGAAATGAAATGCTTTCATATGTGATCTTCTGTGTTTATTGTCCTGTGCAAAAAGTTGCACCTTGTGTTTGAAGGTTGAAATTATTTCAAGCTTGCATGGACGCAGAAATTTCTGAGTGACTTTTATACATTTCTTAGGACTCTTCACTGTCAGGATGGCCGAGTGGTCTAAGGTGCTGTGTTTAGGCCGCAGTCTCCTCTGAAGGCGTGGGTTCGAATCCCACTTCTGAAATGACTTTTGGAGATATAATCTTCTTCATCAGGATAACATCTGATGGAAGTTGCTTCTGTTCGTCTTCACCTGGGACGTTTTTCTGTCCTCGTCTAGTCAAGAGAGCTTGAGTTTCTCATATATTTCTGTTGTACAAAGTCTTGCTGATAAAGTGCAATCCTTACCAAATGAGCTTATGACCCATGTAAGAGCTCATCTAGAAGAGTCATTCTCTTGTATTCCCTGGCCAGACAGGCCATACAAATTTGGAAGAATGCCAAGCACCTGGTAGACAGCTGGACTCCAGCACACTTACAGCAATTTCCTCAGGGCAGTGATCAGGGGCTACTTAGATTTGCGAATTCCACCCTATGTTGTGACATTGAGATCCCTTGTTGAATCTGCTTTAGTCAGCCAAGATGTGGCTATTGACTCAATTTCAAAGCAGCTTTGGGCCGTTCAAGTGGCTGGTGAATAGCACTTTCTCTTTGTACTCATTAAAGGTCTAAAGAGTTCTTCATAGGTACTGCTCTGTATGGATTGTTCAAAGATCTGTTGGAAATGCTAATAATGGGATAAATAAATTGAGGGCATGCCTTTACGGTACCCCACTTGCATGGCTGTCTGGCTTGTGGAAGGTGCTGCAAATGCATGTCAGGATGGCCGAGTGGTCTAAGGCGCTGAGTTCAGGTCGCAGTCTCTTTTGGAGGCGTGGGTTCAAATCCCACTTCTGACAAACCTGTGTTTAATCTTCTTTTTTCTTGAGGGAGAAAATCAGATCATTTCCCTCACATGGGCTTATATGGTTGTCTTTTTGGAAAAGTGCAGTGAGTTTTTTTCTTTCTATAGCCACTCATGGCCTAAGATGTGTGTTTTTTTTGTTCACACTATCTTTCTCACTATGTAGATGAACAAGCAACATGTGGTCAGGATGGCCGAGTGGTCTAAGGTGCTGCGTTAAGGCCGCAGTCTCTCCTGGAGGCGTTGGTTCGAATCCCACTTCTGACAAAACTTTAAGTCCATTTTGTCTCTGCGTTCCTTCAGAATCTCAGCTAAAAATTGGCAGTGCATATAATATCTGAATAAGTACCAAACTTCAGTTTCAACTGCAAATGAATTTGCCCAATTCTGTCTTCAAGCTCGTATAATATTCTTCTAGCACTAGTGGTGTTTTATGTGTTTTTTGGGGGGTGCCTAAAAAATCCCTTTTATTGAAGTAATGGCTTACATTCAGTCTTGTGATATTTTTGGTTTCCAATAAGTAGATTTTTAATTTTATGTAACCTCATTTTCTAATGATCCATTCAAGAGATGTTTCCAGTATGAAATGAAGAGCAAGGGGAAAGAGCACAGATGATAGAGCCAGTGAGTGAGATGGGGTGTTGAGGAAGGAGAGAATGAAACAAAGACAGAGTGAGTGAACGGCAGGTAGGCATAGAAGAGGAGACTAGAAGTGAAGGTGACTTGCTTTTCCCTGCTCTTGACCTCCCACCCATCTCAAACCAATCACAAACATACCTTCTATTCAACGTTGGTATGCAGAACTTCACTCCTCAGCCAGTGAGGGTGAGTCCCAAGCCAGGGGCTAGAGAGCAAAAGAATGGATGTGCTCAGACGTTCCTTGCTAGGGACAGTTGATCTGAAACAAGGCCTGCTCTCTTGTTTCCAACAAGGATCTAGAAATTCTGCGTGAATCTGCAAGGCACATTGACAGCATAAATTTGCATAAACTGCCCCACCTTCTGCCTTCCTACTTCCTGAGCAGTAGTTGTTTGTGTATAAAGAGAGAGGTCGCAGGCAAGGTAATTTTGTGAGTAGGATACAGAACCCTAAATAGCTGGTGAGAGGTATAAGTTATTCTAAAAGCATAAAAACAGTACACCTGTGAAATGAAATGCTTTCATATGTGATCTTCTGTGTTTATTGTCCTGTGCAAAAAGTTGCACCTTGTGTTTGAAGGTTGAAATTATTTCAAGCTTGCATGGACGCAGAAATGTCTGAGTGACTTTTATACATTTCTTAGGACTCTCCACTGTCAGGATGGCCGAGTGGTCTAAGGCGCTGTGTTTAGGCCGCAGTCTCCTCTGGAGGCGTGGGTTCGAATCCCACTTCTGACATGACTTTTGGAGATATAATCTTCTTCATCAGGATAACATCTGATGGAAGTTGCATCTGTTCGTCTTCACCTGGGACGTTATTCCGTCCTCGTCTAGTCAAGAGAGCTTGGGTTTCTCATTAATTTCTGTTGTACAAAGTCTTGCTGACAAAGTGCAATCCTTACCAAATGAGCTTAGGACCCATGTAAGAGCTCATCTAGAAGAGTCATGCTCTTGTATTCCCTGGCCAGACAGGCCATGCAAATTTGGAAGAATGCCAAGCACCTGGTAGACAGCTGTACTCCAGCACACTTACAGCAATGTCCTCAGGGCTGTGATCAGGGGCTGCTTAGATTTGAGTATTCCACCCTATGTTGTGACATTGAGCTCCCTTGTTGAATTTGCTTTAGTCAGCCAAGATGTGGCTGTTGACTCAATTTCAAAGCAGCTTTGGGCCGTTCAAGTGGCTGGTGAATAGCACTTTCTCTTTGTACGCTTTAAAGGTCTAAAGAGTTCTTCATAGGTACTGCTCTGTATGGATTGTTCAAAGATCTGTTGGAAATGCTTATAATGGGATAAATAAATTGAGGGCATGCCTTTTCGGTACCAAACTTGCATGGCTGTCTGGCTTGTGAAAGGTGTTGCAAATGCAAGTCAGGATGGCCGAGTGGTCTAAGGCGCTGCATTCAGGTCGCAGTCTCTTCTGGAGGCGTGGGTTCAAATCCCACTTCTGACAAACCTGTGTTTAATCTTCTTTTTTCTTGAGGGAGAAAATCAGATCATTTCCCTCACATGGGCTTATATGGTTGTCTTTTTGGAAAAGTGCAGTGAGTTTTTTTCTTGCTATAGCCACTTATGGCCTAAGATGTGTGTTTTTTTTTGTTCACACTATCTTTCTCACTATGTAGATGGACAAGCAACATGTGGTCAGGATGGCCGAGTGGTCTAAGGCGCTGCGTTAAGGCCGCAGTCTCTCCTGGAGGCGTGGGTTCAAATCACACTTCTGACAAAACTTTGAGTCCATTTTGTCACTGCGTTCCTTCAGAATCTCAGCTAAAAATTGGCAGTGCATATAATATCTGAATAAGTACCAAACTTCAGTTTCAACTGCAAATGAATTTGCCCAATTCTGTCTTCAAGCTCGTATAATATTCTTCTAGCACTAGTGGTGTTTTATGTGTTTTTTGGGGGGTGCCTAAAAAATCCCTTTTATTGAAGAAATGGCTTACATTCAGTCTTGTGATATTTTTGGTTTCCAATAAGTAGATTTTTAATTTTATGTAACCTCATTTTCTAATGATCCATTCAAGAGATGTTTCCACTATGAAATGAAGAGCAAGGGGAAAGAGCACAAATGATAGAGCCAGTGAGTGAGATGGGGTGTTGAGGAAGGAGAGAATGAAACAAAGACAGAGTGAGTGAACGGCAGGTAGGCATAGAAGAGGAGACTAGAAGTGAAGGTGACTTGCTTTTCCCTGCTCTTGACCTCCCACCCATCTCAAACCAATCACAAACATACCTTCTATGCAACGTTGGTATGCAGAACTTCACTCCTCAGCCAGTGAGGGTGAGTCCCAAGCCAGGGGCTAGAGAGCAAAAGAATGGATGTGCTCAGACGTTCCTTGCTAGGGACAGTTGATCTGAAACAAGGCCTGCTCTCTTGTTTCCAGCAAGGATCTAGAAATTCTGCATGAATCTGCAAGGCACATTGACAGCATAAATTTGCATAAACTGCCCCACCTTCTGCCTTCCTACTTCCTGAGAAATAGTTGTTTGTGTATAAAGAGAGAGGTCGCAGGCAAGATAATTTTGTGAGTAGGATACAGAACCCTAAATAGCTGGTGAGAGGTATAAGTTATTCTAAAAGCATAAAAACAGTACACCTGTGAAATTAAATGCTTTCATATGTGATCTTCTGTGTTTATTGTCCTGTGCAAAAAGTTGCACCTTGTGTTTGAAGGTTGAAATTATTTCAAGCTTGCATGGACGCAGAAATTTCTGAGTGACTTTTATACATTTCTTAGGACTCTTCACTGTCAGGATGGCCGAGTGGTCTAAGGCGCTGTGTTTAGGCCACAGTCTCCTCTGGAGGCGTGGGTTCGAATCCCTTTTCTGAAATGACTTTTGGAGATATAATCTTCTTCATCAGGATAACATCTGATGGAAGTTGCATCTGTTCGTCTTCACCTGGGACGTTATTCCGTCCTCGTCTAGTCAAGAGAGCTTGGGTTTCTCATATATTTCTGTTGTACAAAGTCTTGCTGATAAAGTGCAATCCTTACCAAATGAGCTTAGGACCCATGTAAGAGCTCATCTAGAAGAGTCATGCTCTTGTATTCCCTGGCCAGACAGGCCATGCAAATTTGGAAGAATGCCAAGCACCTGGTAGACAGCTGTACTCCAGCACACTTACAGCAATGTCCTCAGGGCTGTGATCAGGGGCTGCTTAGATTTGAGTATTCCACCCTATGTTGTGACATTGAGCTCCCTTGTTGAATTTGCTTTAGTCAGCCAAGATGTGGCTGTTGACTCAATTTCAAAGCAGCTTTGGGCCGTTCAAGTGGCTGGTGAATAGCACTTTCTCTTTGTACGCTTTAAAGGTCTAAAGAGTTCTTCATAGGTACTGCTCTGTATGGATTGTTCAAAGATCTGTTGGAAATGCTTATAATGGGATAAATAAATTGAGGGCATGCCTTTTCGGTACCAAACTTGCATGGCTGTCTGGCTTGTGAAAGGTGTTGCAAATGCAAGTCAGGATGGCCGAGTGGTCTAAGGCGCTGCATTCAGGTCGCAGTCTCTTCTGGAGGCGTGGGTTCAAATCCCACTTCTGACAAACCTGTGTTTAATCTTCTTTTTTCTTGAGGGAGAAAATCAGATCATTTCCCTCACATGGGCTTATATGGTTGTCTTTTTGGAAAAGTGCAGTGAGTTTTTTTCTTGCTATAGCCACTTATGGCCTAAGATGTGTGTTTTTTTTTGTTCACACTATCTTTCTCACTATGTAGATGGACAAGCAACATGTGGTCAGGATGGCCGAGTGGTCTAAGGCGCTGCGTTAAGGCCGCAGTCTCTCCTGGAGGCGTGGGTTCAAATCACACTTCTGACAAAACTTTGAGTCCATTTTGTCACTGCGTTCCTTCAGAATCTCAGCTAAAAATTGGCAGTGCATATAATATCTGAATAAGTACCAAACTTCAGTTTCAACTGCAAATGAATTTGCCCAATTCTGTCTTCAAGCTCGTATAATATTCTTCTAGCACTAGTGGTGTTTTATGTGTTTTTTGGGGGGTGCCTAAAAAATCCCTTTTATTGAAGAAATGGCTTACATTCAGTCTTGTGATATTTTTGGTTTCCAATAAGTAGATTTTTAATTTTATGTAACCTCATTTTCTAATGATCCATTCAAGAGATGTTTCCACTATGAAATGAAGAGCAAGGGGAAAGAGCACAAATGATAGAGCCAGTGAGTGAGATGGGGTGTTGAGGAAGGAGAGAATGAAACAAAGACAGAGTGAGTGAACGGCAGGTAGGCATAGAAGAGGAGACTAGAAGTGAAGGTGACTTGCTTTTCCCTGCTCTTGACCTCCCACCCATCTCAAACCAATCACAAACATACCTTCTATGCAACTTTGGTATGCAGAACTTCACTCCTCAGCCAGTGAGGGTGAGTCCCAAGCCAGGGGCTAGAGAGCAAAAGAATGGATGTGCTCAGACGTTCCTTGCTAGGGACAGTTGATCTGAAACAAGGCCTGCTCTCTTGTTTCCAGCAAGGATCTAGAAATTCTGCATGAATCTGCAAGGCACATTGACAGCATAAATTTGCATAAACTGCCCCACCTTCTGCCTTCCTACTTCCTGAGCAGTAGTTGTTTGTGTATAAAGAGAGAGGTCGCAGGCAAGATAATTTTGTGAGTAGGATACAGAACCCTAAATAGCTGGTGAGAGGTATAAGTTATTCTAAAAGCATAAAAACAGTACTCCTGTGAAATGAAATGCTTTCATATGTGATCTTCTGTGTTTATTGTCCTGTGCAAAAAGTTGCACCTTGTGTTTGAAGGTTGAAATTATTTCAAGCTTGCATGGACGCAGAAATTTCTGAGTGACTTTTATACATTTCTTAGGACTCTTCACTGTCAGGATGGCCGAGTGGTCTAAGGCGCTGTGTTTAGGCTGCAGTCTCCTCGGGAGGCGTGGGTTCGAATCCCACTTCTGAAATGACTTTTGGAGATATAATCTTCTTCATCAGGATAACATCTGATGGAAGTTGCATCTGTTCGTCTTCACCTGGGACGTTATTCCGTCCTCGTCTAGTCAAGAGAGCTTGGGTTTCTCATATATTTCTGTTGTACAAAGTCTTGCTCATAAAGTGCAATCCTTACCAAATGAGCTTAGGACCCATGTAAGAGCTCATCTAGAAGAGTCATGCTCTTGTATTCCCTGGCCAGACAGGCCATGCAAATTTGGAAGAATGCCAAGCACCTGGTAGACAGCTGTACTCCAGCACACTTACAGCAATGTCCTTAGGGCTGTGATCAGGGGCTGCTTAGATTTGCGTATTCCACCCTATGTTGTGACATTGAGCTCCCTTGTTGAATTTGCTTTAGTCAGCCAAGATGTGGCTGTTGACTCAATTTCAAAGCAGCTTTGGGCCGTTCAAGTGGCTGGTGAATAGCACTTTCTCTTTGTACGCTTTAAAGGTCTAAAGAGTTCTTCATAGGTACTGCTCTGTATGGATTGTTCAAAGATCTGTTGGAAATGCTTTTAATGGGATAAATAAATTGAGGGCATGCCTTTTCGGTACCCCACTTGCATGGCTGTCTGGCTTGTGGAAGGTGCTGCAAATGCAAGTCAGGATGGCCGAGTGGTCTAAGGCGCTGCGTTCAGGTCGCAGTCTCTTCTGGAGGCGTGGGTTCAAATCCCACTTCTGACAAACCTGTGTTTAATCTTCTATTTTCTTGAGGGAGAAAATCAGATCATTTCCCTCACATGGGCTTATATGGTTGTCTTTTTGGAAAAGTGCAGTGAGTTTTTTTCTTGCTATAGCCACTTATGGCCTAAGATGTGTGTTTTTTTTGTTCACACTATCTTTCTCACTATGTAGATGAACAAGCAACACGTGGTCAGGATGGCCGAGTGGTCTAAGGCGCTGCGTTAAGGCCGCAGTCTCTCCTGGAGGCGTGGGTTCGAATCTCACTTCTGACAAAACTTTAAGTCCATTTTGTGTCTGCGTTCCTTCAGAATCTCAGCTAAAAATTGGCAGTGCATATAATATCTGAATAAGTACCAAACTTTAGTTTCAACTGCAAATGAATTTGCCCAATTCTGTCTTCAAGCTCTTATAATATTCTTCTAGCACTCGTGGTGTTTTATGTGTTTTTTGGGGGGTGCCTAAAAAATCCCTTTTATTGAAGAAATGGCTTACATTCAGTCTTGTGATATTTTTGGTTTCCAATAAGTAGATTTTTAATTTTATGTAACCTCATTTTCTAATGATCCATTCAAGAGATGTTTCCACTATGAAATGAAGAGCAAGGGGAAAGAGTACGAATGATAGAGCGAGTGAGTGAGATGGGGTGTTGAGGAAGGAGAGAATGAAACAAAGACAGAGTGAGTGAACGGCAGGTAGGCATAGAAAAGGAGACTAGAAGTGAAGGTGACTTGATTTTCCCTGCTCTTGACCTCCCACCCATCTCAAACCAATCACAAACATACCTTCTATGCAACGTTGGTATGCAGAACTTCACTCCTCAGCCAGTGAGGGTGAGTCCCAAGCCAGGGGCTAGAGAGCAAAAGAATGGATGTGCTCAGACGTTCCTTGCTAGGGACAGTTGATCTGAAACAAGGCCTGCTCTCTTGTTTCCAGCAAGGATCTAGAAATTCTGCATGAATCTGCAAGGCACATTGACAGCATAAATTTGCATAAACTGCCCCACCTTCTGCCTTCCTACTTCCTGAGCAGTAGTTGTTTGTGTATAGAGAGAAAGGTCGCAGGCAAGGTAATTTTGTGAGTCGGATACAGAACCCTAAATAGCTGGTGAGAGGTATAAGTTATTCTAAAAGCATAAAAACAGTACACCTGTGAAATGAAATGCTTTCATATGTGATCTTCTGTGTTTATTGTCCTGTGCAAAAAGTTGCACCTTGTGTTTGAAGGTTGAAATTATTTCAAGCTTGCATGGACGCAGAAATTTCTGAGTGACTTTTATACATTTCTTAGGACTCTTCATTGTCAGGATGGCCGAGTGGTCTAAGGTGCTGTGTTTAGGCCGCAGTCTCTTCTGAAGGCGTGGGTTCGAATCCCACTTCTGAAATGACTTTTGGAGATATAATCTTCTTCATCAGGATAACATCTGATGGAAGTTGCTTCTGTTCGTCTTCACCTGGGACGTTATTCTGTCCTCGTCTAGTCAAGAGAGCTTGAGTTTCTCATATATTTCTGTTGTACAAAGTCTTGCTGATAAAGTGCAATCCTTACCAAATGAGCTTATGACCCATGTAAGAGCTCATCTAGAAGAGTCATTCTCTTGTATTCCCTGGCCAGACAGGCCATACACATTTGGAAGAATGCCAAGCACCTGGTAGACAGCTGGACTCCAGCACACTTACAGCAATTTCCTCAGGGCAGTGATCAGGGGCTACTTAGATTTGCGAATTCCACCCTATGTTGTGACATTGAGATCCCTTGTTGAATTTGCTTTAGTCAGCCAAGATGTGGCTATTGACTCAATTTCAAAGCAGCTTTGGGCCGTTCAAGTGGCTGGTGAATAGCACTTTCTCTTTGTACTCATTAAAGGTCTAAAGAGTTCTTCATAGGTACTGCTAGGTATGGATTGTTCAAAGATCTGTTGGAAATGCTTATAATGGGATAAATAAATTGAGGGCATGCCTTTTCGGTACCCCACTTGCATGGCTGTCTGGCTTGTGGAAGGTGCTGCAAATGCAAGTCAGGATGGCCCAGTGGTCTAAGGCGCTGCGTTCAGGTCGCAGTCTCTTCTGGAGGTGTGGGTTCAAATCCCACTTCTGACAAACCTGTGTTTAATCTTCTTTTTTCTTGAGGGAGAAAATCAGATCATTTCCCTCACATGGGCCTATATGGTTGTCTTTTTGGAAAAGTGCAGTGAGTTTTTTTCTTGCTATAGCCACTCATGGCCTAAGATGTGTGTTTTTTTGTTCACACTATCTTTCTCACTATATAGATGAACAAGTAACATGTGGTCAGGATGGCCGAGTGGTCTAAGGCACTGCATTAAGGCCGCAGTCTCTCCTGGAGGCGTGGGTTCGAATCCCACTTCTGACAAAACTTTAAGTCCATTTTGTCTCTGCGTTCCTTCAGAATCTCAGCTAAAAATTGGCAGTGCATATAATATCTGAATAAGTACCAAACTTCAGTTTCAACTGCAAATGAATTTGCCCAATTCTGTCTTCAAGCTCGTATAATATTCTTCTAGCACTAGTGGTGTTTTATGTGTTTTTTGGGGGGTGCCTAAAAAATCCCTTTTATTGAAGAAATGGCTTACATTCAGTCTTGTGATATTTTTGGTTTCCAATAAGTAGATTTTTAATTTTATGTAACCTCATTTTCTAATGATCCATTCAAGAGATGTTTCCACTATGAAATGAAGAGCAAGGGGAAAGAGCACAAATGATAGAGCCAGTGAGTGAGATGGGGTGTTGAGGAAGGAGAGAATGAAACAAAGACAGAGTGAGTGAACGGCAGGTAGGCATAGAAGAGGAGACTAGAACTGAAGGTGACTTGCTTTTCCCTGCTCTTGACCTCCCACCCATCTCAAACCAATCACAAACATACCTTCTATTCAACGTTGGTATGCAGAACTTCACTCCTCAGCCAGTGAGGGTGAGTCCCAAGCCAGGGGCTAGAGAGCAAAAGAATGGATGTGCTCAGACGTTCCTTGCTAGGGACAGTTGATCTGAAACAAGGCCTGCTCTCTTGTTTCCAGCAAGGAACTAGAAATTCTGCATGAATCTGCAAGGCACATTGACAGCATAAATTTGCATAAACTGCCCCACCTTCTGCCGTCCTACTTCCTGAGCAGTAGTTGTTTGTGTATAAAGAGAGAGGTCGCAGGCAAGGTAATTTTGTGAGTAGGATACAGAACCCTAAATAGCTGGTGAGAGGTATAAGTTATTCTAAAAGCATAAAAACAGTACACCTGTGAAATGAAATGCTTTCATATGTGATCTTCTGTGTTTATTGTCCTGTGCAAAAAGTTGCACCTTGTGTTTGAAGGTTGAAATTATTTCAAGCTTGCATGGACGCAGAAATTTCTGAGTGACTTTTATACATTTCTTAGGACTCTCCACTGTCAGGATGGCCGAGTGGTCTAAGGCGCTGTGTTTAGGCCGCAGTCTCCTCTGGAGGCGTGGGTTCGAATCCCACTTCTGACATGACTTTTGGAGATATAATCTTCTTCATCAGGATAACATCTGATGGAAGTTGCATCTGTTCGTCTTCACCTGGGACGTTATTCCGTCCTCGTCTAGTCAAGAAAGCTTGGGTTTCTCATATATTTCTGTTGTACAAAGTCTTGCTGATAAAGGGCAATCCTTACCAAATGAGCTTAGGGCCCATGTAAGAGCTCATCTAGAAGAGTCATGCTCTTGTATTCCCTGGCCAGACAGGCCATGCAAATTTGGAAGAATGCCAAGCACCTGGTAGACAGCTGTACTCCAGCACACTTACAGCAATGTCCTCAGGGCTGTGATCAGGGGCTGCTAAGATTTGCGTATTCCACCCTATGTTGTGACATTGAGCTCCCTTGTTGAATTTGCTTTAGTCAGCCAAGATGTGGCTGTTGACTCAATTTCAAAGCAGCTTTGGGCCGTTCAAGTGGCTGGTGAATAGCACTTTCTCTTTGTACGCTTTAAAGGTCTAAAGAGTTCTTCATAGGTACTGCTCTGTATGGATTGTTCAAAGATCTGTTGGAAATGCTTATAATGGGATAAATAAATTGAGGGCATGCCTTTTCGGTACCAAACTTGCATGGCTGTCTGGCTTGTGGAAGGTGCTGCAAATGCAAGTCAGGATGGCCGAGTGGTCTAAGGCGCTGCGTTCAGGTCGCTGTCTCTTCTGGAGGCGTGGGTTCAAATCCCACTTCTGACAAACCTGTGTTTAATCTTCTTTTTTCTTGAGGGAGAAAATCAGATCATTTCCCTCACATGGGCTTATATGGTTGTCTTTTTGGAAAAGTGCAGTGAGTTTTTTTCTTGCTATAGCCACTTATGGCCTAAGATGTGTGTTTTTTTTGTTCACACTATCTTTCTCACTATGTAGATGGACAAGCAACATGTGGTCAGGATGACCGAGTGGTCTAAGGCGCTGCGTTAAGGCCGCAGTCTCTCCTGGAGGTGTGGGTTCGAATCTCACTTCTGACAAAACTTTAAGTCCATTTTGTCTCTTCGTTCCTTCAGAATCTCAGCTAAAAATTGGCAGTGCATATAATATCTGAATAAGTACCAAACTTCAGTTTCAACTGCAAATGAATTTGCCCAATTCTGTCTTCAAGCTCTTATAATATTCTTCTAGCACTAGTGGTGTTTTATGTGTTTTTTGGGGGGTGCCTAAAAAATCCCTTTTATTGAAGAAATGGCTTACATTCAGTCTTGTGATATTTTTGGTTTCCAATAAGTAGATTTTTAATTTTATGTAACCTCATTTTCTAATGATCCATTCAAGAGATGTTTCCACTATGAAATGAAGAGCAAGGGGAAAGAGCACAAATGATAGAGCCAGTGAGTGAGATGGGGTGTTGAGGAAGGAGAGAATGAAACAAAGACAGAGTGAGTGAACGGCAGGTAGGCATAGAAGAGGAGACTAGAAGTGAAGGTGACTTGCTTTTCCCTGCTCTTGACCTCCCACCCATCTCAAACCAATCACAAACATACCTTCTATGCAACGTTGGTATGCAGAACTTCACTCCTCAGCTAGTGAGGGTGAGTCCCAAGCCAGGGGCTAGAGAGCAAAAGAATGGATGTGCTCAGACGTTCCTTGCTAGGGACAGTTGATCTGAAACAAGGCCTGCTCTCTTGTTTCCAGCAAGGATCTAGAAATTCTGCATGAATCTGCAAGGCACATTGACAGCATAAATTTGCATAAACTGCCCCACCTTCTGCCTTCCTACTTCCTGAGCAATAGTTGTTTGTGTATAAAGAGAGAGGTCGCAGGCAAGATAATTTTGTGAGTAGGATACAGAACCCTAAATAGCTGGTGAGAGGTATAAGTTATTCTAAAAGCATAAAAACAGTACACCTGTGAAATGAAATGCTTTCATATGTGATCTTCTGTGTTTATTGTCCTGTGCAAAAAGTTGCACCTTGTGTTTGAAGGTTGAAATTATTTCAAGCTTGCATGGACGCAGAAATTTCTGAGTGACTTTTATACATTTCTTAGGACTCTTCACTGTCAGGATGGCCGAGTGGTCTAAGGCGCTGTGTTTAGGCTGCAGTCTCCTCTGGAGGCGTGGGTTCGAATCCCACTTCTGAAATGACTTTTGGAGATATAATCTTCTTCATCAGGATAACATCTGATGGAAGTTGCATCTGTTCGTCTTCACCTGGGATGTTATTCCGTCCTCGTCTAGTCAAGAAAGCTTGGGTTTCTCATATATTTCTGTTGTACAAAGTCTTGCTGATAAAGTGCAATCCTGGCCAAATGAGCTTAGGACCCATGTAAGAGCTCATCTAGAAGAGTCATGCTCTTGTATTCCCTGGCCAGACAGGCCATGCAAATTTGGAAGAATGCCAAGCACCTGGTAGACAGCTGTACTCCAGCACACTTACAGCAATGTCCTCAGGGCTGTGATCAGGGGCTGCTTAGATTTGTGTATTCCACCCTATGTTGTGACATTGAGCTCCCTTGTTGAATTTGCTTTAGTCAGCCAAGATATGGCTGTTGACTCAATTTCAAAGCAGCTTTGGGCCGTTCAAGTGGCTGGTGAATAGCACTTTCTCTTTGTACTCATTAAAGGTCTAAAGAGTTCTTCATAGGTACTGCTCTGTATGGATTGTTCAAAGATCTGTTGGAAATGCTTATAATGGGATAAATAAATTGAGGGCATGCCTTTTCGGTACCCCACTTGCATGGCTGTCTGGCTTGTGGAAGGTGCTGCAATTGCAAGTCAGGATGGCCGAGTGGTCTAAGGCGCTGCGTTCAGGTCACAGTCTCTTCTGGAGGTGTGGGTTCAAATCCCACTTCTGACAAACCTGTGTTTAATCTTCTTTTTTCTAGAGGGAGAAAATCAGATAATTTCCCTCACATGGGCTTATATGGTTGTCTTTTTGGAAAAGTGCAGTGAGTTTTTTTTCTTGCTATAGCCACTCATGGCCTAAGATGTGTGTTTTTTTTGTTCACACTATCTTTCTCACTATGTAGATGAACAAGCAACATGTGGTCAGGATGGCCGAGTGGTCTAAGGCGCTGCATTAAGGCCGCAGTCTCTCCTGGAGGCGTGGGTTCGAATCCCACTTCTGACAAAACTTTAAGTCCATTTTGTCTCTGCGTTCCTTCAGAATCTCAGCTAAAAATTGGCAGTGCATATAATATCTGAATAAGTACCAAACTTCAGTTTCAACTGCAAATGAATTTGCCCAATTCTGTCTTCAAGCTCTTATAATATTCTTCTAGCACTAGTGGTGTTTTATGTGTTTTTTGGGGGGTGCCTAAAAAATCCCTTTTATTGAAAAAATGGCTTACATTCAGTCTTGTGATATTTTTGGTTTCCAATAAGTAGATTTTTAATTTTATGTAACCTCATTTTATAATGATCCATTCAAGAGATTTTTCCACTATGAAATGAAGAGCAAGGGGAAAGAGCACAAATGATAGAGCGAGTGAGTGAGATGGGGTGTTGAGGAAGGAGAGAATGAAACAAAGACAGAGTGAGTGAACGGCAGGTAGGCATAGAAGAGGAGACTAGAAGTGAAAGTGACTTGCTTTTCCCTGCTCTTGACCTCCCACCCATCTCAAACCAATCACAAACATACCTTCTATGCAACGTTGGTATGCAGAACTTCACTCCTCAGCCAGTGAGGGTGAGTCCCAAGCCAGGGGCTAGAGAGCAAAAGAATGGATGTGCTCAGACGTTCCTTGCTAGGGACAGTTGATCTGAAACAAGGCCTGCTCTCTTGTTTCCAGCAAGGATCTAGAAATTCTGCATGAATGTGCAAGGCACATTGACAGCATAAATTTGCATAAACTGCCCCACCTTCTGCCTTCCTACTTCCTGAACAGTAGTTGTTTGTGTATAGAGAGAAAGGTCGCAGGCAAGGTAATTTTGTGAGTAGGATACAGAACCCTAAATAGCTGGTGAGAGGTATAAGTTATTCTAAAAGCATAAAAACAGTACACCTGTGAAATGAAATGCTTTCATATGTGATCTGCTGTGTTTATTGTCCTGTGCAAAAAGATGCACCTTGTGTTTGAAGGTTGAAATTATTTCAAGCTTGCATGGACGCAGAAATTTCTGAGTGACTTTTATACATTTCTTAGGACTCTTCACTGTCAGGATGGCTGAGTGGTCTAAGGCGCTGTGTTTAGGCCGCAGTCTCCTCTGGAGGCGTGGGTTTGAATCCCACTTCTGAAATGACTTTAGGAGATATAATCTTCTTCATCAGGATAACATCTGATGGAAGTTGCTTCTGTTCGTCTTCACCTGGGACGTTATTCTGTCCTCGTCTAGTCAAGAGAGCTTGGGTTTCTCATATATTTCTGTTGTACAAAGTCTTGCTGATAAAGTGCAATCCTTACCAAATGAGCTTATGACCCATGTAAGAGCTCATCTAGAAGAGTCATGCTCTTGTATTCCCTCGCCAGACAGGCCATGCAAATTTGGAAGAATGCCAAGCACCTGGTAGACAGCTGTACTCCAGCACACTTACAGCAATGTCCTCAGGGCTGTGATCAGGGGCTGCTTAGATTTGCGTATTCCACCCTATGTTGTGACATTGAGCTCCCTTGTTGAATTTGCTTTAGTCAGCCAAGATGTGGCTGTTGACTCAATTTCAAAGCAGCTTTGCGCCGTTCAAGTGGCTGGTGAATAGCACTTTCTCTTTGTACGCTTTAAAGGTCTAAAGAGTTCTTCATAGGTACTGCTCTGTATGGATTGTTCAAAGATCTGTTGGAAATGCTTATAATGGGATAAATAAATTGAGGGCATGCCTTTTCGGTACCCCACTTGCATGGCTGTCTGGCTTGTGGAAGGTGCTGCAAATGCAAGTCAGGATGGCCGAGTGGTCTAAGGCGCTGCGTTCAGGTCGCAGTCTCTTCTGGAGGCGTGGATTCAAATGCCACTTCTGACAAACCTGTGTTTAATCTTCTTTTTTCTTGAGGGAGAAAATCAGATCATTTCCCTCACATGGGCTTATATGGTTGTCTTTTTGGAAAGTGCAGTGTTTTTTTTTCTTGCTATAGCCACTCATGGCCTAAGATGTGTGTTTTTTTTGTTCACACTATCTTTCTCACTATGTAGATGAACAAGCAACATGTGGTCAGGATGGCCGAGTGGTCTAAGGCACTTCGTTAAGGCCGCAGTCTCTCCTGGAGGCGTGGGTTCGAATCTCACTTCTGACAAAACTTTAAGTCCATTTTGTGTCTGCGTTCCTTCAGAATCTCAGCTAAAAATTGGCAGTGCATATAATATCTGAATAAGTACCAAACTTCAGTTTCAACTTCAAATGAATTTGCCCAATTCTGTCTTCAAGCTCTTATAATATTCTTCTAGCACTCGTGGTGTTTTATGTGTTTTTTGGGGGGTGCCTAAAAAATCCCTTTTATTGAAGAAATGGCTTACATTCAGTCTTGTGATATTTTTGGTTTCCAATAAGTAGATTTTTAATTTTATGTAACCTCATTTTCTAATGATCCATTCAAGAGATGTTTCCACTATGAAATGAAGAGCAAGGGGAAAGAGTATGAATGATAGAGCGAGTGAGTGAGATGGGGTGTTGAGGAAGGAGAGAATGAAACAAAGACAGAGTGAGTGAACGGCAGGTAGGCATAGAAAAGGAGACTAGAAGTGAAGGTGACTTGCTTTTCCCTGCTCTTGACCTCCCACCCATCTCAAACCAATCACAAACATACCTTCTATGCAACGTTGGTATGCAGAACTTCACTCCTCAGCCAGTGAGGGTGAGTCCCAAGCCAGGGGCTAGAGAGCAAAAGAATGGATGTGCTCAGACGTTCCTTGCTAGGGACAGTTGATCTGAAACAAGGCCTGCTCTCTTGTTTCCAGCAAGGATCTAGAAATTCTGCATGAATCTGCAAGGCACATTGACAGCATAAATGTGCATAAACTGCCCCACCTTCTGCCTTCCTACTTCCTGAGCAGTAGTTGTTTGTGTATGGAGAGAAAGGTCGCAGGCAAGGTAATTTTGTGAGTCGGATACAGAACCCTAAATAGCTGGTGAGAGGTATAAGTTATTCTAAAAGCATAAAAACAGTACACCTGTGAAATGAAATGCTTTCATATGTGATCTTCTGTGTTTATTGTCCTGTGCAAAAAGTTGCACCTTGTGTTTGAAGGTTGAAATTATTTCAAGCTTGCATGGACGCAGAAATTTCTGAGTGACTTTTATACATTTCTTAGGACTCTTCACTGTCAGGATGGCCGAGTGGTCTAAGGCGCTGTGTTTAGGCTGCAGTCTCCTCTGGAGGCGTGGGTTCGAATCCCACTTCTGAAATTACTTTTGGAGATATAATCTTCTTCATCAGGATAACATCTGATGGAAGTTGCATCTGTTCGTCTTCACCTGGGACGTTATTCCGTCCTCGTCTAGTCAAGAGAGCTTGGGTTTCTCATATATTTCTGTTGTACAAAGTCTTGCTGATAAAGTGCAATCCTTACCAAATGAGCTTAGGACCCATGTAAGAGCTCATCTAGAAGAGTCATGCTCTTGTATTCCCTGGCCAGACAGGCCATGCAAATTTGGAAGAATGCCAAGCACCTGGTAGACAGCTGTACTCCAGCACACTTACAGCAATGTCCTCAGGGCTGTGATCAGGGGCTGCTTAGATTTGTGTATTCCACCCTATGTTGTGACATTGAGCTCCCTTGTTGAATTTGCTTTAGTCAGCCAAGATATGGCTGTTGACTCAATTTCAAAGCAGCTTTGGGCCGTTCAAGTGGCTGGTGAATAGCACTTTCTCTTTGTACTCATTAAAGGTCTAAAGAGTTCTTCATAGGTACTGCTCTGTATGGATTGTTCAAAGATCTGTTGGAAATGCTTATAATGGGATAAATAAATTGAGGGCATGCCTTTTCGGTACCCCACTTGCATGGCTGTCTGGCTTGTGGAAAGTGCTGCATTTGCAAGTCAGGATGGCCTAGTGGTCTAAGGCGCTGCGTTCAGGTCGCAGTCTCTTCTGGAGGCGTGGGTTCAAATCCCACTTCTGACAAACCTGTGTTTAATCTTCGTTTTTCTAGAGGGAGAAAATCAGATCATTTCCCTCACATGGGCTTATATGGTTGTCTTTTTGGAAAAGTGCAGTGAGTTTTTTTTCTTGCTATAGCCACTCATGGCCTAAGATGTGTGTTTTCTTTTTGTTCACACTATCTTTCTCACTATGTAGATGAACAAGCAACATGTGGTCAGGATGGCCGAGTGGTCTAAGGCGCTGCGTTAAGGCCGCAGTCTCTCCTGGAGGCGTGGGTTCGAATCCCACTTCTGACAAAACTTTAAGTCCATTTTGTCTCTGCGTTCCTTCAGAATCTCAGCTAAAAATTGGCAGTGCATATAATATCTGAATAAGTACCAAACTTCAGTTTTAACTGCAAATGAATTTGCCCAATTCTGTCTTCAAGCTCGTATAATATTCTTCTAGCACTAGTGGTGTTTTATGTGTTTTTTGGGGGTGCCTAAAATATCCCTTTTATTGAAGAAATGGCTTACATTCAGTCTTGTGATATTTTTGGTTTCCAATAAGTAGATTTTTAATTTTATGTAACCTCATTTTCTAATGATCCATTCAAGAGATGTTTCCACTATGAAATGAAGAGCAAGGGGAAAGAGCACAAATGATAGAGCCAGTGAGTGAGATGGGGTGTTGAGGAAGGAGAGAATGAAACAAAGACAGAGTGAGTGAACGGCAGGTAGGCATAGAAGAGGAGACTAGAAGTGAGGGTGACTTGCTTTTCCCTGCTCTTGACCTCCCACCCATCTCAAACCAATCACAAACATACCTTCTATTCAACGTTGGTATGCAGAACTTCACTCCTCAGCCAGTGAGGGTGAGTCCCAAGCCAGGGGCTAGAGAGCAAAAGAATGGATGTGCTCAGACGTTCCTTGCTAGGGACAGTTGATCTGAAACAAGGCCTGCTCTCTTGTTTCCAGCAAGGATCTAGAAATTCTGCATGAATCTGCAAGGCACATTGACAGCATAAATTTGCATAAACTGCCCCACCTTCTGCCTTCCTACTTCCTGAGCAGTAGTTGTTTGTGTATAAAGAGAGAGGTCGCAGGCAAGGTAATTTTGTGAGTAGGATACAGAACCCTAAATAGCTGGTGAGAGGTATAAGTTATTCTAAAAGCATAAAAACAGTACACCTGTGAAATGAAATGCTTTCATATGTGATCTTCTGTGTTTATTGTCCTGTGCAAAAAGTTGCACCTTGTGTTTGAAGGTTGAAATTATTTCAAGCTTGCATGGACGCAGAAATTTCTGAGTGACTTTTATACATTTCTTAGGACTCTTCACTGTCAGGATGGCCGAGTGGTCTAAGGCCCTGTGTTTAGGCTGCAGTCTCCTCTGGAGGTGTGGGTTCGAATCCCACTTCTGAAATGACTTTTGGAGGTATAATCTTCTTCATCAGGATAACATCTGATGGAAGTTGCATCTGTTCGTCTTCACCTGGGACGTTATTCCGTCCTCGTCTAGTCAAGAGAGCTTGGGTTTCTCATATATTTCTGTTGTACAAAGTCTTGCTCATAAAGTGCAATCCTTACCAAATGAGCTTAGGACCCATGTAAAAGCTCATCTAGAAGAGTCATGCTCTTGTATTCCCTGGCCAGACAGGCCATGCAAATTTGGAAGAATGCCAAGCACCTGGTAGACAGCTGTACTCCAGCACACTTACAGCAATGTCCTTAGGGCTGTGATCAGGGGCTGCTTAGATTTGCGTATTCCACCCTATGTTGTGACATTGAGCTCCCTTGTTGAATTTGCTTTAGTCAGCCAAGATGTGGCTGTTGACTCAATTTCAAAGCAGCTTTGGGCCGTTCAAGTGGCTGGTGAATAGCACTTTCTCTTTGTACGCTTTAAAGGTCTAAAGAGTTCTTCATAGGTACTGCTCTGTATGGATTGTTCAAAGATCTGTTGGAAATGCTTATAATGGGATGAATAAATTGAGGGCATGCCTTTTCGGTACCCCACTTGCATGGCTGTCTGGCTTGTGGAAGGTGCTGCAAATGCAAGTCAGGATGGCCGAGTGGTCTAAGGCGCTGCGTTCAGGTCGCAGTCTCTTCTGGAGGCGTGGGTTCAAATCCCACTTCTGACAAACCTATGTTTAATCTTCTATTTTCTTGAGGGAGAAAATCAGATCATTTCCCTCACATGGGCTTATATGGTTGTCTTTTTGGAAAAGTGCAGTGAGTTTTTTTCTTGCTATAGCCACTTATGGCCTAAGATGTGTGTTTTTTTTGTTCACACTATCTTTCTCACTATGTAAATGGACAAGCAACATGTGGTCAGGATGGCCGAGTGGTCTAAGGTGCTGCGTTAAGGCCGCAGTCTCTCCTGGAGGCGTGGGTTCAAATCCCACTTCTGACAAAACTTTAAGTCCATTTTGTCTCTGCGTTCCTTCAGAATCTCAGCTAAAAATTGGCAGTGCATACAATATCTGAATAAGTACCAAACTTCAGTTTCAACTGCAAATGAATTTGCCCAATTCTGTCTTCAAGCTCTTATAATATTCTTCTAGCACTAGTGGCGTTTTATGTGTTTTTTGGGGGGTGCCTAAAAAATCCCTTTTATTGAAGAAATGGCTTACATTCAGTCTTGTGATATTTTTGGTTTCCAATAAGTAGATTTTTAATTTTATGTAACCTCATTTTATAATGATCCATTCAAGAGATTTTTCCACTATGAAATGAAGAGCAAGGGGAAAGAGCACAAATGATAGAGCGAGTGAGTGAGATGGGGTGTTGAGGAAGGAGAGAATGAAACAAAGACAGAGTGAGTGAACGGCAGGGAGGCATAGAAGAGGAGACTAGAAGTGAAAGTGACTTGCTTTTCACTGCTCTTGACCTCCCACCCATCTCAAACCAATCACAAACATACCTTCTATGCAACGTTGGTATGCAGAACTTCACTCCTCAGCCAGTGAGGGTGAGTCCCAAGCCAGGGGCTAGAGAGCAAAAGAATGGATGTGCTCAGACGTTCCTTGCTAGGGACAGTTGATCTGAAACAAGGCCTGCTCTCTTGTTTCCAGCAAGGATCTAGAAATTCTGCATGAATCTGCAAGGCACATTGACAGCATAAATTTGCATAAACTGCCCCACCTTCTGCCTTCCTACTTCCTGAGCAGTAGTTGTTTGTGTATAAAGAGAGAGGTCGCAGGCAAGGTAATTTTGTGAGTAGGATACAGAACCCTAAATAGCTGGTGAGAGGTATAAGTTATTCTAAAAGCATAAAAACAGTACACCTGTGAAATGAAATGCTTTCATATGTGATCTTCTGTGTTTATTGTCCTGTGCAAAAAGTTGCACCTTGTGTTTGAAGGTTGAAATTATTTCAAGCTTGCATGGACGCAGAAATTTCTGAGTGACTTTTATACATTTCTTAGGACTCTCCACTGTCAGGATGGCCGAGTGGTCTAAGGCGCTGTGTTTAGGCCGCAGTCTCCTCTGGAGGCGTGGGTTCGAATCCCACTTCTGACATGACTTTTGGAGATATAATCTTCTTCATCAGGATAACATCTGATGGAAGTTGCATCTGTTCGTCTTCACCTGGGACGTTATTCCGTCCTGGTCTAGTCAAGAGAGATTGGGTTTCTCATATATTTCTGTTGTACAAAGTCTTGCTGATAAAGTGCAATCCTTACCAAATGAGCTTAGGACCCATGTAAGAGCTCATCTAGAAGAGTCACGCTCTTGTATTCCCTGGCCAGACAGGCCATGCAAATTTGGAAGAATGCCAAGCACCTGGTAGACAGCTGTACTCCAGCACACTTACAGCAATGTCCTCAGGGCTGTGATCAGGGGCTGCTTAGATTTGCGTATTCCACCCTATTTTGTGACATTGAGCTCCCTTGTTGAATTTGCTTTAGTCAGCCAAGATGTGGCTGATGACTCAATTTCAAAGCAGCTTTGGGCCGTTCAAGTGGCTGGTGAATAGCACTTTCTCTTTGTACGCTTTAAAGGTCTAAAGAGTTCTTCATAGGTACTGCTCTGTATGGATTGTTCAAAGATCTGTTGGAAATGCTTATAATGGGATAAATAAATTGAGGGCATGCCTTTTCGGTACCAAACTTGCATGGCTGTCTGGCTTGTGGAAGGTGATGCAAATGCAAGTCAGGATGGCCTAGTGGTCTAAGGCGCTGTGTTCAGGGCGCAGTCTCTTCTGGAGGCGTGGGTTCAAATCCCACTTCTGACAAACCTGTGTTTAATCTTCTTTTTTTCTTGAGGGAGCAAATCAGATCATTTCCCTCACATGGGCTTATATGGTTGTCTTTTTGGAAAAGTGCAGTGAGTTTTTTTCTTGCTATAGCCACTCATGGCCTAAGATGTGTGTTTTTTTTGTTCACACTATCTTTCTCACTATGTAGATGAACAAGCAACATGTGGTCAGAATGGCTGAGTGGTCTAAGGTGCTGCGTTAAGGCCGCAGTCTCTCCTGGAGGCGTGGGTTCGAATCCCACTTCTGACAAAAGTTTAAGTCCATTTTGTCTCTGCGTTCCTTCAGATTCTCAGCTAAAAATTGGCAGTGCATATAATATCTGAATAAGTACCAAACTTCAGTTTCAACTGCAAATGAATTTGCCCAATTCTGTCTTCAAGCTCTTATAATATTCTTCTAGCACTAGTGGTGTTTTATGTGTTTTTTGGGGGTGCCTAAAAAATCCCTTTTATTGAAGAAATGGCTTACATTCAGTCTTGTGATATTTTTGGTTTCCAATAAGTAGATTTTTAATTTTATGTAACCTCATTTTCTAATGATCCATTCAAGAGATGTTTCCACTATGAAATGAAGAGCAAGGGGAAAGAGCACAAATGATAGAGCGAGTAAGTGAGATGGGGTGTTGAGGAAGGAGAGAATGAAACAAAGACAGAGTGAGTGAACGGCAGGTAGGCATAGAAGAGGAGACTAGAAGTAAAAGTGACTTGCTTTTCCCTGCTCTTGACCTCCCACCCATCTCAAACCAATCACAAACATACCTTCTATGCAACGTTGGTATGCAGAACTTCACTCCTCAGCCAGTGAGGGTGAGTCCCAAGCCAGGGGCTAGAGAGCAAAAGAATGGATGTGCTCGAACGTTCCTTGCTAGGGACAGTTGATCTGAAACAAGGCCTGCTCTCTTGTTTCCAGCAAGGATCTAGAAATTCTGCATGAATCTGCAAGGCACATTGACAGCATAAATTTGCATAAACTGCCCCACCTTCTGCCTTCCTACTTCCTGAGCAGTAGTTGTTAGTGTATAAAGAGAGAGGTCGCAGGCAAGATCATTTTGTGAGTAGGATACAGAACCCTAAATAGCTGGTGAGAGGTATAAGTTATTCTAAAAGCATAAAAACAGTACACCTGTGAAATGAAATGCTTTCATATGTGATCTTCTGTGTTTATTGTCCTGTGCAAAAAGTTGCACCTTGTGTTTGAAGGTTGAAATTATTTCAAGCTTGCATGGACGCAGAAATTTCTGAGTGACTTTTATACATTTCTTAGGACTCTTCACTGTCAGGATGGCCGAGTGGTCTAAGGCCCTGTGTTTAGGCTGCAGTCTCCACTGGAGGCGTGGGTTCGAATCCCACTTCTGAAATGACTTTTGGAGATATAATCTTCTTCATCAGGATAACATCTGATGGAAGTTGCATCTGTTCGTCTTCACCTGGGACGTTATTCCGTCCTCGTCTAGTCAAGAGAGCTTGGGTTTCTCATATATTTCTGTTGTACAAAGTCTTGCTGATAAAGGGCAATCCTTACCAAATGAGCTTAGGGCCCATGTAAGAGCTCATCTAGAAGAGTCATGCTCTTGTATTCCCTGGCCAGACAGGCCATGCAAATTTGGAAGAATGCCAAGCACCTGGTAGACAGCTGTACTCCAGCACACTTACAGCAATGTCCTCAGGGCTGTGATCAGGGGCTGCTTAGATTTGCGTATTCCACCCTATGTTGTGACATTGAGCTCCCTTGTTGAATTTGCTATAGTCAGCCAAGATGTGGCTGTTGACTCAATTTCAAAGCAGCTTTGGGCCGTTCAAGTGGCTGGTGAATAGCACTTTCTCTTTGTACGCTTTAAAGGTCTAAAGAGTTCTTCATAGGTACTGCTCTGTATGGATTGTTCAAAGATCTGTTGGAAATGCTTATAATGGGATAAATAAATTGAGGGCATGCCTTTTCGGTACCAAACTTGCATGGCTGTCTGGCTTGTGGAAGGTGCTGCAAATGCAAGTCAGGATGGCCGAGTGGTCTAAGGCGCTGCGTTCAGGTCGCTGTCTCTTCTGGAGGCGTGGGTTCAAATCCCACTTCTGACAAACCTGTGTTTAATCTTCTTTTTTCTTGAGGGAGAAAATCAGATCATTTCCCTCACATGGGCTTATATGGTTGTCTTTTTGGAAAAGTGCAGTGAGTTTTTTTCTTGCTATAGCCACTTATGGCCTAAGATGTGTGTTTTTTTTGTTCACACTATCTTTCTCACTATGTAGATGGACAAGCAACATGTGGTCAGGATGACCGGGTGGTCTAAGGCGCTGCGTTAAGGCCGCAGTCTCTCCTGGAGGTGTGGGTTCGAATCTCACTTCTGACAAAACTTTAAGTCCATTTTGTCTCTTCGTTCCTTCAGAATCTCAGCTAAAAATTGGCAGTGCATATAATATCTGAATAAGTACCAAACTTCAGTTTCAACTGCAAATGAATTTGCCCAATTCTGTCTTCAAGCTCTTATAATATTCTTCTAGCACTAGTGGTGTTTTATGTGTTTTTTGGGGGGTGCCTAAAAAATCCCTTTTATTGAAGAAATGGCTTACATTCAGTCTTGTGATATTTTTGGTTTCCAATAAGTAGATTTTTAATTTTATGTAACCTCATTTTCTAATGATCCATTCAAGAGATGTTTCCACTATGAAATGAAGAGCAAGGGGAAAGAGCACAAATGATAGAGCCAGTGAGTGAGATGGGGTGTTGAGGAAGGAGAGAATGAAACAAAGACAGAGTGAGTGAACGGCAGGTAGGCATAGAAGAGGAGACTAGAAGTGAAGGTGACTTGCTTTTCCCTGCTCTTGACCTCCCACCCATCTCAAACCAATCACAAACATACCTTCTATGCAACGTTGGTATGCAGAACTTCACTCCTCAGCTAGTGAGGGTGAGTCCCAAGCCAGGGGCTAGAGAGCAAAAGAATGGATGTGCTCAGACGTTCCTTGCTAGGGACAGTTGATCTGAAACAAGGCCTGCTCTCTTGTTTCCAGCAAGGATCTAGAAATTCTGCATGAATCTGCAAGGCACATTGACAGCATAAATTTGCATAAACTGCCCCACCTTCTGCCTTCCTACTTCCTGAGCAATAGTTGTTTGTGTATAAAGAGAGAGGTCGCAGGCAAGGTAATTTTGTGAGTCGGATACAGAACCCTAAATAGCTGGTGAGAGGTATAAGTTATTCTAAAAGCATAAAAACAGTACACCTGTGAAATGAAATGCTTTCATATGTGATCTTCTGTGTTTATTGTCCTGTGCAAAAAGTTGCACCTTGTGTTTGAAGGTTGAAATTATTTCAAGCTTGCATGGACGCAGAAATTTCTGAGTGACTTTTATACATTTCTTAGGACTCTTCACTGTCAGGATGGCCGAGTGGTCTAAGGCGCTGTGTTTAGGCTGCAGTCTCCTCTGGAGGCGTGGGTTCGAATCCCACTTCTGAAATGACTTTTGGAGATATAATCTTCTTCATCAGGATAACATCTGATGGAAGTTGCATCTGTTCGTCTTCACCTGGGACGTTATTCCGTCCTGGTCTAGTCAAGAGAGATTGGGTTTCTCATATATTTCTGTTGTACAAAGTCTTGCTGATAAAGTGCAATCCTTACCAAATGAGCTTAGGACCCATGTAAGAGCTCATCTAGAAGAGTCACGCTCTTGTATTCCCTGGCCAGACAGGCCATGCAAATTTGGAAGAATGCCAAGCACCTGGTAGACAGCTGTACTCCAGCACACTTACAGCAATGTCCTCAGGGCTGTGATCAGGGGCTGCTTAGATTTGCGTATTCCACCCTATTTTGTGACATTGAGCTCCCTTGTTGAATTTGCTTTAGTCAGCCAAGATGTGGCTGATGACTCAATTTCAAAGCAGCTTTGGGCCGTTCAAGTGGCTGGTGAATAGCACTTTCTCTTTGTACGCTTTAAAGGTCTAAAGAGTTCTTCATAGGTACTGCTCTGTATGGATTGTTCAAAGATCTGTTGGAAATGCTTATAATGGGATAAATAAATTGAGGGCATGCCTTTTCGGTACCAAACTTGCATGGCTGTCTGGCTTGTGGAAGGTGATGCAAATGCAAGTCAGGATGGCCTAGTGGTCTAAGGCGCTGTGTTCAGGTCGCAGTCTCTTCTGGAGGCGTGGGTTCAAATCCCACTTCTGACAAACCTGTGTTTAATCTTCTTTTTTTCTTGAGGGAGCAAATCAGATCATTTCCCTCACATGGGCTTATATGGTTGTCTTTTTGGAAAGTGCAGTGTTTTTTTTTCTTGCTATAGCCACTCATGGCCTAAGATGTGTGTTTTTTTTGTTCACACTATCTTTCTCACTATGTAGATGAACAAGCAACATGTGGTCAGGATGGCCGAGTGGTCTAAGGCACTTCGTTAAGGCCGCAGTCTCTCCTGGAGGCGTGGGTTCGAATCTCACTTCTGACAAAACTTTAAGTCCATTTTGTGTCTGCGTTCCTTCAGAATCTCAGCTAAAAATTGGCAGTGCATATAATATCTGAATAAGTACCAAACTTCAGTTTCAACTGCAAATGAATTTGCCCAATTCTGTCTTCAAGCTCTTATAATATTCTTCTAGCACTCGTGGTGTTTTATGTGTTTTTTGGGGGGTGCCTAAAAAATCCCTTTTATTGAAGAAATGGCTTACATTCAGTCTTGTGATATTTTTGGTTTCCAATAAGTAGATTTTTAATTTTATGTAACCTCATTTTCTAATGATCCATTCAAGAGATGTTTCCACTATGAAATGAAGAGCAAGGGGAAAGAGTACGAATGATAGAGCGAGTGAGTGAGATGGGGTGTTGAGGAAGGAGAGAATGAAACAAAGACAGAGTGAGTGAACGGCAGGTAGGCATAGAAAAGGAGACTAGAAGTGAAGGTGACTTGCTTTTCCCTGCTCTTGACCTCCCACCCATCTCAAACCAATCACAAACATACCTTCTATGCAACGTTGGTATGCAGAACTTCACTCCTCAGCCAGTGAGGGTGAGTCCCAAGCCAGGGGCTAGAGAGCAAAAGAATGGATGTGCTCAGACGTTCCTTGCTAGGGACAGTTGATCTGAAACAAGGCCTGCTCTCTTGTTTCCAGCAAGGATCTAGAAATTCTGCATGAATCTGCAAGGCACATTGACAGCATAAATGTGCATAAACTGCCCCACCTTCTGCCTTCCTACTTCCTGAGCAGTAGTTGTTTGTGTATGGAGAGAAAGGTCGCAGGCAAGGTAATTTTGTGAGTCGGATACAGAACCCTAAATAGCTGGTGAGAGGTATAAGTTATTCTAAAAGCATAAAAACAGTACACCTGTGAAATGAAATGCTTTCATATGTGATCTTCTGTGTTTATTGTCCTGTGCAAAAAGTTGCACCTTGTGTTTGAAGGTTGAAATTATTTCAAGCTTGCATGGACGCAGAAATTTCTGAGTGACTTTTATACATTTCTTAGGACTCTTCACTGTCAGGATGGCCGAGTGGTCTAAGGCGCTGTGTTTAGGCTGCAGTCTCCTCTGGAGGCGTGGGTTCGAATCCCACTTCTGAAATTACTTTTGGAGATATAATCTTCTTCATCAGGATAACATCTGATGGAAGTTGCATCTGTTCGTCTTCACCTGGGACGTTATTCTGTCCTCGTCTAGTCAAGAGAGCTTGGGTTTCTCATATATTTCTGTTGTACAAAGTCTTGCTGATAAAGTGCAATCCTTACCAAATGAGCTTAGGACCCATGTAAGAGCTCATCTAGAAGAGTCATGCTCTTGTATTCCCTGGCCAGACAGGCCATGCAAATTTGGAAGAATGCCAAGCACCTGGTAGACAGCTGTACTCCAGCACACTTACAGCAATTTCCTCAGGGCAGTGATCAGGGGCTACTTAGATTTGCGAATTCCACCCTATGTTGTGACATTGAGATCCCTTGTTGAATTTGCTTTAGTCAGCCAAGATGTGGCTATTGACTCAATTTCAAAGCAGCTTTGGGCCGTTCAAGTGGCTGGTGAATAGCACTTTCTCTTTGTACTCATTAAAGGTCTAAAGAGTTCTTCATAGGTACTGCTAGGTATGGATTGTTCAAAGATCTGTTGGAAATGCTTATAATGGGATAAATAAATTGAGGGCATGCCTTTTCGGTACCCCACTTGCATGGCTGTCTGGCTTGTGGAAGGTGCTGCAAATGCAAGTCAGGATGGCCCAGTGGTCTAAGGCGCTGCGTTCAGGTCGCAGTCTCTTCTGGAGGTGTGGGTTCAAATCCCACTTCTGACAAACCTGTGTTTAATCTTCTTTTTTCTTGAGGGAGAAAATCAGATCATTTCCCTCACATGGGCCTATATGGTTGTCTTTTTGGAAAAGTGCAGTGAGTTTTTTTCTTGCTATAGCCACTCATGGCCTAAGATGTGTGTTTTTTTGTTCACACTATCTTTCTCACTATATAGATGAACAAGTAACATGTGGTCAGGATGGCCGAGTGGTCTAAGGCACTGCATTAAGGCCGCAGTCTCTCCTGGAGGCGTGGGTTCGAATCCCACTTCTGACAAAACTTTAAGTCCATTTTGTCTCTGCGTTCCTTCAGAATCTCAGCTAAAAATTGGCAGTGCATATAATATCTGAATAAGTACCAAACTTCAGTTTCAACTGCAAATGAATTTGCCCAATTCTGTCTTCAAGCTCGTATAATATTCTTCTAGCACTAGTGGTGTTTTATGTGTTTTTTGGGGGGTGCCTAAAAAATCCCTTTTATTGAAGAAATGGCTTACATTCAGTCTTGTGATATTTTTGGTTTCCAATAAGTAGATTTTTAATTTTATGTAACCTCATTTTCTAATGATCCATTCAAGAGATGTTTCCACTATGAAATGAAGAGCAAGGGGAAAGAGCACAAATGATAGAGCCAGTGAGTGAGATGGGGTGTTGAGGAAGGAGAGAATGAAACAAAGACAGAGTGAGTGAACGGCAGGTAGGCATAGAAGAGGAGACTAGAACTGAAGGTGACTTGCTTTTCCCTGCTCTTGACCTCCCACCCATCTCAAACCAATCACAAACATACCTTCTATTCAACGTTGGTATGCAGAACTTCACTCCTCAGCCAGTGAGGGTGAGTCCCAAGCCAGGGGCTAGAGAGCAAAAGAATGGATGTGCTCAGACGTTCCTTGCTAGGGACAGTTGATCTGAAACAAGGCCTGCTCTCTTGTTTCCAGCAAGGAACTAGAAATTCTGCATGAATCTGCAAGGCACATTGACAGCATAAATTTGCATAAACTGCCCCACCTTCTGCCGTCCTACTTCCTGAGCAGTAGTTGTTTGTGTATAAAGAGAGAGGTCGCAGGCAAGGTAATTTTGTGAGTAGGATACAGAACCCTAAATAGCTGGTGAGAGGTATAAGTTATTCTAAAAGCATAAAAACAGTACACCTGTGAAATGAAATGCTTTCATATGTGATCTTCTGTGTTTATTGTCCTGTGCAAAAAGTTGCACCTTGTGTTTGAAGGTTGAAATTATTTCAAGCTTGCATGGACGCAGAAATTTCTGAGTGACTTTTATACATTTCTTAGGACTCTCCACTGTCAGGATGGCCGAGTGGTCTAAGGCGCTGTGTTTAGGCCGCAGTCTCCTCTGGAGGCGTGGGTTCGAATCCCACTTCTGACATGACTTTTGGAGATATAATCTTCTTCATCAGGATAACATCTGATGGAAGTTGCATCTGTTCGTCTTCACCTGGGACGTTATTCCGTCCTCGTCTAGTCAAGAAAGCTTGGGTTTCTCATATATTTCTGTTGTACAAAGTCTTGCTGATAAAGGGCAATCCTTACCAAATGAGCTTAGGGCCCATGTAAGAGCTCATCTAGAAGAGTCATGCTCTTGTATTCCCTGGCCAGACAGGCCATGCAAATTTGGAAGAATGCCAAGCACCTGGTAGACAGCTGTACTCCAGCACACTTACAGCAATGTCCTCAGGGCTGTGATCAGGGGCTGCTAAGATTTGCGTATTCCACCCTATGTTGTGACATTGAGCTCCCTTGTTGAATTTGCTTTAGTCAGCCAAGATGTGGCTGTTGACTCAATTTCAAAGCAGCTTTGGGCCGTTCAAGTGGCTGGTGAATAGCACTTTCTCTTTGTACGCTTTAAAGGTCTAAAGAGTTCTTCATAGGTACTGCTCTGTATGGATTGTTCAAAGATCTGTTGGAAATGCTTATAATGGGATAAATAAATTGAGGGCATGCCTTTTCGGTACCAAACTTGCATGGCTGTCTGGCTTGTGGAAGGTGCTGCAAATGCAAGTCAGGATGGCCGAGTGGTCTAAGGCGCTGCGTTCAGGTCGCTGTCTCTTCTGGAGGCGTGGGTTCAAATCCCACTTCTGACAAACCTGTGTTTAATCTTCTTTTTTCTTGAGGGAGAAAATCAGATCATTTCCCTCACATGGGCTTATATGGTTGTCTTTTTGGAAAAGTGCAGTGAGTTTTTTTCTTGCTATAGCCACTTATGGCCTAAGATGTGTGTTTTTTTTGTTCACACTATCTTTCTCACTATGTAGATGGACAAGCAACATGTGGTCAGGATGACCGAGTGGTCTAAGGCGCTGCGTTAAGGCCGCAGTCTCTCCTGGAGGTGTGGGTTCGAATCTCACTTCTGACAAAACTTTAAGTCCATTTTGTCTCTTCGTTCCTTCAGAATCTCAGCTAAAAATTGGCAGTGCATATAATATCTGAATAAGTACCAAACTTCAGTTTCAACTGCAAATGAATTTGCCCAATTCTGTCTTCAAGCTCTTATAATATTCTTCTAGCACTAGTGGTGTTTTATGTGTTTTTTGGGGGGTGCCTAAAAAATCCCTTTTATTGAAGAAATGGCTTACATTCAGTCTTGTGATATTTTTGGTTTCCAATAAGTAGATTTTTAATTTTATGTAACCTCATTTTCTAATGATCCATTCAAGAGATGTTTCCACTATGAAATGAAGAGCAAGGGGAAAGAGCACAAATGATAGAGCCAGTGAGTGAGATGGGGTGTTGAGGAAGGAGAGAATGAAACAAAGACAGAGTGAGTGAACGGCAGGTAGGCATAGAAGAGGAGACTAGAAGTGAAGGTGACTTGCTTTTCCCTGCTCTTGACCTCCCACCCATCTCAAACCAATCACAAACATACCTTCTATGCAACGTTGGTATGCAGAACTTCACTCCTCAGCTAGTGAGGGTGAGTCCCAAGCCAGGGGCTAGAGAGCAAAAGAATGGATGTGCTCAGACGTTCCTTGCTAGGGACAGTTGATCTGAAACAAGGCCTGCTCTCTTGTTTCCAGCAAGGATCTAGAAATTCTGCATGAATCTGCAAGGCACATTGACAGCATAAATTTGCATAAACTGCCCCACCTTCTGCCTTCCTACTTCCTGAGCAATAGTTGTTTGTGTATAAAGAGAGAGGTCGCAGGCAAGATAATTTTGTGAGTAGGATACAGAACCCTAAATAGCTGGTGAGAGGTATAAGTTATTCTAAAAGCATAAAAACAGTACACCTGTGAAATGAAATGCTTTCATATGTGATCTTCTGTGTTTATTGTCCTGTGCAAAAAGTTGCACCTTGTGTTTGAAGGTTGAAATTATTTCAAGCTTGCATGGACGCAGAAATTTCTGAGTGACTTTTATACATTTCTTAGGACTCTTCACTGTCAGGATGGCCGAGTGGTCTAAGGCGCTGTGTTTAGGCTGCAGTCTCCTCTGGAGGCGTGGGTTCGAATCCCACTTCTGAAATGACTTTTGGAGATATAATCTTCTTCATCAGGATAACATCTGATGGAAGTTGCATCTGTTCGTCTTCACCTGGGATGTTATTCCGTCCTCGTCTAGTCAAGAAAGCTTGGGTTTCTCATATATTTCTGTTGTACAAAGTCTTGCTGATAAAGTGCAATCCTGGCCAAATGAGCTTAGGACCCATGTAAGAGCTCATCTAGAAGAGTCATGCTCTTGTATTCCCTGGCCAGACAGGCCATGCAAATTTGGAAGAATGCCAAGCACCTGGTAGACAGCTGTACTCCAGCACACTTACAGCAATGTCCTCAGGGCTGTGATCAGGGGCTGCTTAGATTTGTGTATTCCACCCTATGTTGTGACATTGAGCTCCCTTGTTGAATTTGCTTTAGTCAGCCAAGATATGGCTGTTGACTCAATTTCAAAGCAGCTTTGGGCCGTTCAAGTGGCTGGTGAATAGCACTTTCTCTTTGTACTCATTAAAGGTCTAAAGAGTTCTTCATAGGTACTGCTCTGTATGGATTGTTCAAAGATATGTTGGAAATGCTTATAATGGGATAAATAAATTGAGGGCATGCCTTTTCGGTACCCCACTTGCATGGCTGTCTGGCTTGTGGAAGGTGCTGCAATTGCAAGTCAGGATGGCCGAGTGGTCTAAGGCGCTGCGTTCAGGTCACAGTCTCTTCTGGAGGTGTGGGTTCAAATCCCACTTCTGACAAACCTGTGTTTAATCTTCTTTTTTCTAGAGGGAGAAAATCAGATAATTTCCCTCACATGGGCTTATATGGTTGTCTTTTTGGAAAAGTGCAGTGAGTTTTTTTTCTTGCTATAGCCACTCATGGCCTAAGATGTGTGTTTTTTTTGTTCACACTATCTTTCTCACTATGTAGATGAACAAGCAACATGTGGTCAGGATGGCCGAGTGGTCTAAGGCGCTGCATTAAGGCCGCAGTCTCTCCTGGAGGCGTGGGTTCGAATCCCACTTCTGACAAAACTTTAAGTCCATTTTGTCTCTGCGTTCCTTCAGAATCTCAGCTAAAAATTGGCAGTGCATATAATATCTGAATAAGTACCAAACTTCAGTTTCAACTGCAAATGAATTTGCCCAATTCTGTCTTCAAGCTCTTATAATATTCTTCTAGCACTAGTGGTGTTTTATGTGTTTTTTGGGGGGTGCCTAAAAAATCCCTTTTATTGAAAAAATGGCTTACATTCAGTCTTGTGATATTTTTGGTTTCCAATAAGTAGATTTTTAATTTTATGTAACCTCATTTTATAATGATCCATTCAAGAGATTTTTCCACTATGAAATGAAGAGCAAGGGGAAAGAGCACAAATGATAGAGCGAGTGAGTGAGATGGGGTGTTGAGGAAGGAGAGAATGAAACAAAGACAGAGTGAGTGAACGGCAGGTAGGCATAGAAGAGGAGACTAGAAGTGAAAGTGACTTGCTTTTCCCTGCTCTTGACCTCCCACCCATCTCAAACCAATCACAAACATACCTTCTATGCAACGTTGGTATGCAGAACTTCACTCCTCAGCCAGTGAGGGTGAGTCCCAAGCCAGGGGCTAGAGAGCAAAAGAATGGATGTGCTCAGACGTTCCTTGCTAGGGACAGTTGATCTGAAACAAGGCCTGCTCTCTTGTTTCCAGCAAGGATCTAGAAATTCTGCATGAATGTGCAAGGCACATTGACAGCATAAATTTGCATAAACTGCCCCACCTTCTGCCTTCCTACTTCCTGAACAGTAGTTGTTTGTGTATAGAGAGAAAGGTCGCAGGCAAGGTAATTTTGTGAGTAGGATACAGAACCCTAAATAGCTGGTGAGAGGTATAAGTTATTCTAAAAGCATAAAAACAGTACACCTGTGAAATGAAATGCTTTCATATGTGATCTGCTGTGTTTATTGTCCTGTGCAAAAAGATGCACCTTGTGTTTGAAGGTTGAAATTATTTCAAGCTTGCATGGACGCAGAAATTTCTGAGTGACTTTTATACATTTCTTAGGACTCTTCACTGTCAGGATGGCTGAGTGGTCTAAGGCGCTGTGTTTAGGCCGCAGTCTCCTCTGGAGGCGTGGGTTTGAATCCCACTTCTGAAATGACTTTAGGAGATATAATCTTCTTCATCAGGATAACATCTGATGGAAGTTGCTTCTGTTCGTCTTCACCTGGGACGTTATTCTGTCCTCGTCTAGTCAAGAGAGCTTGGGTTTCTCATATATTTCTGTTGTACAAAGTCTTGCTGATAAAGTGCAATCCTTACCAAATGAGCTTATGACCCATGTAAGAGCTCATCTAGAAGAGTCATGCTCTTGTATTCCCTCGCCAGACAGGCCATGCAAATTTGGAAGAATGCCAAGCACCTGGTAGACAGCTGTACTCCAGCACACTTACAGCAATGTCCTCAGGGCTGTGATCAGGGGCTGCTTAGATTTGCGTATTCCACCCTATGTTGTGACATTGAGCTCCCTTGTTGAATTTGCTTTAGTCAGCCAAGATGTGGCTGTTGACTCAATTTCAAAGCAGCTTTGCGCCGTTCAAGTGGCTGGTGAATAGCACTTTCTCTTTGTACGCTTTAAAGGTCTAAAGAGTTCTTCATAGGTACTGCTCTGTATGGATTGTTCAAAGATCTGTTGGAAATGCTTATAATGGGATAAATAAATTGAGGGCATGCCTTTTCGGTACCCCACTTGCATGGCTGTCTGGCTTGTGGAAGGTGCTGCAAATGCAAGTCAGGATGGCCGAGTGGTCTAAGGCGCTGCGTTCAGGTCGCAGTCTCTTCTGGAGGCGTGGATTCAAATGCCACTTCTGACAAACCTGTGTTTAATCTTCTTTTTTCTTGAGGGAGAAAATCAGATCATTTCCCTCACATGGGCTTATATGGTTGTCTTTTTGGAAAGTGCAGTGTTTTTTTTTCTTGCTATAGCCACTCATGGCCTAAGATGTGTGTTTTTTTTGTTCACACTATCTTTCTCACTATGTAGATGAACAAGCAACATGTGGTCAGGATGGCCGAGTGGTCTAAGGCACTTCGTTAAGGCCGCAGTCTCTCCTGGAGGCGTGGGTTCGAATCTCACTTCTGACAAAACTTTAAGTCCATTTTGTGTCTGCGTTCCTTCAGAATCTCAGCTAAAAATTGGCAGTGCATATAATATCTGAATAAGTACCAAACTTCAGTTTCAACTTCAAATGAATTTGCCCAATTCTGTCTTCAAGCTCTTATAATATTCTTCTAGCACTCGTGGTGTTTTATGTGTTTTTTGGGGGGTGCCTAAAAAATCCCTTTTATTGAAGAAATGGCTTACATTCAGTCTTGTGATATTTTTGGTTTCCAATAAGTAGATTTTTAATTTTATGTAACCTCATTTTCTAATGATCCATTCAAGAGATGTTTCCACTATGAAATGAAGAGCAAGGGGAAAGAGTATGAATGATAGAGCGAGTGAGTGAGATGGGGTGTTGAGGAAGGAGAGAATGAAACAAAGACAGAGTGAGTGAACGGCAGGTAGGCATAGAAAAGGAGACTAGAAGTGAAGGTGACTTGCTTTTCCCTGCTCTTGACCTCCCACCCATCTCAAACCAATCACAAACATACCTTCTATGCAACGTTGGTATGCAGAACTTCACTCCTCAGCCAGTGAGGGTGAGTCCCAAGCCAGGGGCTAGAGAGCAAAAGAATGGATGTGCTCAGACGTTCCTTGCTAGGGACAGTTGATCTGAAACAAGGCCTGCTCTCTTGTTTCCAGCAAGGATCTAGAAATTCTGCATGAATCTGCAAGGCACATTGACAGCATAAATGTGCATAAACTGCCCCACCTTCTGCCTTCCTACTTCCTGAGCAGTAGTTGTTTGTGTATGGAGAGAAAGGTCGCAGGCAAGGTAATTTTGTGAGTCGGATACAGAACCCTAAATAGCTGGTGAGAGGTATAAGTTATTCTAAAAGCATAAAAACAGTACACCTGTGAAATGAAATGCTTTCATATGTGATCTTCTGTGTTTATTGTCCTGTGCAAAAAGTTGCACCTTGTGTTTGAAGGTTGAAATTATTTCAAGCTTGCATGGACGCAGAAATTTCTGAGTGACTTTTATACATTTCTTAGGACTCTTCACTGTCAGGATGGCCGAGTGGTCTAAGGCGCTGTGTTTAGGCTGCAGTCTCCTCTGGAGGCGTGGGTTCGAATCCCACTTCTGAAATTACTTTTGGAGATATAATCTTCTTCATCAGGATAACATCTGATGGAAGTTGCATCTGTTCGTCTTCACCTGGGACGTTATTCCGTCCTCGTCTAGTCAAGAGAGCTTGGGTTTCTCATATATTTCTGTTGTACAAAGTCTTGCTGATAAAGTGCAATCCTTACCAAATGAGCTTAGGACCCATGTAAGAGCTCATCTAGAAGAGTCATGCTCTTGTATTCCCTGGCCAGACAGGCCATGCAAATTTGGAAGAATGCCAAGCACCTGGTAGACAGCTGTACTCCAGCACACTTACAGCAATGTCCTCAGGGCTGTGATCAGGGGCTGCTTAGATTTGTGTATTCCACCCTATGTTGTGACATTGAGCTCCCTTGTTGAATTTGCTTTAGTCAGCCAAGATATGGCTGTTGACTCAATTTCAAAGCAGCTTTGGGCCGTTCAAGTGGCTGGTGAATAGCACTTTCTCTTTGTACTCATTAAAGGTCTAAAGAGTTCTTCATAGGTACTGCTCTGTATGGATTGTTCAAAGATCTGTTGGAAATGCTTATAATGGGATAAATAAATTGAGGGCATGCCTTTTCGGTACCCCACTTGCATGGCTGTCTGGCTTGTGGAAAGTGCTGCATTTGCAAGTCAGGATGGCCTAGTGGTCTAAGGCGCTGCGTTCAGGTCGCAGTCTCTTCTGGAGGCGTGGGTTCAAATCCCACTTCTGACAAACCTGTGTTTAATCTTCGTTTTTCTAGAGGGAGAAAATCAGATCATTTCCCTCACATGGGCTTATATGGTTGTCTTTTTGGAAAAGTGCAGTGAGTTTTTTTTCTTGCTATAGCCACTCATGGCCTAAGATGTGTGTTTTCTTTTTGTTCACACTATCTTTCTCACTATGTAGATGAACAAGCAACATGTGGTCAGGATGGCCGAGTGGTCTAAGGCGCTGCGTTAAGGCCGCAGTCTCTCCTGGAGGCGTGGGTTCGAATCCCACTTCTGACAAAACTTTAAGTCCATTTTGTCTCTGCGTTCCTTCAGAATCTCAGCTAAAAATTGGCAGTGCATATAATATCTGAATAAGTACCAAACTTCAGTTTTAACTGCAAATGAATTTGCCCAATTCTGTCTTCAAGCTCGTATAATATTCTTCTAGCACTAGTGGTGTTTTATGTGTTTTTTGGGGGTGCCTAAAATATCCCTTTTATTGAAGAAATGGCTTACATTCAGTCTTGTGATATTTTTGGTTTCCAATAAGTAGATTTTTAATTTTATGTAACCTCATTTTCTAATGATCCATTCAAGAGATGTTTCCACTATGAAATGAAGAGCAAGGGGAAAGAGCACAAATGATAGAGCCAGTGAGTGAGATGGGGTGTTGAGGAAGGAGAGAATGAAACAAAGACAGAGTGAGTGAACGGCAGGTAGGCATAGAAGAGGAGACTAGAAGTGAGGGTGACTTGCTTTTCCCTGCTCTTGACCTCCCACCCATCTCAAACCAATCACAAACATACCTTCTATTCAACGTTGGTATGCAGAACTTCACTCCTCAGCCAGTGAGGGTGAGTCCCAAGCCAGGGGCTAGAGAGCAAAAGAATGGATGTGCTCAGACGTTCCTTGCTAGGGACAGTTGATCTGAAACAAGGCCTGCTCTCTTGTTTCCAGCAAGGATCTAGAAATTCTGCATGAATCTGCAAGGCACATTGACAGCATAAATTTGCATAAACTGCCCCACCTTCTGCCTTCCTACTTCCTGAGCAGTAGTTGTTTGTGTATAAAGAGAGAGGTCGCAGGCAAGGTAATTTTGTGAGTAGGATACAGAACCCTAAATAGCTGGTGAGAGGTATAAGTTATTCTAAAAGCATAAAAACAGTACACCTGTGAAATGAAATGCTTTCATATGTGATCTTCTGTGTTTATTGTCCTGTGCAAAAAGTTGCACCTTGTGTTTGAAGGTTGAAATTATTTCAAGCTTGCATGGACGCAGAAATTTCTGAGTGACTTTTATACATTTCTTAGGACTCTTCACTGTCAGGATGGCCGAGTGGTCTAAGGCCCTGTGTTTAGGCTGCAGTCTCCTCTGGAGGTGTGGGTTCGAATCCCACTTCAGAAATGACTTTTGGAGGTATAATCTTCTTCATCAGGATAACATCTGATGGAAGTTGCATCTGTTCGTCTTCACCTGGGACGTTATTCCGTCCTCGTCTAGTCAAGAGAGCTTGGGTTTCTCATATATTTCTGTTGTACAAAGTCTTGCTCATAAAGTGCAATCCTTACCAAATGAGCTTAGGACCCATGTAAAAGCTCATCTAGAAGAGTCATGCTCTTGTATTCCCTGGCCAGACAGGCCATGCAAATTTGGAAGAATGCCAAGCACCTGGTAGACAGCTGTACTCCAGCACACTTACAGCAATGTCCTTAGGGCTGTGATCAGGGGCTGCTTAGATTTGCGTATTCCACCCTATGTTGTGACATTGAGCTCCCTTGTTGAATTTGCTTTAGTCAGCCAAGATGTGGCTGTTGACTCAATTTCAAAGCAGCTTTGGGCCGTTCAAGTGGCTGGTGAATAGCACTTTCTCTTTGTACGCTTTAAAGGTCTAAAGAGTTCTTCATAGGTACTGCTCTGTATGGATTGTTCAAAGATCTGTTGGAAATGCTTATAATGGGATGAATAAATTGAGGGCATGCCTTTTCGGTACCCCACTTGCATGGCTGTCTGGCTTGTGGAAGGTGCTGCAAATGCAAGTCAGGATGGCCGAGTGGTCTAAGGCGCTGCGTTCAGGTCGCAGTCTCTTCTGGAGGCGTGGGTTCAAATCCCACTTCTGACAAACCTATGTTTAATCTTCTATTTTCTTGAGGGAGAAAATCAGATCATTTCCCTCACATGGGCTTATATGGTTGTCTTTTTGGAAAAGTGCAGTGAGTTTTTTTCTTGCTATAGCCACTTATGGCCTAAGATGTGTGTTTTTTTTGTTCACACTATCTTTCTCACTATGTAAATGGACAAGCAACATGTGGTCAGGATGGCCGAGTGGTCTAAGGTGCTGCGTTAAGGCCGCAGTCTCTCCTGGAGGCGTGGGTTCAAATCCCACTTCTGACAAAACTTTAAGTCCATTTTGTCTCTGCGTTCCTTCAGAATCTCAGCTAAAAATTGGCAGTGCATACAATATCTGAATAAGTACCAAACTTCAGTTTCAACTGCAAATGAATTTGCCCAATTCTGTCTTCAAGCTCTTATAATATTCTTCTAGCACTAGTGGCGTTTTATGTGTTTTTTGGGGGGTGCCTAAAAAATCCCTTTTATTGAAGAAATGGCTTACATTCAGTCTTGTGATATTTTTGGTTTCCAATAAGTAGATTTTTAATTTTATGTAACCTCATTTTATAATGATCCATTCAAGAGATTTTTCCACTATGAAATGAAGAGCAAGGGGAAAGAGCACAAATGATAGAGCGAGTGAGTGAGATGGGGTGTTGAGGAAGGAGAGAATGAAACAAAGACAGAGTGAGTGAACGGCAGGGAGGCATAGAAGAGGAGACTAGAAGTGAAAGTGACTTGCTTTTCACTGCTCTTGACCTCCCACCCATCTCAAACCAATCACAAACATACCTTCTATGCAACGTTGGTATGCAGAACTTCACTCCTCAGCCAGTGAGGGTGAGTCCCAAGCCAGGGGCTAGAGAGCAAAAGAATGGATGTGCTCAGACGTTCCTTGCTAGGGACAGTTGATCTGAAACAAGGCCTGCTCTCTTGTTTCCAGCAAGGATCTAGAAATTCTGCATGAATCTGCAAGGCACATTGACAGCATAAATTTGCATAAACTGCCCCACCTTCTGCCTTCCTACTTCCTGAGCAGTAGTTGTTTGTGTATAAAGAGAGAGGTCGCAGGCAAGGTAATTTTGTGAGTAGGATACAGAACCCTAAATAGCTGGTGAGAGGTATAAGTTATTCTAAAAGCATAAAAACAGTACACCTGTGAAATGAAATGCTTTCATATGTGATCTTCTGTGTTTATTGTCCTGTGCAAAAAGTTGCACCTTGTGTTTGAAGGTTGAAATTATTTCAAGCTTGCATGGACGCAGAAATTTCTGAGTGACTTTTATACATTTCTTAGGACTCTCCACTGTCAGGATGGCCGAGTGGTCTAAGGCGCTGTGTTTAGGCCGCAGTCTCCTCTGGAGGCGTGGGTTCGAATCCCACTTCTGACATGACTTTTGGAGATATAATCTTCTTCATCAGGATAACATCTGATGGAAGTTGCATCTGTTCGTCTTCACCTGGGACGTTATTCCGTCCTGGTCTAGTCAAGAGAGATTGGGTTTCTCATATATTTCTGTTGTACAAAGTCTTGCTGATAAAGTGCAATCCTTACCAAATGAGCTTAGGACCCATGTAAGAGCTCATCTAGAAGAGTCACGCTCTTGTATTCCCTGGCCAGACAGGCCATGCAAATTTGGAAGAATGCCAAGCACCTGGTAGACAGCTGTACTCCAGCACACTTACAGCAATGTCCTCAGGGCTGTGATCAGGGGCTGCTTAGATTTGCGTATTCCACCCTATTTTGTGACATTGAGCTCCCTTGTTGAATTTGCTTTAGTCAGCCAAGATGTGGCTGATGACTCAATTTCAAAGCAGCTTTGGGCCGTTCAAGTGGCTGGTGAATAGCACTTTCTCTTTGTACGCTTTAAAGGTCTAAAGAGTTCTTCATAGGTACTGCTCTGTATGGATTGTTCAAAGATCTGTTGGAAATGCTTATAATGGGATAAATAAATTGAGGGCATGCCTTTTCGGTACCAAACTTGCATGGCTGTCTGGCTTGTGGAAGGTGATGCAAATGCAAGTCAGGATGGCCTAGTGGTCTAAGGCGCTGTGTTCAGGGCGCAGTCTCTTCTGGAGGCGTGGGTTCAAATCCCACTTCTGACAAACCTGTGTTTAATCTTCTTTTTTTCTTGAGGGAGCAAATCAGATCATTTCCCTCACATGGGCTTATATGGTTGTCTTTTTGGAAAAGTGCAGTGAGTTTTTTTCTTGCTATAGCCACTCATGGCCTAAGATGTGTGTTTTTTTTGTTCACACTATCTTTCTCACTATGTAGATGAACAAGCAACATGTGGTCAGAATGGCTGAGTGGTCTAAGGTGCTGCGTTAAGGCCGCAGTCTCTCCTGGAGGCGTGGGTTCGAATCCCACTTCTGACAAAAGTTTAAGTCCATTTTGTCTCTGCGTTCCTTCAGATTCTCAGCTAAAAATTGGCAGTGCATATAATATCTGAATAAGTACCAAACTTCAGTTTCAACTGCAAATGAATTTGCCCAATTCTGTCTTCAAGCTCTTATAATATTCTTCTAGCACTAGTGGTGTTTTATGTGTTTTTTGGGGGTGCCTAAAAAATCCCTTTTATTGAAGAAATGGCTTACATTCAGTCTTGTGATATTTTTGGTTTCCAATAAGTAGATTTTTAATTTTATGTAACCTCATTTTCTAATGATCCATTCAAGAGATGTTTCCACTATGAAATGAAGAGCAAGGGGAAAGAGCACAAATGATAGAGCGAGTAAGTGAGATGGGGTGTTGAGGAAGGAGAGAATGAAACAAAGACAGAGTGAGTGAACGGCAGGTAGGCATAGAAGAGGAGACTAGAAGTAAAAGTGACTTGCTTTTCCCTGCTCTTGACCTCCCACCCATCTCAAACCAATCACAAACATACCTTCTATGCAACGTTGGTATGCAGAACTTCACTCCTCAGCCAGTGAGGGTGAGTCCCAAGCCAGGGGCTAGAGAGCAAAAGAATGGATGTGCTCGAACGTTCCTTGCTAGGGACAGTTGATCTGAAACAAGGCCTGCTCTCTTGTTTCCAGCAAGGATCTAGAAATTCTGCATGAATCTGCAAGGCACATTGACAGCATAAATTTGCATAAACTGCCCCACCTTCTGCCTTCCTACTTCCTGAGCAGTAGTTGTTAGTGTATAAAGAGAGAGGTCGCAGGCAAGATCATTTTGTGAGTAGGATACAGAACCCTAAATAGCTGGTGAGAGGTATAAGTTATTCTAAAAGCATAAAAACAGTACACCTGTGAAATGAAATGCTTTCATATGTGATCTTCTGTGTTTATTGTCCTGTGCAAAAAGTTGCACCTTGTGTTTGAAGGTTGAAATTATTTCAAGCTTGCATGGACGCAGAAATTTCTGAGTGACTTTTATACATTTCTTAGGACTCTTCACTGTCAGGATGGCCGAGTGGTCTAAGGCCCTGTGTTTAGGCTGCAGTCTCCACTGGAGGCGTGGGTTCGAATCCCACTTCTGAAATGACTTTTGGAGATATAATCTTCTTCATCAGGATAACATCTGATGGAAGTTGCATCTGTTCGTCTTCACCTGGGACGTTATTCCGTCCTCGTCTAGTCAAGAGAGCTTGGGTTTCTCATATATTTCTGTTGTACAAAGTCTTGCTGATAAAGGGCAATCCTTACCAAATGAGCTTAGGGCCCATGTAAGAGCTCATCTAGAAGAGTCATGCTCTTGTATTCCCTGGCCAGACAGGCCATGCAAATTTGGAAGAATGCCAAGCACCTGGTAGACAGCTGTACTCCAGCACACTTACAGCAATGTCCTCAGGGCTGTGATCAGGGGCTGCTTAGATTTGCGTATTCCACCCTATGTTGTGACATTGAGCTCCCTTGTTGAATTTGCTATAGTCAGCCAAGATGTGGCTGTTGACTCAATTTCAAAGCAGCTTTGGGCCGTTCAAGTGGCTGGTGAATAGCACTTTCTCTTTGTACGCTTTAAAGGTCTAAAGAGTTCTTCATAGGTACTGCTCTGTATGGATTGTTCAAAGATCTGTTGGAAATGCTTATAATGGGATAAATAAATTGAGGGCATGCCTTTTCGGTACCAAACTTGCATGGCTGTCTGGCTTGTGGAAGGTGCTGCAAATGCAAGTCAGGATGGCCGAGTGGTCTAAGGCGCTGCGTTCAGGTCGCTGTCTCTTCTGGAGGCGTGGGTTCAAATCCCACTTCTGACAAACCTGTGTTTAATCTTCTTTTTTCTTGAGGGAGAAAATCAGATCATTTCCCTCACATGGGCTTATATGGTTGTCTTTTTGGAAAAGTGCAGTGAGTTTTTTTCTTGCTATAGCCACTTATGGCCTAAGATGTGTGTTTTTTTTGTTCACACTATCTTTCTCACTATGTAGATGGACAAGCAACATGTGGTCAGGATGACCGGGTGGTCTAAGGCGCTGCGTTAAGGCCGCAGTCTCTCCTGGAGGTGTGGGTTCGAATCTCACTTCTGACAAAACTTTAAGTCCATTTTGTCTCTTCGTTCCTTCAGAATCTCAGCTAAAAATTGGCAGTGCATATAATATCTGAATAAGTACCAAACTTCAGTTTCAACTGCAAATGAATTTGCCCAATTCTGTCTTCAAGCTCTTATAATATTCTTCTAGCACTAGTGGTGTTTTATGTGTTTTTTGGGGGGTGCCTAAAAAATCCCTTTTATTGAAGAAATGGCTTACATTCAGTCTTGTGATATTTTTGGTTTCCAATAAGTAGATTTTTAATTTTATGTAACCTCATTTTCTAATGATCCATTCAAGAGATGTTTCCACTATGAAATGAAGAGCAAGGGGAAAGAGCACAAATGATAGAGCCAGTGAGTGAGATGGGGTGTTGAGGAAGGAGAGAATGAAACAAAGACAGAGTGAGTGAACGGCAGGTAGGCATAGAAGAGGAGACTAGAAGTGAAGGTGACTTGCTTTTCCCTGCTCTTGACCTCCCACCCATCTCAAACCAATCACAAACATACCTTCTATGCAACGTTGGTATGCAGAACTTCACTCCTCAGCTAGTGAGGGTGAGTCCCAAGCCAGGGGCTAGAGAGCAAAAGAATGGATGTGCTCAGACGTTCCTTGCTAGGGACAGTTGATCTGAAACAAGGCCTGCTCTCTTGTTTCCAGCAAGGATCTAGAAATTCTGCATGAATCTGCAAGGCACATTGACAGCATAAATTTGCATAAACTGCCCCACCTTCTGCCTTCCTACTTCCTGAGCAATAGTTGTTTGTGTATAAAGAGAGAGGTCGCAGGCAAGGTAATTTTGTGAGTCGGATACAGAACCCTAAATAGCTGGTGAGAGGTATAAGTTATTCTAAAAGCATAAAAACAGTACACCTGTGAAATGAAATGCTTTCATATGTGATCTTCTGTGTTTATTGTCCTGTGCAAAAAGTTGCACCTTGTGTTTGAAGGTTGAAATTATTTCAAGCTTGCATGGACGCAGAAATTTCTGAGTGACTTTTATACATTTCTTAGGACTCTTCACTGTCAGGATGGCCGAGTGGTCTAAGGCGCTGTGTTTAGGCTGCAGTCTCCTCTGGAGGCGTGGGTTCGAATCCCACTTCTGAAATGACTTTTGGAGATATAATCTTCTTCATCAGGATAACATCTGATGGAAGTTGCATCTGTTCGTCTTCACCTGGGACGTTATTCCGTCCTGGTCTAGTCAAGAGAGATTGGGTTTCTCATATATTTCTGTTGTACAAAGTCTTGCTGATAAAGTGCAATCCTTACCAAATGAGCTTAGGACCCATGTAAGAGCTCATCTAGAAGAGTCACGCTCTTGTATTCCCTGGCCAGACAGGCCATGCAAATTTGGAAGAATGCCAAGCACCTGGTAGACAGCTGTACTCCAGCACACTTACAGCAATGTCCTCAGGGCTGTGATCAGGGGCTGCTTAGATTTGCGTATTCCACCCTATTTTGTGACATTGAGCTCCCTTGTTGAATTTGCTTTAGTCAGCCAAGATGTGGCTGATGACTCAATTTCAAAGCAGCTTTGGGCCGTTCAAGTGGCTGGTGAATAGCACTTTCTCTTTGTACGCTTTAAAGGTCTAAAGAGTTCTTCATAGGTACTGCTCTGTATGGATTGTTCAAAGATCTGTTGGAAATGCTTATAATGGGATAAATAAATTGAGGGCATGCCTTTTCGGTACCAAACTTGCATGGCTGTCTGGCTTGTGGAAGGTGATGCAAATGCAAGTCAGGATGGCCTAGTGGTCTAAGGCGCTGTGTTCAGGTCGCAGTCTCTTCTGGAGGCGTGGGTTCAAATCCCACTTCTGACAAACCTGTGTTTAATCTTCTTTTTTTCTTGAGGGAGCAAATCAGATCATTTCCCTCACATGGGCTTATATGGTTGTCTTTTTGGAAAGTGCAGTGTTTTTTTTTCTTGCTATAGCCACTCATGGCCTAAGATGTGTGTTTTTTTTGTTCACACTATCTTTCTCACTATGTAGATGAACAAGCAACATGTGGTCAGGATGGCCGAGTGGTCTAAGGCACTTCGTTAAGGCCGCAGTCTCTCCTGGAGGCGTGGGTTCGAATCTCACTTCTGACAAAACTTTAAGTCCATTTTGTGTCTGCGTTCCTTCAGAATCTCAGCTAAAAATTGGCAGTGCATATAATATCTGAATAAGTACCAAACTTCAGTTTCAACTGCAAATGAATTTGCCCAATTCTGTCTTCAAGCTCTTATAATATTCTTCTAGCACTCGTGGTGTTTTATGTGTTTTTTGGGGGGTGCCTAAAAAATCCCTTTTATTGAAGAAATGGCTTACATTCAGTCTTGTGATATTTTTGGTTTCCAATAAGTAGATTTTTAATTTTATGTAACCTCATTTTCTAATGATCCATTCAAGAGATGTTTCCACTATGAAATGAAGAGCAAGGGGAAAGAGTACGAATGATAGAGCGAGTGAGTGAGATGGGGTGTTGAGGAAGGAGAGAATGAAACAAAGACAGAGTGAGTGAACGGCAGGTAGGCATAGAAAAGGAGACTAGAAGTGAAGGTGACTTGCTTTTCCCTGCTCTTGACCTCCCACCCATCTCAAACCAATCACAAACATACCTTCTATGCAACGTTGGTATGCAGAACTTCACTCCTCAGCCAGTGAGGGTGAGTCCCAAGCCAGGGGCTAGAGAGCAAAAGAATGGATGTGCTCAGACGTTCCTTGCTAGGGACAGTTGATCTGAAACAAGGCCTGCTCTCTTGTTTCCAGCAAGGATCTAGAAATTCTGCATGAATCTGCAAGGCACATTGACAGCATAAATGTGCATAAACTGCCCCACCTTCTGCCTTCCTACTTCCTGAGCAGTAGTTGTTTGTGTATGGAGAGAAAGGTCGCAGGCAAGGTAATTTTGTGAGTCGGATACAGAACCCTAAATAGCTGGTGAGAGGTATAAGTTATTCTAAAAGCATAAAAACAGTACACCTGTGAAATGAAATGCTTTCATATGTGATCTTCTGTGTTTATTGTCCTGTGCAAAAAGTTGCACCTTGTGTTTGAAGGTTGAAATTATTTCAAGCTTGCATGGACGCAGAAATTTCTGAGTGACTTTTATACATTTCTTAGGACTCTTCACTGTCAGGATGGCCGAGTGGTCTAAGGCGCTGTGTTTAGGCTGCAGTCTCCTCTGGAGGCGTGGGTTCGAATCCCACTTCTGAAATTACTTTTGGAGATATAATCTTCTTCATCAGGATAACATCTGATGGAAGTTGCATCTGTTCGTCTTCACCTGGGACGTTATTCTGTCCTCGTCTAGTCAAGAGAGCTTGGGTTTCTCATATATTTCTGTTGTACAAAGTCTTGCTGATAAAGTGCAATCCTTACCAAATGAGCTTAGGACCCATGTAAGAGCTCATCTAGAAGAGTCATGCTCTTGTATTCCCTGGCCAGACAGGCCATGCAAATTTGGAAGAATGCCAAGCACCTGGTAGACAGCTGTACTCCAGCACACTTACAGCAATGTCCTCAGGGCTGTGATCAGGGGCTGCTTAGATTTGTGTATTCCACCCTATGTTGTGACATTGAGCTCCCTTGTTGAATTTGCTTTAGTCAGCCAAGATATGGCTGTTGACTCAATTTCAAAGCAGCTTTGGGCCGTTCAAGTGGCTGGTGAATAGCACTTTCTCTTTGTACTCATTAAAGGTCTAAAGAGTTCTTCATAGGTACTGCTCTGTATGGATTGTTCAAAGATCTGTTGGAAATGCTTATAATGGGATAAATAAATTGAGGGCATGCCTTTTCGGTACCCCACTTGCATGGCTGTCTGGCTTGTGGAAGGTGCTGCATTTGCAAGTCAGGATGGCCTAGTGGTCTAAGGCGCTGCGTTCAGGTCGCAGTCTCTTCTGGAGGCGTGGGTTCAAATCCCACTTCTGACAAACCTGTGTTTAATCTTCGTTTTTCTAGAGGGAGAAAATCAGATCATTTCCCTCACATGGGCTTATATGGTTGTCTTTTTGGAAAAGTGCAGTGAGTTTTTTTTCTTGCTATAGCCACTCATGGCCTAAGATGTGTGTTTTCTTTTTGTTCACACTATCTTTCTCACTATGTAGATGAACAAGCAACATGTGGTCAGGATGGCCGAGTGGTCTAAGGCGCTGCGTTAAGGCCGCAGTCTCTCCTGGAGGCGTGGGTTCGAATCCCACTTCTGACAAAACTTTAAGTCCATTTTGTCTCTGCGTTCCTTCAGAAGCTCAGCTAAAAATTGGCAGTGCATATAATATCTGAATAAGTACCAAACTTCAGTTTTAACTGCAAATGAATTTGCCCAATTCTGTCTTCAAGCTCGTATAATATTCTTCTAGCACTAGTGGTGTTTTATGTGTTTTTTGGGGGGTGCCTAAAATATCCCTTTTATTGAAGAAATGGCTTACATTCAGTCTTGTGATATTTTTGGTTTCCAATAAGTAGATTTTTAATTTTATGTAACCTCATTTTCTAATGATCCATTCAAGAGATGTTTCCACTATGAAATGAAGAGCAAGGGGAAAGAGCACAAATGATAGAGCCAGTGAGTGAGATGGGGTGTTGAGGAAGGAGAGAATGAAACAAAGACAGAGTGAGTGAACGGCAGGTAGGCATAGAAGAGGAGACTAGAAGTGAGGGTGACTTGCTTTTCCCTGCTCTTGACCTCCCACCCATCTCAAACCAATCACAAACATACCTTCTATTCAACGTTGGTATGCAGAACTTCACTCCTCAGCCAGTGAGGGTGAGTCCCAAGCCAGGGGCTAGAGAGCAAAAGAATGGATGTGCTCAGACGTTCCTTGCTAGGGACAGTTGATCTGAAACAAGGCCTGCTCTCTTGTTTCCAGCAAGGATCTAGAAATTCTGCATGAATCTGCAAGGCACATTGACAGCATAAATTTGCATAAACTGCCCCACCTTCTGCCTTCCTACTTCCTGAGCAGTAGTTGTTTGTGTATAAAGAGAGAGGTCGCAGGCAAGGTAATTTTGTGAGTAGGATACAGAACCCTAAATAGCTGGTGAGAGGTATAAGTTATTCTAAAAGCATAAAAACAGTACACCTGTGAAATGAAATGCTTTCATATGTGATCTTCTGTGTTTATTGTCCTGTGCAAAAAGTTGCACCTTGTGTTTGAAGGTTGAAATTATTTCAAGCTTGCATGGACGCAGAAATTTCTGAGTGACTTTTATACATTTCTTAGGACTCTTCACTGTCAGGATGGCCGAGTGGTCTAAGGCCCTGTGTTTAGGCTGCAGTCTCCTCTGGAGGCGTGGGTTCGAATCCCACTTCTGAAATGACTTTTGGAGGTATAATCTTCTTCATCAGGATAACATCTGATGGAAGTTGCATCTGTTCGTCTTCACCTGGGACGTTATTCCGTCCTCGTCTAGTCAAGAGAGCTTGGGTTTCTCATATATTTCTGTTGTACAAAGTCTTGCTGATAAAGTGCAATCCTTACCAAATGAGCTTAGGACCCATGTAAAAGCTCATCTAGAAGAGTCATGCTCTTGTATTCCCTGGCCAGACAGGCCATGCAAATTTGGAAGAATGCCAAGCACCTGGTAGACAGCTGTACTCCAGCACACTTACAGCAATGTCCTTAGGGCTGTGATCAGGGGCTGCTTAGATTTGCGTATTCCACCCTATGTTGTGACATTGAGCTCCCTTGTTGAATTTGCTTTAGTCAGCCAAGATGTGGCTGTTGACTCAATTTCAAAGCAGCTTTGGGCCGTTCAAGTGGCTGGTGAATAGCACTTTCTCTTTGTACGCTTTAAAGGTCTAAAGAGTTCTTCATAGGTACTGCTCTGTATGGATTGTTCAAAGATCTGTTGGAAATGCTTATAATGGGATGAATAAATTGAGGGCATGCCTTTTCGGTACCCCACTTGCATGGCTGTCTGGCTTGTGGAAGGTGCTGCAAATGCAAGTCAGGATGGCCGAGTGGTCTAAGGCGCTGCGTTCAGGTCGCAGTCTCTTCTGGAGGCGTGGGTTCAAATCCCACTTCTGACAAACCTATGTTTAATCTTCTATTTTCTTGAGGGAGAAAATCAGATCATTTCCCTCACATGGGCTTATATGGTTGTCTTTTTGGAAAAGTGCAGTGAGTTTTTTTCTTGCTATAGCCACTTATGGCCTAAGATGTGTGTTTTTTTTGTTCACACTATCTTTCTCACTATGTAAATGGACAAGCAACATGTGGTCAGGATGGCCGAGTGGTCTAAGGTGCTGCGTTAAGGCCGCAGTCTCTCCTGGAGGCGTGGGTTCAAATCCCACTTCTGACAAAACTTTAAGTCCATTTTGTCTCTGCGTTCCTTCAGAATCTCAGCTAAAAATTGGCAGTGCATACAATATCTGAATAAGTACCAAACTTCAGTTTCAACTGCAAATGAATTTGCCCAATTCTGTCTTCAAGCTCTTATAATATTCTTCTAGCACTAGTGGTGTTTTATGTGTTTTTTGGGGGGTGCCTAAAAAATCCCTTTTATTGAAGAAATGGCTTACATTCAGTCTTGTGATATTTTTGGTTTCCAATAAGTAGATTTTTAATTTTATGTAACCTCATTTTATAATGATCCATTCAAGAGATTTTTCCACTATGAAATGAAGAGCAAGGGGAAAGAGCACAAATGATAGAGCGAGTGAGTGAGATGGGGTGTTGAGGAAGGAGAGAATGAAACAAAGACAGAGGGAGTGAACGGCAGGGAGGCATAGAAGAGGAGACTAGAAGTGAAAGTGACTTGCTTTTCCCTGCTCTTGACCTCCCACCCATCTCAAACCAATCACAAACATACCTTCTATGCAACGTTGGTATGCAGAACTTCACTCCTCAGCCAGTGAGGGTGAGTCCCAAGCCAGGGGCTAGAGAGCAAAAGAATGGATGTGCTCAGACGTTCCTTGCTAGGGACAGTTGATCTGAAACAAGGCCTGCTCTCTTGTTTCCAGCAAGGATCTAGAAATTCTGCATGAATCTGCAAGGCACATTGACAGCATACATTTGCATAAACTGCCCCACCTTCTGCCTTCCTACTTCCTGAGCAGTAGTTGTTTGTGTATAAAGAGAGAGGTCGCAGGCAAGGTAATTTTGTGAGTAGGATACAGAACCCTAAATAGCTGGTGAGAGGTATAAGTTATTCTAAAAGCATAAAAACAGAACACCTGTGAAATGAAATGCTTTCATATGTGATCTTCTGTGTTTATTGTCCTGTGCAAAAAGTTGCACCTTGTGTTTGAAGGTTGAAATTATTTCAAGCTTGCATGGACGCAGAAATTTCTGAGTGACTTTTATACATTTCTTAGGACTCTCCACTGTCAGGATGGCCGAGTGGTCTAAGGCGCTGTGTTTAGGCCGCAGTCTCCTCTGGAGGCGTGGGTTCGAATCCCACTTCTGACATGACTTTTGGAGATATAATCTTCTTCATCAGGATAACATCTGATGGAAGTTGCATCTGTTCGTCTTCACCTGGGACGTTATTCCGTCCTGGTCTAGTCAAGAGAGATTGGGTTTCTCATATATTTCTGTTGTACAAAGTCTTGCTGATAAAGTGCAATCCTTACCAAATGAGCTTAGGACCCATGTAAGAGCTCATCTAGAAGAGTCACGCTCTTGTATTCCCTGGCCAGACAGGCCATGCAAATTTGGAAGAATGCCAAGCACCTGGTAGACAGCTGTACTCCAGCACACTTACAGCAATGTCCTCAGGGCTGTGATCAGGGGCTGCTTAGATTTGCGTATTCCACCCTATTTTGTGACATTGAGCTCCCTTGTTGAATTTGCTTTAGTCAGCCAAGATGTGGCTGATGACTCAATTTCAAAGCAGCTTTGGGCCGTTCAAGTGGCTGGTGAATAGCACTTTCTCTTTGTACGCTTTAAAGGTCTAAAGAGTTCTTCATAGGTACTGCTCTGTATGGATTGTTCAAAGATCTGTTGGAAATGCTTATAATGGGATAAATAAATTGAGGGCATGCCTTTTCGGTACCAAACTTGCATGGCTGTCTGGCTTGTGGAAGGTGATGCAAATGCAAGTCAGGATGGCCTAGTGGTCTAAGGCGCTGTGTTCAGGTCGCAGTCTCTTCTGGAGGCGTGGGTTCAAATCCCACTTCTGACAAACCTGTGTTTAATCTTCTTTTTTTCTTGAGGGAGCAAATCAGATCATTTCCCTCACATGGGCTTATATGGTTGTCTTTTTGGAAAAGTGCAGTGAGTTTTTTTCTTGCTATAGCCACTCATGGCCTAAGATGTGTGTTTTTTTTGTTCACACTATCTTTCTCACTATGTAGATGAACAAGCAACATGTGGTCAGAATGGCTGAGTGGTCTAAGGTGCTGCGTTAAGGCCGCAGTCTCTCCTGGAGGCGTGGGTTCGAATCCCACTTCTGACAAAAGTTTAAGTCCATTTTGTCTCTGCGTTCCTTCAGATTCTCAGCTAAAAATTGGCAGTGCATATAATATCTGAATAAGTACCAAACTTCAGTTTCAACTGCAAATGAATTTGCCCAATTCTGTCTTCAAGCTCTTATAATATTCTTCTAGCACTAGTGGTGTTTTATGTGTTTTTTGGGGGTGCCTAAAAAATCCCTTTTATTGAAGAAATGGCTTACATTCAGTCTTGTGATATTTTTGGTTTCCAATAAGTAGATTTTTAATTTTATGTAACCTCATTTTCTAATGATCCATTCAAGAGATGTTTCCACTATGAAATGAAGAGCAAGGGGAAAGAGCACAAATGATAGAGCGAGTAAGTGAGATGGGGTGTTGAGGAAGGAGAGAATGAAACAAAGACAGAGTGAGTGAACGGCAGGTAGGCATAGAAGAGGAGACTAGAAGTAAAAGTGACTTGCTTTTCCCTGCTCTTGACCTCCCACCCATCTCAAACCAATCACAAACATACCTTCTATGCAACGTTGGTATGCAGAACTTCACTCCTCAGCCAGTGAGGGTGAGTCCCAAGCCAGGGGCTAGAGAGCAAAAGAATGGATGTGCTCGAACGTTCCTTGCTAGGGACAGTTGATCTGAAACAAGGCCTGCTCTCTTGTTTCCAGCAAGGATCTAGAAATTCTGCATGAATCTGCAAGGCACATTGACAGCATAAATTTGCATAAACTGCCCCACCTTCTGCCTTCCTACTTCCTGAGCAGTAGTTGTTAGTGTATAAAGAGAGAGGTCGCAGGCAAGATCATTTTGTGAGTAGGATACAGAACCCTAAATAGCTGGTGAGAGGTATAAGTTATTCTAAAAGCATAAAAACAGTACACCTGTGAAATGAAATGCTTTCATATGTGATCTTCTGTGTTTATTGTCCTGTGCAAAAAGTTGCACCTTGTGTTTGAAGGTTGAAATTATTTCAAGCTTGCATGGACGCAGAAATTTCTGAGTGACTTTTATACATTTCTTAGGACTCTTCACTGTCAGGATGGCCGAGTGGTCTAAGGCCCTGTGTTTAGGCTGCAGTCTCCACTGGAGGCGTGGGTTCGAATCCCACTTCTGAAATGACTTTTGGAGATATAATCTTCTTCATCAGGATAACATCTGATGGAAGTTGCATCTGTTCGTCTTCACCTGGGACGTTATTCCGTCCTCGTCTAGTCAAGAGAGCTTGGGTTTCTCATATATTTCTGTTGTACAAAGTCTTGCTGATAAAGGGCAATCCTTACCAAATGAGCTTAGGGCCCATGTAAGAGCTCATCTAGAAGAGTCATGCTCTTGTATTCCCTGGCCAGACAGGCCATGCAAATTTGGAAGAATGCCAAGCACCTGGTAGACAGCTGTACTCCAGCACACTTACAGCAATGTCCTCAGGGCTGTGATCAGGGGCTGCTTAGATTTGCGTATTCCACCCTATGTTGTGACATTGAGCTCCCTTGTTGAATTTGCTTTAGTCAGCCAAGATGTGGCTGTTGACTCAATTTCAAAGCAGCTTTGGGCCGTTCAAGTGGCTGGTGAATAGCACTTTCTCTTTGTACGCTTTAAAGGTCTAAAGAGTTCTTCATAGGTACTGCTCTGTATGGATTGTTCAAAGATCTGTTGGAAATGCTTATAATGGGATAAATAAATTGAGGGCATGCCTTTTCGGTACCAAACTTGCATGGCTGTCTGGCTTGTGGAAGGTGCTGCAAATGCAAGTCAGGATGGCCGAGTGGTCTAAGGCGCTGCGTTCAGGTCGCTGTCTCTTCTGGAGGCGTGGGTTCAAATCCCACTTCTGACAAACCTGTGTTTAATCTTCTTTTTTCTTGAGGGAGAAAATCAGATCATTTCCCTCACATGGGCTTATATGGTTGTCTTTTTGGAAAAGTGCAGTGAGTTTTTTTCTTGCTATAGCCACTTATGGCCTAAGATGTGTGTTTTTTTTGTTCACACTATCTTTCTCACTATGTAGATGGACAAGCAACATGTGGTCAGGATGACCGAGTGGTCTAAGGCGCTGCGTTAAGGCCGCAGTCTCTCCTGGAGGTGTGGGTTCGAATCTCACTTCTGACAAAACTTTAAGTCCATTTTGTCTCTTCGTTCCTTCAGAATCTCAGCTAAAAATTGGCAGTGCATATAATATCTGAATAAGTACCAAACTTCAGTTTCAACTGCAAATGAATTTGCCCAATTCTGTCTTCAAGCTCTTATAATATTCTTCTAGCACTAGTGGTGTTTTATGTGTTTTTTGGGGGGTGCCTAAAAAATCCCTTTTATTGAAGAAATGGCTTACATTCAGTCTTGTGATATTTTTGGTTTCCAATAAGTAGATTTTTAATTTTATGTAACCTCATTTTCTAATGATCCATTCAAGAGATGTTTCCACTATGAAATGAAGAGCAAGGGGAAAGAGCACAAATGATAGAGCCAGTGAGTGAGATGGGGTGTTGAGGAAGGAGAGAATGAAACAAAGACAGAGTGAGTGAACGGCAGGTAGGCATAGAAGAGGAGACTAGAAGTGAAGGTGACTTGCTTTTCCCTGCTCTTGACCTCCCACCCATCTCAAACCAATCACAAACATACCTTCTATGCAACGTTGGTATGCAGAACTTCACTCCTCAGCTAGTGAGGGTGAGTCCCAAGCCAGGGGCTAGAGAGCAAAAGAATGGATGTGCTCAGACGTTCCTTGCTAGGGACAGTTGATCTGAAACAAGGCCTGCTCTCTTGTTTCCAGCAAGGATCTAGAAATTCTGCATGAATCTGCAAGGCACATTGACAGCATAAATTTGCATAAACTGCCCCACCTTCTGCCTTCCTACTTCCTGAGCAATAGTTGTTTGTGTATAAAGAGAGAGGTCGCAGGCAAGATAATTTTGTGAGTAGGATACAGAACCCTAAATAGCTGGTGAGAGGTATAAGTTATTCTAAAAGCATAAAAACAGTACACCTGTGAAATGAAATGCTTTCATATGTGATCTTCTGTGTTTATTGTCCTGTGCAAAAAGTTGCACCTTGTGTTTGAAGGTTGAAATTATTTCAAGCTTGCATGGACGCAGAAATTTCTGAGTGACTTTTATACATTTCTTAGGACTCTTCACTGTCAGGATGGCCGAGTGGTCTAAGGTGCTGTGTTTAGGCCGCAGTCTCCTCTGGAGGTGTGGGTTCGAATCCCACTTCTGAAATGACTTTTGGAGATATAATCTTCTTCATCAGGATAACATCTGATGGAAGTTGCATCTGTTCGTCTTCACCTGGGACGTTATTCCGTCCTCGTCTAGTCAAGAGAGCTTGGGTTTCTCATATATTTCTGTTGTACAAAGTCTTGCTGATAAAGGGCAATCCTTACCAAATGAGCTTAGGGCCCATGTAAGAGCTCATCTAGAAGAGTCATGCTCTTGTATTCCCTGGCCAGACAGGCCATGCAAATTTGGAAGAATGCCAAGCACCTGGTAGACAGCTGTACTCCAGCACACTTACAGCAATGTCCTCAGGGCTGTGATCAGGGGCTGCTTAGATTTGCGTATTCCACCCTATGTTGTGACATTGAGCTCCCTTGTTGAATTTGCTTTAGTCAGCCAAGATGTGGCTGTTGACTCAATTTCAAAGCAGCTTTGGGCCGTTCAAGTGGCTGGTGAATAGCACTTTCTCTTTGTACGCTTTAAAGGTCTAAAGAGTTCTTCATAGGTACTGCTCTGTATGGATTGTTCAAAGATCTGTTGGAAATGCTTATAATGGGATAAATAAATTGAGGGCATGCCTTTTCGGTACCAAACTTGCATGGCTGTCTGGCTTGTGGAAGGTGCTGCAAATGCAAGTCAGGATGGCCGAGTGGTCTAAGGCGCTGCGTTCAGGTCGCTGTCTCTTCTGGAGGCGTGGGTTCAAATCCCACTTCTGACAAACCTGTGTTTAATCTTCTTTTTTCTTGAGGGAGAAAATCAGATCATTTCCCTCACATGGGCTTATATGGTTGTCTTTTTGGAAAAGTGCAGTGAGTTTTTTTCTTGCTATAGCCACTTATGGCCTAAGATGTGTGTTTTTTTTGTTCACACTATCTTTCTCACTATGTAGATGGACAAGCAACATGTGGTCAGGATGACCGAGTGGTCTAAGGCGCTGCGTTAAGGCCGCAGTCTCTCCTGGAGGTGTGGGTTCGAATCTCACTTCTGACAAAACTTTAAGTCCATTTTGTCTCTTCGTTCCTTCAGAATCTCAGCTAAAAATTGGCAGTGCATATAATATCTGAATAAGTACCAAACTTCAGTTTCAACTGCAAATGAATTTGCCCAATTCTGTCTTCAAGCTCTTATAATATTCTTCTAGCACTAGTGGTGTTTTATGTGTTTTTTGGGGGGTGCCTAAAAAATCCCTTTTATTGAAGAAATGGCTTACATTCAGTCTTGTGATATTTTTGGTTTCCAATAAGTAGATTTTTAATTTTATGTAACCTCATTTTCTAATGATCCATTCAAGAGATGTTTCCACTATGAAATGAAGAGCAAGGGGAAAGAGCACAAATGATAGAGCCAGTGAGTGAGATGGGGTGTTGAGGAAGGAGAGAATGAAACAAAGACAGAGTGAGTGAACGGCAGGTAGGCATAGAAGAGGAGACTAGAAGTGAAGGTGACTTGCTTTTCCCTGCTCTTGACCTCCCACCCATCTCAAACCAATCACAAACATACCTTCTATGCAACGTTGGTATGCAGAACTTCACTCCTCAGCTAGTGAGGGTGAGTCCCAAGCCAGGGGCTAGAGAGCAAAAGAATGGATGTGCTCAGACGTTCCTTGCTAGGGACAGTTGATCTGAAACAAGGCCTGCTCTCTTGTTTCCAGCAAGGATCTAGAAATTCTGCATGAATCTGCAAGGCACATTGACAGCATAAATTTGCATAAACTGCCCCACCTTCTGCCTTCCTACTTCCTGAGCAATAGTTGTTTGTGTATAAAGAGAGAGGTCGCAGGCAAGATAATTTTGTGAGTAGGATACAGAACCCTAAATAGCTGGTGAGAGGTATAAGTTATTCTAAAAGCATAAAAACAGTACACCTGTGAAATGAAATGCTTTCATATGTGATCTTCTGTGTTTATTGTCCTGTGCAAAAAGTTGCACCTTGTGTTTGAAGGTTGAAATTATTTCAAGCTTGCATGGACGCAGAAATTTCTGAGTGACTTTTATACATTTCTTAGGACTCTTCACTGTCAGGATGGCCGAGTGGTCTAAGGCGCTGTGTTTAGGCTGCAGTCTCCTCTGGAGGCGTGGGTTCGAATCCCACTTCTGAAATGACTTTTGGAGATATAATCTTCTTCATCAGGATAACATCTGATGGAAGTTGCATCTGTTCGTCTTCACCTGGGATGTTATTCCGTCCTCGTCTAGTCAAGAAAGCTTGGGTTTCTCATATATTTCTGTTGGACAAAGTCTTGCTGATAAAGTGCAATCCTGGCCAAATGAGCTTAGGACCCATGTAAGAGCTCATCTAGAAGAGTCATGCTCTTGTATTCCCTGGCCAGACAGGCCATGCAAATTTGGAAGAATGCCAAGCACCTGGTAGACAGCTGTACTCCAGCACACTTACAGCAATGTCCTCAGGGCTGTGATCAGGGGCTGCTTAGATTTGTGTATTCCACCCTATGTTGTGACATTGAGCTCCCTTGTTGAATTTGCTTTAGTCAGCCAAGATATGGCTGTTGACTCAATTTCAAAGCAGCTTTGGGCCGTTCAAGTGGCTGGTGAATAGCACTTTCTCTTTGTACTCATTAAAGGTCTAAAGAGTTCTTCATAGGTACTGCTCTGTATGGATTGTTCAAAGATCTGTTGGAAATGCTTATAATGGGATAAATAAATTGAGGGCATGCCTTTTCGGTACCCCACTTGCATGGCTGTCTGGCTTGTGGAAGGTGCTGCAATTGCAAGTCAGGATGGCCGAGTGGTCTAAGGCGCTGCGTTCAGGTCACAGTCTCTTCTGGAGGTGTGGGTTCAAATCCCACTTCTGACAAACCTGTGTTTAATCTTCTTTTTTCTAGAGGGAGAAAATCAGATAATTTCCCTCACATGGGCTTATATGGTTGTCTTTTTGGAAAAGTGCAGTGAGTTTTTTTTCTTGCTATAGCCACTCATGGCCTAAGATGTGTGTTTTTTTTGTTCACACTATCTTTCTCACTATGTAGATGAACAAGCAACATGTGGTCAGGATGGCCGAGTGGTCTAAGGCGCTGCATTAAGGCCGCAGTCTCTCCTGGAGGCGTGGGTTCGAATCCCACTTCTGACAAAACTTTAAGTCCATTTTGTCTCTGCGTTCCTTCAGAATCTCAGCTAAAAATTGGCAGTGCATATAATATCTGAATAAGTACCAAACTTCAGTTTCAACTGCAAATGAATTTGCCCAATTCTGTCTTCAAGCTCTTATAATATTCTTCTAGCACTCGTGGTGTTTTATGTGTTTTTTGGGGGGTGCCTAAAAAATCCCTTTTATTGAAGAAATGGCTTACATTCAGTCTTGTGATATTTTTGGTTTCCAATAAGTAGATTTTTAATTTTATGTAACCTCATTTTCTAATGATCCATTCAAGAGATGTTTCCACTATGAAATGAAGAGCAAGGGGAAAGAGTACGAATGATAGAGCGAGTGAGTGAGATGGGGTGTTGAGGAAGGAGAGAATGAAACAAAGACAGAGTGAGTGAACGGCAGGTAGGCATAGAAAAGGAGACTAGAAGTGAAGGTGACTTGCTTTTCCCTGCTCTTGACCTCCCACCCATCTCAAACCAATCACAAACATACCTTCTATGCAACGTTGGTATGCAGAACTTCACTCCTCAGCCAGTGAGGGTGAGTCCCAAGCCAGGGGCTAGAGAGCAAAAGAATGGATGTGCTCAGACGTTCCTTGCTAGGGACAGTTGATCTGAAACAAGGCCTGCTCTCTTGTTTCCAGCAAGGATCTAGAAATTCTGCATGAATCTGCAAGGCACATTGACAGCATAAATGTGCATAAACTGCCCCACCTTCTGCCTTCCTACTTCCTGAGCAGTAGTTGTTTGTGTATGGAGAGAAAGGTCGCAGGCAAGGTAATTTTGTGAGTCGGATACAGAACCCTAAATAGCTGGTGAGAGGTATAAGTTATTCTAAAAGCATAAAAACAGTACACCTGTGAAATGAAATGCTTTCATATGTGATCTTCTGTGTTTATTGTCCTGTGCAAAAAGTTGCACCTTGTGTTTGAAGGTTGAAATTATTTCAAGCTTGCATGGACGCAGAAATTTCTGAGTGACTTTTATACATTTCTTAGGACTCTTCACTGTCAGGATGGCCGAGTGGTCTAAGGCGCTGTGTTTAGGCTGCAGTCTCCTCTGGAGGCGTGGGTTCGAATCCCACTTCTGAAATTACTTTTGGAGATATAATCTTCTTCATCAGGATAACATCTGATGGAAGTTGCATCTGTTCGTCTTCACCTGGGACGTTATTCCGTCCTCGTCTAGTCAAGAGAGCTTGGGTTTCTCATATATTTCTGTTGTACAAAGTCTTGCTGATAAAGTGCAATCCTTACCAAATGAGCTTAGGACCCATGTAAGAGCTCATCTAGAAGAGTCATGCTCTTGTATTCCCTGGCCAGACAGGCCATGCAAATTTGGAAGAATGCCAGGCACCTGGTAGACAGCTGTACTCCAGCACACTTACAGCAATGTCCTCAGGGCTGTGATCAGGGGCTGCTTAGATTTGTGTATTCCACCCTATGTTGTGACATTGAGCTCCCTTGTTGAATTTGCTTTAGTCAGCCAAGATATGGCTGTTGACTCAATTTCAAAGCAGCTTTGGGCCGTTCAAGTGGCTGGTGAATAGCACTTTCTCTTTGTACTCATTAAAGGTCTAAAGAGTTCTTCATAGGTACTGCTCTGTATGGATTGTTCAAAGATCTGTTGGAAATGCTTATAATGGGATAAATAAATTGAGGGCATGCCTTTTCGGTACCCCACTTGCATGGCTGTCTGGCTTGTGGAAGGTGCTGCATTTGCAAGTCAGGATGGCCTAGTGGTCTAAGGCGCTGCGTTCAGGTCGCAGTCTCTTCTGGAGGCGTGGGTTCAAATCCCACTTCTGACAAACCTGTGTTTAATCTTCGTTTTTCTAGAGGGAGAAAATCAGATCATTTCCCTCACATGGGCTTATATGGTTGTCTTTTTGGAAAAGTGCAGTGAGTTTTTTTTCTTGCTATAGCCACTCATGGCCTAAGATGTGTGTTTTCTTTTTGTTCACACTATCTTTCTCACTATGTAGATGAACAAGCAACATGTGGTCAGGATGGCCGAGTGGTCTAAGGCGCTGCGTTAAGGCCGCAGTCTCTCCTGGAGGCGTGGGTTCGAATCCCACTTCTGACAAAACTTTAAGTCCATTTTGTCTCTGCGTTCCTTCAGAATCTCAGCTAAAAATTGGCAGTGCATATAATATCTGAATAAGTACCAAACTTCAGTTTTAACTGCAAATGAATTTGCCCAATTCTGTCTTCAAGCTCGTATAATATTCTTCTAGCACTAGTGGTGTTTTATGTGTTTTTTGGGGGGTGCCTAAAATATCCCTTTTATTGAAGAAATGGCTTACATTCAGTCTTGTGATATTTTTGGTTTCCAATAAGTAGATTTTTAATTTTATGTAACCTCATTTTCTAATGATCCATTCAAGAGATGTTTCCACTATGAAATGAAGAGCAAGGGGAAAGAGCACAAATGATAGAGCCAGTGAGTGAGATGGGGTGTTGAGGAAGGAGAGAATGAAACAAAGACAGAGTGAGTGAACGGCAGGTAGGCATAGAAGAGGAGACTAGAAGTGAGGGTGACTTGCTTTTCCCTGCTCTTGACCTCCCACCCATCTCAAACCAATCACAAACATACCTTCTATTCAACGTTGGTATGCAGAACTTCACTCCTCAGCCAGTGAGGGTGAGTCCCAAGCCAGGGGCTAGAGAGCAAAAGAATGGATGTGCTCAGACGTTCCTTGCTAGGGACAGTTGATCTGAAACAAGGCCTGCTCTCTTGTTTCCAGCAAGGATCTAGAAATTCTGCATGAATCTGCAAGGCACATTGACAGCATAAATTTGCATAAACTGCCCCACCTTCTGCCTTCCTACTTCCTGAGCAGTAGTTGTTTGTGTATAAAGAGAGAGGTCGCAGGCAAGGTAATTTTGTGAGTAGGATACAGAACCCTAAATAGCTGGTGAGAGGTATAAGTTATTCTAAAAGCATAAAAACAGTACACCTGTGAAATGAAATGCTTTCATATGTGATCTTCTGTGTTTATTGTCCTGTGCAAAAAGTTGCACCTTGTGTTTGAAGGTTGAAATTATTTCAAGCTTGCATGGACGCAGAAATTTCTGAGTGACTTTTATACATTTCTTAGGACTCTTCACTGTCAGGATGGCCGAGTGGTCTAAGGCCCTGTGTTTAGGCTGCAGTCTCCTCTGGAGGCGTGGGTTCGAATCCCACTTCTGAAATGACTTTTGGAGGTATAATCTTCTTCATCAGGATAACATCTGATGGAAGTTGCATCTGTTCGTCTTCACCTGGGACGTTATTCCGTCCTCGTCTAGTCAAGAGAGCTTGGGTTTCTCATATATTTCTGTTGTACAAAGTCTTGCTGATAAAGTGCAATCCTTACCAAATGAGCTTAGGACCCATGTAAAAGCTCATCTAGAAGAGTCATGCTCTTGTATTCCCTGGCCAGACAGGCCATGCAAATTTGGAAGAATGCCAAGCACCTGGTAGACAGCTGTACTCCAGCACACTTACAGCAATGTCCTTAGGGCTGTGATCAGGGGCTGCTTAGATTTGCGTATTCCACCCTATGTGGTGACATTGAGCTCCCTTGTTGAATTTGCTTTAGTCAGCCAAGATGTGGCTGTTGACTCAATTTCAAAGCAGCTTTGGGCCGTTCAAGTGGCTGGTGAATAGCACTTTCTCTTTGTACGCTTTAAAGGTCTAAAGAGTTCTTCATAGGTACTGCTCTGTATGGATTGTTCAAAGATCTGTTGGAAATGCTTATAATGGGATGAATAAATTGAGGGCATGCCTTTTCGGTACCCCACTTGCATGGCTGTCTGGCTTGTGGAAGGTGCTGCAAATGCAAGTCAGGATGGCCGAGTGGTCTAAGGCGCTGCGTTCAGGTCGCAGTCTCTTCTGGAGGCGTGGGTTCAAATCCCACTTCTGACAAACCTATGTTTAATCTTCTATTTTCTTGAGGGAGAAAATCAGATCATTTCCCTCACATGGGCTTATATGGTTGTCTTTTTGGAAAAGTGCAGTGAGTTTTTTTCTTGCTATAGCCACTTATGGCCTAAGATGTGTGTTTTTTTTGTTCACACTATCTTTCTCACTATGTAAATGGACAAGCAACATGTGGTCAGGATGGCCGAGTGGTCTAAGGTGCTGCGTTAAGGCCGCAGTCTCTCCTGGAGGCGTGGGTTCAAATCCCACTTCTGACAAAACTTTAAGTCCATTTTGTCTCTGCGTTCCTTCAGAATCTCAGCTAAAAATTGGCAGTGCATACAATATCTGAATAAGTACCAAACTTCAGTTTCAACTGCAAATGAATTTGCCCAATTCTGTCTTCAAGCTCTTATAATATTCTTCTAGCACTAGTGGTGTTTTATGTGTTTTTTGGGGGGTGCCTAAAAATCCCTTTTATTGAAGAAATGGCTTACATTCAGTCTTGTGATATTTTTGGTTTCCAATAAGTAGATTTTTAATTTTATGTAACCTCATTTTATAATGATCCATTCAAGAGATTTTTCCACTATGAAATGAAGAGCAAGGGGAAAGAGCACAAATGATAGAGCGAGTGAGTGAGATGGGGTGTTGAGGAAGGAGAGAATGAAACAAAGACAGAGGGAGTGAACGGCAGGGAGGCATAGAAGAGGAGACTAGAAGTGAAAGTGACTTGCTTTTCCCTGCTCTTGACCTCCCACCCATCTCAAACCAATCACAAACATACCTTCTATGCAACGTTGGTATGCAGAACTTCACTCCTCAGCCAGTGAGGGTGAGTCCCAAGCCAGGGGCTAGAGAGCAAAAGAATGGATGTGCTCAGACGTTCCTTGCTAGGGACAGTTGATCTGAAACAAGGCCTGCTCTCTTGTTTCCAGCAAGGATCTAGAAATTCTGCATGAATCTGCAAGGCACATTGACAGCATAAATTTGCATAAACTGCCCCACCTTCTGCCTTCCTACTTCCTGAGCAGTAGTTGTTTGTGTATAAAGAGAGAGGTCGCAGGCAAGGTAATTTTGTGAGTAGGATACAGAACCCTAAATAGCTGGTGAGAGGTATAAGTTATTCTAAAAGCATAAAAACAGAACACCTGTGAAATGAAATGCTTTCATATGTGATCTTCTGTGTTTATTGTCCTGTGCAAAAAGTTGCACCTTGTGTTTGAAGGTTGAAATTATTTCAAGCTTGCATGGACGCAGAAATTTCTGAGTGACTTTTATACATTTCTTAGGACTCTCCACTGTCAGGATGGCCGAGTGGTCTAAGGCGCTGTGTTTAGGCTGCAGTCTCCTCTGGAGGCGTGGGTTCGAATCCCACTTCTGACATGACTTTTGGAGATATAATCTTCTTCATCAGGATAACATCTGATGGAAGTTGCATCTGTTCGTCTTCACCTGGGACGTTATTCCGTCCTGGTCTAGTCAAGAGAGATTGGGTTTCTCATATATTTCTGTTGTACAAAGTCTTGCTGATAAAGTGCAATCCTTACCAAATGAGCTTAGGACCCATGTAAGAGCTCATCTAGAAGAGTCACGCTCTTGTATTCCCTGGCCAGACAGGCAATGCAAATTTGGAAGAATGCCAAGCACATGGTAGACAGCTGTACTCCAGCACACTTACAGCAATGTCCTCAGGGCTGTGATCAGGGGCTGCTTAGATTTGCGTATTCCACCCTATTTTGTGACATTGAGCTCCCTTGTTGAATTTGCTTTAGTCAGCCAAGATGTGGCTGATGACTCAATTTCAAAGCAGCTTTGGGCCGTTCAAGTGGCTGGTGAATAGCACTTTCTCTTTGTACGCTTTAAAGGTCTAAAGAGTTCTTCATAGGTACTGCTCTGTATGGATTGTTCAAAGATCTGTTGGAAATGCTTATAATGGGATAAATAAATTGAGGGCATGCCTTTTCGGTACCAAACTTGCATGGCTGTCTGGCTTGTGGAAGGTGATGCAAATGCAAGTCAGGATGGCCTAGTGGTCTAAGGCGCTGTGTTCAGGTCGCAGTCTCTTCTGGAGGCGTGGGTTCAAATCCCACTTCTGACAAACCTGTGTTTAATCTTCTTTTTTTCTTGAGGGAGCAAATCAGATCATTTCCCTCACATGGGCTTATATGGTTGTCTTTTTGGAAAAGTGCAGTGAGTTTTTTTCTTGCTATAGCCACTCATGGCCTAAGATGTGTGTTTTTTTTGTTCACACTATCTTTCTCACTATGTAGATGAACAAGCAACATGTGGTCAGAATGGCTGAGTGGTCTAAGGTGCTGCGTTAAGGCCGCAGTCTCTCCTGGAGGCGTGGGTTCGAATCCCACTTCTGACAAAAGTTTAAGTCCATTTTGTCTCTGCGTTCCTTCAGATTCTCAGCTAAAAATTGGCAGTGCATATAATATCTGAATAAGTACCAAACTTCAGTTTCAACTGCAAATGAATTTGCCCAATTCTGTCTTCAAGCTCTTATAATATTCTTCTAGCACTAGTGGTGTTTTATGTGTTTTTTGGGGGTGCCTAAAAAATCCCTTTTATTGAAGAAATGGCTTACATTCAGTCTTGTGATATTTTTGGTTTCCAATAAGTAGATTTTTAATTTTATGTAACCTCATTTTCTAATGATCCATTCAAGAGATGTTTCCACTATGAAATGAAGAGCAAGGGGAAAGAGCACAAATGATAGAGCGAGTAAGTGAGATGGGGTGTTGAGGAAGGAGAGAATGAAACAAAGACAGAGTGAGTGAACGGCAGGTAGGCATAGAAGAGGAGACTAGAAGTAAAAGTGACTTGCTTTTCCCTGCTCTTGACCTCCCACCCATCTCAAACCAATCACAAACATACCTTCTATGCAACGTTGGTATGCAGAACTTCACTCCTCAGCCAGTGAGGGTGAGTCCCAAGCCAGGGGCTAGAGAGCAAAAGAATGGATGTGCTCGAACGTTCCTTGCTAGGGACAGTTGATCTGAAACAAGGCCTGCTCTCTTGTTTCCAGCAAGGATCTAGAAATTCTGCATGAATCTGCAAGGCACATTGACAGCATAAATTTGCATAAACTGCCCCACCTTCTGCCTTCCTACTTCCTGAGCAGTAGTTGTTAGTGTATAAAGAGAGAGGTCGCAGGCAAGATCATTTTGTGAGTAGGATACAGAACCCTAAATAGCTGGTGAGAGGTATAAGTTATTCTAAAAGCATAAAAACAGTACACCTGTGAAATGAAATGCTTTCATATGTGATCTTCTGTGTTTATTGTCCTGTGCAAAAAGTTGCACCTTGTGTTTGAAGGTTGAAATTATTTCAAGCTTGCATGGACGCAGAAATTTCTGAGTGACTTTTATACATTTCTTAGGACTCTTCACTGTCAGGATGGCCGAGTGGTCTAAGGCCCTGTGTTTAGGCTGCAGTCTCCACTGGAGGCGTGGGTTCGAATCCCACTTCTGAAATGACTTTTGGAGATATAATCTTCTTCATCAGGATAACATCTGATGGAAGTTGCATCTGTTCGTCTTCACCTGGGACGTTATTCCGTCCTCGTCTAGTCAAGAGAGCTTGGGTTTCTCATATATTTCTGTTGTACAAAGTCTTGCTGATAAAGGGCAATCCTTACCAAATGAGCTTAGGGCCCATGTAAGAGCTCATCTAGAAGAGTCATGCTCTTGTATTCCCTGGCCAGACAGGCCATGCAAATTTGGAAGAATGCCAAGCACCTGGTAGACAGCTGTACTCCAGCACACTTACAGCAATGTCCTCAGGGCTGTGATCAGGGGCTGCTTAGATTTGCGTATTCCACCCTATGTTGTGACATTGAGCTCCCTTGTTGAATTTGCTTTAGTCAGCCAAGATGTGGCTGTTGACTCAATTTCAAAGCAGCTTTGGGCCGTTCAAGTGGCTGGTGAATAGCACTTTCTCTTTGTACGCTTTAAAGGTCTAAAGAGTTCTTCATAGGTACTGCTCTGTATGGATTGTTCAAAGATCTGTTGGAAATGCTTATAATGGGATAAATAAATTGAGGGCATGCCTTTTCGGTACCAAACTTGCATGGCTGTCTGGCTTGTGGAAGGTGCTGCAAATGCAAGTCAGGATGGCCGAGTGGTCTAAGGCGCTGCGTTCAGGTCGCTGTCTCTTCTGGAGGCGTGGGTTCAAATCCCACTTCTGACAAACCTGTGTTTAATCTTCTTTTTTCTTGAGGGAGAAAATCAGATCATTTCCCTCACATGGGCTTATATGGTTGTCTTTTTGGAAAAGTGCAGTGAGTTTTTTTCTTGCTATAGCCACTTATGGCCTAAGATGTGTGTTTTTTTTGTTCACACTATCTTTCTCACTATGTAGATGGACAAGCAACATGTGGTCAGGATGACCGAGTGGTCTAAGGCGCTGCGTTAAGGCCGCAGTCTCTCCTGGAGGTGTGGGTTCGAATCTCACTTCTGACAAAACTTTAAGTCCATTTTGTCTCTTCGTTCCTTCAGAATCTCAGCTAAAAATTGGCAGTGCATATAATATCTGAATAAGTACCAAACTTCAGTTTCAACTGCAAATTAATTTGCCCAATTCTGTCTTCAAGCTCTTATAATATTCTTCTAGCACTAGTGGTGTTTTATGTGTTTTTTGGGGGGTGCCTAAAAAATCCCTTTTATTGAAGAAATGGCTTACATTCAGTCTTGTGATATTTTTGGTTTCCAATAAGTAGATTTTTAATTTTATGTAACCTCATTTTCTAATGATCCATTCAAGAGATGTTTCCACTATGAAATGAAGAGCAAGGGGAAAGAGCACAAATGATAGAGCCAGTGAGTGAGATGGGGTGTTGAGGAAGGAGAGAATGAAACAAAGACAGAGTGAGTGAACGGCAGGTAGGCATAGAAGAGGAGACTAGAAGTGAAGGTGACTTGCTTTTCCCTGCTCTTGACCTCCCACCCATCTCAAACCAATCACAAACATACCTTCTATGCAACGTTGGTATGCAGAACTTCACTCCTCAGCTAGTGAGGGTGAGTCCCAAGCCAGGGGCTAGAGAGCAAAAGAATGGATGTGCTCAGACGTTCCTTGCTAGGGACAGTTGATCTGAAACAAGGCCTGCTCTCTTGTTTCCAGCAAGGATCTAGAAATTCTGCATGAATCTGCAAGGCACATTGACAGCATAAATTTGCATAAACTGCCCCACCTTCTGCCTTCCTACTTCCTGAGCAATAGTTGTTTGTGTATAAAGAGAGAGGTCGCAGGCAAGATAATTTTGTGAGTAGGATACAGAACCCTAAATAGCTGGTGAGAGGTATAAGTTATTCTAAAAGCATAAAAACAGTACACCTGTGAAATGAAATGCTTTCATATGTGATCTTCTGTGTTTATTGTCCTGTGCAAAAAGTTGCACCTTGTGTTTGAAGGTTGAAATTATTTCAAGCTTGCATGGACGCAGAAATTTCTGAGTGACTTTTATACATTTCTTAGGACTCTTCACTGTCAGGATGGCCGAGTGGTCTAAGGCGCTGTGTTTAGGCTGCAGTCTCCTCTGGAGGCGTGGGTTCGAATCCCACTTCTGAAATGACTTTTGGAGATATAATCTTCTTCATCAGGATAACATCTGATGGAAGTTGCATCTGTTCGTCTTCACCTGGGATGTTATTCCGTCCTCGTCTAGTCAAGAAAGCTTGGGTTTCTCATATATTTCTGTTGGACAAAGTCTTGCTGATAAAGTGCAATCCTGGCCAAATGAGCTTAGGACCCATGTAAGAGCTCATCTAGAAGAGTCATGCTCTTGTATTCCCTGGCCAGACAGGCCATGCAAATTTGGAAGAATGCCAAGCACCTGGTAGACAGCTGTACTCCAGCACACTTACAGCAATGTCCTCAGGGCTGTGATCAGGGGCTGCTTAGATTTGTGTATTCCACCCTATGTTGTGACATTGAGCTCCCTTGTTGAATTTGCTTTAGTCAGCCAAGATATGGCTGTTGACTCAATTTCAAAGCAGCTTTGGGCCGTTCAAGTGGCTGGTGAATAGCACTTTCTCTTTGTACTCATTAAAGGTCTAAAGAGTTCTTCATAGGTACTGCTCTGTATGGATTGTTCAAAGATCTGTTGGAAATGCTTATAATGGGATAAATAAATTGAGGGCATGCCTTTTCGGTACCCCACTTGCATGGCTGTCTGGCTTGTGGAAGGTGCTGCAATTGCAAGTCAGGATGGCCGAGTGGTCTAAGGCGCTGCGTTCAGGTCACAGTCTCTTCTGGAGGTGTGGGTTCAAATCCCACTTCTGACAAACTTGTGTTTAATCTTCTTTTTTCTAGAGGGAGAAAATCAGATAATTTCCCTCACATGGGCTTATATGGTTGTCTTTTTGGAAAAGTGCAGTGAGTTTTTTTTCTTGCTATAGCCACTCATGGCCTAAGATGTGTGTTTTTTTTGTTCACACTATCTTTCTCACTATGTAGATGAACAAGCAACATGTGGTCAGGATGGCCGAGTGGTCTAAGGCGCTGCATTAAGGCCGCAGTCTCTCCTGGAGGCGTGGGTTCGAATCCCACTTCTGACAAAACTTTAAGTCCATTTTGTCTCTGCGTTCCTTCAGAATCTCAGCTAAAAATTGGCAGTGCATATAATATCTGAATAAGTACCAAACTTCAGTTTCAACTGCAAATGAATTTGCCCAATTCTGTCTTCAAGCTCTTATAATATTCTTCTAGCACTCGTGGTGTTTTATGTGTTTTTTGGGGGGTGCCTAAAAAATCCCTTTTATTGAAGAAATGGCTTACATTCAGTCTTGTGATATTTTTGGTTTCCAATAAGTAGATTTTTAATTTTATGTAACCTCATTTTCTAATGATCCATTCAAGAGATGTTTCCACTATGAAATGAAGAGCAAGGGGAAAGAGTACGAATGATAGAGCGAGTGAGTGAGATGGGGTGTTGAGGAAGGAGAGAATGAAACAAAGACAGAGTGAGTGAACGGCAGGTAGGCATAGAAAAGGAGACTAGAAGTGAAGGTGACTTGCTTTTCCCTGCTTTTGACCTCCCACCCATCTCAAACCAATCACAAACATACCTTCTATGCAACGTTGGTATGCAGAACTTCACTCCTCAGCCAGTGAGGGTGAGTCCCAAGCCAGGGGCTAGAGAGCAAAAGAATGGATGTGCTCAGACGTTCCTTGCTAGGGACAGTTGATCTGAAACAAGGCCTGCTCTCTTGTTTCCAGCAAGGATCTAGAAATTCTGCATGAATCTGCAAGGCACATTGACAGCATAAATGTGCATAAACTGCCCCACCTTCTGCCTTCCTACTTCCTGAGCAGTAGTTGTTTGTGTATGGAGAGAAAGGTCGCAGGCAAGGTAATTTTGTGAGTCGGATACAGAACCCTAAATAGCTGGTGAGAGGTATAAGTTATTCTAAAAGCATAAAAACAGTACACCTGTGAAATGAAATGCTTTCATATGTGATCTTCTGTGTTTATTGTCCTGTGCAAAAAGTTGCACCTTGTGTTTGAAGGTTGAAATTATTTCAAGCTTGCATGGACGCAGAAATTTCTGAGTGACTTTTATACATTTCTTAGGACTCTTCACTGTCAGGATGGCCGAGTGGTCTAAGGCGCTGTGTTTAGGCTGCAGTCTCCTCTGGAGGCGTGGGTTCGAATCCCACTTCTGAAATTACTTTTGGAGATATAATCTTCTTCATCAGGATAACATCTGATGGAAGTTGCATCTGTTCGTCTTCACCTGGGACGTTATTCCGTCCTCGTCTAGTCAAGAGAGCTTGGGTTTCTCATATATTTCTGTTGTACGAAGTCTTGCTGATAAAGTGCAATCCTTACCAAATGAGCTTAGGACCCATGTAAGAGCTCATCTAGAAGAGTCATGCTCTTGTATTCCCTGGCCAGACAGGCCATGCAAATTTGGAAGAATGCCAAGCACCTGGTAGACAGCTGTACTCCAGCACACTTACAGCAATGTCCTCAGGGCTGTGATCAGGGGCTGCTTAGATTTGTGTATTCCACCCTATGTTGTGACATTGAGCTCCCTTGTTGAATTTGCTTTAGTCAGCCAAGATATGGCTGTTGACTCAATTTCAAAGCAGCTTTGGGCCGTTCAAGTGGCTGGTGAATAGCACTTTCTCTTTGTACTCATTAAAGGTCTAAAGAGTTCTTCATAGGTACTGCTCTGTATGGATTGTTCAAAGATCTGTTGGAAATGCTTATAATGGGATAAATAAATTGAGGGCATGCCTTTTCGGTACCCCACTTGCATGGCTGTCTGGCTTGTGGAAGGTGCTGCATTTGCAAGTCAGGATGGCCTAGTGGTCTAAGGCGCTGCGTTCAGGTCGCAGTCTCTTCTGGAGGCGTGGGTTCAAATCCCACTTCTGACAAACCTGTGTTTAATCTTCGTTTTTCTAGAGGGAGAAAATCAGATCATTTCCCTCACATGGGCTTATATGGTTGTCTTTTTGGAAAAGTGCAGTGAGTTTTTTTTCTTGCTATAGCCACTCATGGCCTAAGATGTGTGTTTTCTTTTTGTTCACACTATCTTTCTCACTATGTAGATGAACAAGCAACATGTGGTCAGAATGGCTGAGTGGTCTAAGATGCTGCGTTAAGGCCGCAGTCTCTCCTGGAGGCGTGGGTTCGAATCCCACTTCTGACAAAAGTTTAAGTCCATTTTGTCTCTGCGTTCCTTCAGATTCTCAGCTAAAAATTGGCAGTGCATATAATATCTGAATAAGTACCAAACTTCAGTTTCAACTGCAAATGAATTTGCCCAATTCTGTCTTCAAGCTCTTATAATATTCTTCTAGCACTAGTGGTGTTTTATGTGTTTTTTGGGGGTGCCTAAAAAATCCCTTTTATTGAAGAAATGGCTTACATTCAGTCTTGTGATATTTTTGGTTTCCAATAAGTAGATTTTTAATTTTATGTAACCTCATTTTCTAATGATCCATTCAAGAGATGTTTCCACTATGAAATGAAGAGCAAGGGGAAAGAGCACAAATGATAGAGCGAGTAAGTGAGATGGGGTGTTGAGGAAGGAGAGAATGAAACAAAGACAGAGTGAGTGAACGGCAGGTAGGCATAGAAGAGGAGACTAGAAGTAAAAGTGACTTGCTTTTCCCTGCTCTTGACCTCCCACCCATCTCAAACCAATCACAAACATACCTTCTATGCAACGTTGGTATGCAGAACTTCACTCCTCAGCCAGTGAGGGTGAGTCCCAAGCCAGGGGCTAGAGAGCAAAAGAATGGATGTGCTCGAACGTTCCTTGCTAGGGACAGTTGATCTGAAACAAGGCCTGCTCTCTTGTTTCCAGCAAGGATCTAGAAATTCTGCATGAATGTGCAAGGCACATTGCCAGCATAAATTTGCATAAACTGCCCCACCTTCTGCCTTCCTACTTCCTGAGCAGTAGTTGTTTGTGTATAGAGAGAAAGGTCGCAGGCAAGGTAATTTTGTGAGTAGGATACAGAACCCTAAATAGCTGGTGAGAGGTATAAGTTATTCTAAAAGCATAAAAACAGTACACCTGTGAAATGAAATGCTTTCATATGTGATCTTCTGTGTTTATTGTCCTGTGCAAAAAGTTGCACCTTGTGTTTGAAAGTTGAAATTATTTCAAGCTTGCATGGACGCAGAAATTTCTGAGTGACTTTTATACATTTCTTAGGACTCTTCACTGTCAGGATGGCCGAGTGGTCTAAGGCGCTGTGTTTAGGCCGCAGTCTCCTCTGGAGGCGTGGGTTTGAATCCCACTTCTGACATGACTTTTGGAGATATAATCTTCTTCATCAGGATAACATCTGATGGAAGTTGCATCTGTTCGTCTTCACCTGGGACGTTATTCCGTCCTCGTCTAGTCAAGAGAGCTTGGGTTTCTCATATATTTCTGTTGTACAAAGTCTTGCTGATAAAGTGCAATCCTTACCAAATGAGCTTAGGACCCATGTAAGAGCTCATGTAGAAGAGTCATGCTCTTGTATTCCCTGGCCAGACAGGCCATGCAAATTTGGAAGAATGCCAAGCACCTGGTAGACAGCTGTACTCCAGCACACTTACAGCAATGTCCTCAGGGCTGTGATCAGGGGCTGCTTAGATTTGCGTATTCCACCCTATGTTGTGACATTGAGCTCCCTTGTTGAATTTGCTTTAGTCAGCCAAGATGTGGCTGTTGACTCAATTTCAAAGCAGCTTTGCGCCGTTCAAGTGGCTGGTGAATAGCACTTTCTCTTTGTACGCTTTAAAGGTCTAAAGAGTTCTTCATAGGTACTGCTCTGTATGGATTGTTCAAAGATCTGTTGGAAATTACAATGGGATAAATAAATTGAGGGCATGCCTTTTCGGTACCAAACTTGCATGGCTGTCTGGCTTGTGGAAGGTGCTGCAAACGCAAGTCAGGATGGCCGAGTGGTCTAAGCCACTGCGTTCAGGTCGCAGTCTCTTCTGGAGGCGTGGGTTCAAATCCCACTTCTGACAAACCTGTGTTTAATCTTCTTTTTTCTTGAGGGAGAAAATCAGATCATTTCCCTCACATGGGCTTATATGGTTGTCTTTTTGGAAAAGTGCAGTGAGTTTTTTTCTTGCTATAGCCACTTATGGCCTAAGATGTGTGTTTTTTTTGTTCACACTATCTTTCTCACTATGTAGATGGACAAGCAACATGTGGTCAGGAAGGCCGAGTGGTCTAAGGCGCTGTGTTAAAGCCGCAGTCTCTCCTGGAGGCGTGGGTTCGAATCTCACTTCTGACAAAACTTTAAGTCCATTTTGTCTCTGCGTTCCTTCAGAATCTCAGCTAAAAATTGGCAGTGCATATAATATCTGAATAAGTACCAAACTTCAGTTTCAACTGCAAATTAATTTGCCCAATTCTGTCTTCAAGCTCTTATAATATTCTTCTAGCACTAGTGGTGTTTCATGTGTTTTTCGGGGGGGCCTAAAAAATCCCTTTTATTGAAGAAATGGCTTACATTCAGTCTTGTGATATTTTTGGTTTCCAATAAGTAGATTTTTAATTTTATGTAACCTCATTTTCTAATGATCCATTCAAGAGATGTTTCCACTATGAAATGAAGAGCAAGGGGAAAGAGCACAAATGATAGAGCGAGTGAGTGAGATGGGGTGTTGAGGAAGGAGAGAATGAAACAAAGACAGAGTGAGTGAACGGCAGGGAGGCATAGAAGAGGAGACTAGAAGTGAAAGTGACTTGCTTTTCCCTGCTCTTGGCCTCCCACCCATCTCAAACCAATCACAAACATACCTTCTATGCAACGTTGGTATGCAGAACTTCACTCCTCAGCCAGTGAGGGTGAGTCCCAAGCCAGGGGGTAGAGAGCAAAAGAATGGATGTGCTCAGACGTTCCTTGCTAGGGACAGTTGATCTGAAACAAGGCATGCTCTCTTGTTTCCAGCAAGGATCTAGAAATTCTGCATGAATGTGCAAGGCACATTGCCAGCATAAATTTGCATAAACTGCCCCACCTTCTGCCTTCCTACTTCCTGAGCAGTAGTTGTTTGTGTATAGAGAGAAAGGTCGCAGGCAAGGTAATTTTGTGAGTAGGATACAGAACCCTAAATAGCTGGTGAGAGGTATAAGTTATTCTAAAAGCATAAAAACAGTACACCTGTGAAATGAAATGCTTTCATATGTGATCTTCTGTGTTTATTGTCCTGTGCAAAAAGTTGCACCTTGTGTTTGAAGGTTGAAATTATTTCAAGCGTGCATGGACGCAGAAATTTCTGAGTGACTTTTATACATTTCTTAGGACTCTTCACTGTCAGGATGGCCGAGTGGTCTAAGGCGCTGTGTTTAGGCCGCAGTCTCCTCTGGAGGCGTGGGTTCGAATCCCACTTCTGAAATGACTTTTGGAGATATACTCTTCTTCATCAGGATAACATCTGATGGAAGTTGCTTCTGTTCGTCTTCACCTGGGACGTTATTCTGTCCTCGTCTAGTCAAGAGAGCTTGGGTTTCTCATATATTTCTGTTGTACAAAGTCTTGCTGATAAAGTGCAATCCTTACCAAATGAGCTTATGACCCATGTAAGATCTCATCTAGAAGAGTCATTCTCTTGTATTCCCTGGCCAGACAGGCCATACAAATTTGGAAGAATGCCAAGCACCTGGTAGACAGCTGGACTCCAGCACACTTACAGCAATTTCCTCAGGGCAGTGATCAGGGGCTGCTTAGATTTGCGAATTCCACCCTATGTTGTGACATTGAGATCCCTTGTTGAATTTGCTTTAGTCAGCCAAGATGTGGCTATTGACTCAATTTCAAAGCAGCTTTGGGCCGTTCAAGTGGCTTGTGAATAGCACTTTCTCTTTGTACTCATTAAAGGTCTAAAGAGTTCTTCATAGGTACTGCTCTGTATGGATTGTTCAAAGATCTGTTGGAAATGCTTATAATGGGATAAATAAATTGAGGGCATGCCTTTTCGGTACCCCACTTGCATGGCTGTCTGGCTTGTGGAAGGTGCTGCAAATGCAAGTCAGGATGGCCGAGTGGTCTAAGGCGCTGCGTTCAGGTCGCAGTCTCTTATGGAGGCGTGGGTTCAAATCCCACTTCTGACAAACCTGTGTTTAATCTTCTTTTTTCTTGAGGGAGAAAATCAGATCATTTCCCTCACATGGGCTTATATGGTTGTCTTTTTGGAAAAGTGCAGTGAGTTTTTTTCTTGCTATAGCCACTCATGGCCTAAGATGTGTGTTTTTTTTGTTCACACTATCTTTCTCACTATGTAGATGGACAAGCAACATGTGGTCAGGATGGCCGAGTGGTCTAAGGCGCTGTGTTAAGGCCGCAGTCTCTCCTGGAGGCGTGGGTTCGAATCCCACTTCTGACAAAACTTTAAGTCCATTTTGTCTCTGCGTTCCTTCAGAATCTCAGCTAAAAATTGGCAGTGCATATAATATCTGAATAAGTACCAAACTTCAGTTTCAACTGCAAATTAATTTGCCCAATTCTGTCTTCAAGCTCTTATAATATTCTTCTAGCACTAGTGGTGTTTCATGTGTTTTTCGGGGGGGCCTAAAAAATCCCTTTTATTGAAGAAATGGCTTACATTCAGTCTTGTGATATTTTTGGTTTCCAATAAGTAGATTTTTAATTTTATGTAACCTCATTTTCTAATGATCCATTCAAGAGATGTTTCCACTATGAAATGAAGAGCAAGGGGAAAGAGCACAAATGATAGAGCGAGTGAGTGAGATGGGGTGTTGAGGAATGAGAGAATGAAACAAAGACAGTGAGTGAACGGCAGGTAGGCATAGAAGAGGAGACTAGAAGTGAAAGTGACTTGCTTTTCCCTGCTCTTGACCTCCCACCCATCTCAAACCAATCACAAACATACCTTCTATGCAACGTTGGTATGCAGAACTTCACTCCTCAGCCAGTGAGGGTGAGTCCCAAGCCAGGGGGTAGAGAGCAAAAGAATGGATGTGCTCAGACGTTCCTTGCTAGGGACAGTTGATCTGAAACAAGGCATGCTCTCTTGTTTCCAGCAAGGATCTAGAAATTCTGCATGAATGTGCAAGGCACATTGCCAGCATAAATTTGCATAAACTGCCCCACCTTCTGCCTTCCTACTTCCTGAGCAGTAGTTGTTTGTGTATAGAGAGAAAGGTCGCAGGCAAGGTAATTTTGTGAGTAGGATACAGAACCCTAAATAGCTGGTGAGAGGTATAAGTTATTCTAAAAGCATAAAAACAGTACACCTGTGAAATGAAATGCTTTCATATGTGATCTTCTGTGTTTATTGTCCTGTGCAAAAAGTTGCACCTTGTGTTTGAAGGTTGAAATTATTTCAAGCGTGCATGGACGCAGAAATTTCTGAGTGACTTTTATACATTTCTTAGGACTCTTCACTGTCAGGATGGCCGAGTGGTATAAGGCGCTGTGTTTAGGCCGCAGTCTCCTCTGGAGGCGTGGGTTCGAATCCCACTTCTGAAATGACTTTTGGAGATATACTCTTCTTCATCAGGATAACATCTGATGGAAGTTGCTTCTGTTCGTCTTCACCTGGGACGTTATTCTGTCCTCGTCTAGTCAAGAGAGCTTGGGTTTCTCATATATTTCTGTTGTACAAAGTCTTGCTGATAAAGTGCAATCCTTACCAAATGAGCTTATGACCCATGTAAGAGCTCATCTAGAAGAGTCATTCTCTTGTATTCCCTGGCCAGACAGGCCATACAAATTTGGAAGAATGCCAAGCACCTGGTAGACAGCTGGACTCCAGCACACTTACAGCAATTTCCTCAGGGCAGTGATCAGGGGCTGCTTAGATTTGCGAATTCCACCCTATGTTGTGACATTGAGATCCCTTGTTGAATTTGCTTTAGTCAGCCAAGATGTGGCTATTGACTCAATTTCAAAGCAGCTTTGGGCCGTTCAAGTGGCTTGTGAATAGCACTTTCTCTTTGTACTCATTAAAGGTCTAAAGAGTTCTTCATAGGTACTGCTCTGTATGGATTGTTCAAAGATCTGTTGGAAATGCTTATAATGGGATAAATAAATTGAGGGCATGCCTTTTCGGTACCCCACTTGCATGGCTGTCTGGCTTGTGGAAGGTGCTGCAAATGCAAGTCAGGATGGCCGAGTGGTCTAAGGCGCTGCGTTCAGGTCGCAGTCTCTTATGGAGGCGTGGGTTCAAATCCCACTTCTGACAAACCTGTGTTTAATCTTCTTTTTTCTTGAGGGAGAAAATCAGATCATTTCCCTCACATGGGCTTATATGGTTGTCTTTTTGGAAAAGTGCAGTGAGTTTTTTTCTTGCTATAGCCACTCATGGCCTAAGATGTGTGTTTTTTTTGTTCACACTATCTTTCTCACTATGTAGATGAACAAGCAACATGTGGTCAGGATGGCCAAGTGGTCTAAGGCGCTGCGTTAAGGCCGCAGTCTCTCCTGGAGGCGTGGGTTCGAATCCCACTTCTGACAAAACTTTAAGTCCATTTTGTCTCTGCGTTCCTTCAGAATCTCAGCTAAAAATTGGCAGTGCATATAATATCTGAATAAGTACCAAACTTCAGTTTCAACTGCAAATGAATTTGCCCAATTCTGTCTTCAAGCTCTTATAATATTCTTCTAGCACTAGTGGTGTTTTATGTGTTTTTTGGGGGGTGCCTTAAAAATCCCTTTTATTGAAGAAATGGCTTACATTGAGTCTTGTGATATTTTTGGTTTCCAATAAGTAGATTTTTAATTTTATGTAACCTCATTTTCTAATGATCCATTCAAGAGATGTTTCCACTATGAAATGAAGAGCAAGGGGAAAGAGCACAAATGATAGAGCGAGTGAGTGAGATGGGGTGTTGAGAAAGGAGAGAATGAAACAAAGACAGAGTGAGTGAACGGCAGGTAGGCATAGAAGAGGAGACTAGAAGTGAAAGTGACTTGCTTTTCCCTGCTCTTGACCTCCCACCCATCTCAAACCAATCACAAACATACCTTCTATGCAACGTTGGTATGCAGAACTTCACTCCTCAGCCAGTGAGGGTGAGTCCCAAGCCAGGGGCTAGAGAGCAAAAGAATGGATGTGCTCAGACGTTCCTTGCTAGGGACAGTTGATCTGAAGCAAGGCCTGCTCTCTTGTTTCCAGCAAGGATCTAGAAATTCTGCATGAATGTGCAAGGCACATTGCCAGCATAAATTTGCATAAACTGCCCCACCTTCTGCCTTCCTACTTCCTGAGCAGTAGTTGTTTGTGTATAGAGAGAAAGGTCGCAGGCAAGGTAATTTTGTGAGTAGGATACAGAACCCTAAATAGCTGGTGAGAGGTATAAGTTATTCTAAAAGCATAAAAACAGTACACCTGTGAAATGAAATGCTTTCATATGTGATCTTCTGTGTTTATTGTCCTGTGCAAAAAGTTGCACCTTGTGTTTGAAGGTTGAAATTATTTCAAGCGTGCATGGACGCAGAAATTTCTGAGTGACTTTTATACATTTCTTAGGACTCTTCACTGTCAGGATGGCCGAGTGGTCTAAGGCGCTGTGTTTAGGCCACAGTCTCCTCTGGAGACGTGGGTTTGAATCCCACTTCTGAAATGACTTTTGGAGATATAATCTTCTTCATCAGGATAACATCTGATGGAAGTTGCTTCTGTTCGTCTTCACCTGGGACGTTATTCTGTCCTCGTCTAGTCAAGAGAGCTTGGGTTTCTCATATATTTCTGTTGTACAAAGTCTTGCTGATAAAGTGCAATCCTTACCAAATGAGCTTATGACCCATGTAAGAGCTCATCTAGAAGAGTCATTCTCTTGTATTCCCTGGCCAGACAGGCCATACAAATTTGGAAGAATGCCAAGCACCTGGTAGACAGCTGGACTCCAGCACACTTACAGCAATTTCCTCAGGGCAGTGATGAGGGGCTGCTTAGATTTGCGAATTCCACCCTATGTTGTGACATTGAGATCCCTTGTTGAATTTGCTTTAGTCAGCCAAGATGTGGCTATTGACTCAATTTCAAAGCAGCTTTGGGCCGTTCAAGTGGCTGGTGAATAGCACTTTCTCTTTGTACTCATTAAAGGTCTAAAGAGTTCTTCATAGGTACTGCTCTGTATGGATTGTTCAAAGATCTGTTGGAAATGCTTATAATGGGATAAATAAATTGAGGGCATGCCTTTTCGGTACTAAACTTGCATGGCTGTCTGGCTTGTGGAAGGTGCTGCAAATGCAAGTCAGGATGGCCGAGTGGTCTAAGGCGCTGCGTTCAGGTCGCAGTCTCTTCTGGAGGCGTGGGTTCAAATCCCACTTCTGACAAACCTGTGTTTAATCTTCTTTTTTCTTGAGGGAGAAAATCAGATCATTTCCCTCACATGGGCTTATATGGTTGTCTTTTTGGAAAAGTGCAGTGAGTTTTTTTCTTGCTATAGCCACTCATGGCCTAAGATGTGTGTTTTTTTTGTTCACACTATCTTTCTCACTATGTAGATGAACAAGCAACATGTGTTCAGGATGGCCGAGGGGTCTAAGGCGCTGCGTTAAGGCCGCAGTCTCTCCTGGAGGCGTGGGTTCGAATCCCACTTCTGACAAAACTTTAAGTCCATTTTGTCTCTGCGTTCCTTCAGAATCTCAGCTAAAAATTGGCAGTGCATATAATATCTGAATAAGTACCAAACTTCAGTTTCAACTGCAAATGAATTTGCCCAATTCTGTCTTCAAGCTCGTATAATATTCTTCTAGCACTAGTGGTGTTTTATGTGTTTTTTGGGGGGTGCCTAAAAAATCCCTTTTATTGAAGAAATGGTTGCATTCAGTCTTGTGATATTTTTGGTTTCCAATAAGTAGATTTTTAATTTTATGTAACCTCATTTTCTAATGATCCATTCAAGAGATGTTTCCACTATGAAATGAAGAGCAAGGGGAAAGAGCACAAATGATAGAGCCAGTGAGTGATATGGGGTGTTGAGGAAGGAGAGAATGAAACAAAGACAGGGTGAGTGAACGGCAGGTAGGCATAGAAGAGGAGACTAGAAGTGAAGGTGACATGCTTTTCCCTGCTCTTGACCTCCCACCCATCTCAAACCAATCACAAACATACCTTCTATGCAACGTTGGTATGCAGAACTTCACTCCTCAGCCAGTGAGGGTGAGTCCCAAGCCAGGGGCTAGAGAGCAAAAGAATGGATGTGCTCAGACGTTCCTTGCTAGGGACAGTTGATCTGAAACAAGGCCTGCTCTCTTGTTTCCAGCAAGGATCTAGAAATTCTGCATGAATCTGCAAGGCACATTGACAGCATAAATTTGCATAAACTGCCCCACCTTCTGCCTTCCTACTTCCTGAGCAGTAGTTGTTTGTGTATAAAGAGAGAGGTCGCAGGCAAGGTAATTTTGTGAGTAGGATACAGAACCCTAAATAGCTGGTGAGAGGTATAAGTTATTCTAAAAGCATAAAAACAGTACACCTGTGAAATGAAATGCTTTCATATGTGATCTTCTGTGTTTATTGTCCTGTGCAAAAAGTTGCACCTTGTGTTTGAAGGTTGAAATTATTTCAAGCTTGCATGGACGCAGAAATTTCCTGAGTGACTTTTATACATTTCTGAGGACTCTCCACTGTCAGGATGGCCGAGTGGTCTAAGGCGCTGTGTTTAGGCCGCAGTCTCCTCTGGAGACGTGGGTTCGAATCCCACTTCTGACATGACTTTTGGAGATATAATCTTCTTCATCAGGATAACATCTGATGGAAGTTGCATCTGTTCGTCTTCACCTGGGACGTTATTCCGTCCTCGTCTAGTCAAGAGAGCTTGGGTTTCTCATATATTTCTGTTGTACAAAGTCTTGCTGATAAAGTGCAATCCTTACCAAATGAGCTTAGGACCCATGTAAGAGCTCATCTAGAAGAGTCATGCTCTTGTATTCCCTGGCCAGACAGGCCATGCAAATTTGGAAGAATGCCAAGCACCTGGTAGACAGCTGTACTCCAGCACACTTACAGCAATGTCCTCAGGGCTGTGATCAGGGGCTGCTTAGATTTGCGTATTCCACCCTATGTTGTGACATTGAGCTCCCTTGTTGAATTTGCTTTAGTCAGCCAAGATGTGGCTGTTGACTCAATTTCAAAGCAGCTTTGCGCCGTTCAAGTGGCTGGTGAATAGCACTTTCTCTTTGTACGCTTTAAAGGTCTAAAGAGTACTTCATAGGTACTGCTCTGTATGGATTGTTCAAAGATCTGTTGGAAATGCTTATAATGGGATAAAGAAATTGAGGGCATGCCTTTTCGGTACCCCACTTGCATGGCTGTCTGGCTTGTGGAAGGTGCTGCAAATGCAAGTCAGGATGGCCGAGTGGTCTGTGGAAAAGTAAATTTTGCCATGTTCTGTGTCCCTACGCGTCCTCCATCATATGTTATGTGAGCATGATTAAATATGCATATGCATTCCCTATGTTTGATTAATGACGCAATTATAGTTGTGTCCACCTCTCGTATGCCAGTTTCCAGTTCTCGTGAATACTACGAATATCAGGCCTATGTAAAGTTACGTTGCCACGTTTCTCAGTGTGCACGTTATTTCATTGTAAAGTCCCCGTTTCTAGGCCTCAAGCTCCTGTCTCCTGTCTCCTGAAGCCTCGCTGAGGAGCGATACAGCCCCCACCTGTATCCTCGACCCTTCACTTACTTCCTGCCTCGCAGTGCCCGGCTCAGCCTGGCTCTGCCTCTGAGTCTGCCAAGAGTATGTTATGATTCCAGTTATCAGTTCAGTCCTCCTTCTCTGCATTCCTAAAGCTACTGAATCGCATCAATAGTTTCCGTCATTGTCTAGCCTTCACGTCTCCATGTAAGAGAAATACTGCATTTAATGGTCATGTAATATTCTTCCTCACGCACTACATGTAGAATAATGCATGGTCCAGTCATAGTGTCTGTTAGCCTTTCCCCTCCTGACTTCTAGTTTATATCAACATGTTCTCTAAACATCAGATACTAGATACTGTTTAGGTACATGTCGCCCTGACTCTCCAGACTTCAGTCTCTGCTCCTAGCACAGAGTTCGAAGCCCCCAGCTTCTCCTAGTAACACGTCATTGCTAGTTTGCGCGTACCATTAGGTCAGAGGTCCCGGCTCCTTAGGTAGCCCCCTCCATGGTTTCCGCCCCATTCATGACATATTCTGTTACGTTTGCATCACATGTCTATGTATACGCCCTGTTACACCTCTTTTCACCCTTATCTTTCGCGACTGCTACGCGTCACGCCTTTTGCTCCACCCACTGCTACGCCTATTGCAATGTAATGCTATGTGTTTGCGTTATGTATATATGCTCATGCACTGTTATTAAAAAGTTATCCGTCCATCCTTCCTTAGCGCGCTCATCCCAGATCCAGCCCCAGCAGCTGCTGGGCCCTGCCATCCTATTCCTATGCAGGTTGTCCTGTTCCTGTCCTTTATGCTGTAATAAACCTGCAAAACTCCTACTACCTCGAATCTTGACTCTTATTTATTGAGCTATCTGTTATTCATTTATTCATTCAAAAATAGGGTATTATTTATTTATTTACCACATAATGGCGCCCGAACAGGGACTTGCCCTTTCCCCACGCGTCGGTGAAGCCACGCCGACCCCCTGACCCTCTGCAGCCGTGACGGAACCATACCGTGCACGTGCAGATATTTCTGCTTCAAGTATCCCTCAGGCCCACGGAGGAGACGGAGGAGGCGGTCCAGCATCCAGACGAGACGGTGGAGGAACGCGGCGAGTCCCGACCAGAGCCCAAGCCGAGAGTCCAAGGTCCGAGGTATCCGGAGGTCCACCCGTAACTGAAGTCCGAAGTTCGTCGTCCGTCGTCGTAGCAGTCCAGTCCAGTCTGAGGCCTTCCGTTCTTGCTGCCCGGTGAGTACCGTTACTGGGGTAGTATCTAGACAGGGTCAATCTAATTGACTCTGGTCCGTGGGTTGGTGGTACACAGTCCCACAAACGAAGTGTTCACTCCGGTGGATACGGGTCCTGACGTGTCTCTGTATGAGACCGGTAAGTTTCGTACTGTTTCAGCAGTGCATCTAGTTTCTGTTCTAGTCAGTTCTGTTCTCGAGAAAAGTCATGTATTCTGTTTTCCGTATTCCAGGTAGTATTCTGTTCGAACTGTTATTCTGAATGTTATTCATGTATCTTGATGTCGTGGAATGAGTGTGAAGTAGTTATCGTGTTTATTGTGTATCGTATTGTGTCCAGATTATAGTTCAGTCATGCCGCTCTTTTCAAAACTGCGTCAGTTGAGAACTAGAAAAGGTCTGCTGGAAGCAGCAGTTCCTGTCCCGCCTAGGGACAGTCCAGGTCATTTTATGTATCAGAAGCATGGCATAAGCTCCAATTTTGTATCTAGACTTATGGGTCGAGTATACCAAACAGTTAGAGGAAAAGTATAGATGGCCTGTATCAGGCACATGGGATGCCGAGTGCATCATGCGAGTAGAAGAAGCATTATGGAAAAAGAAAGCCAGACAGTCACAGAAAGATGCCATCGAGTTATGGCGCAAAGAATCTCATAAAAGAACCGAAAAAGAAATCAGAAAGTCAGAATTAAGTAGAGAATCCTTAGAACGAGCACAAGAAAGAGAACTAATCGAGATAGGTGAACAAGTTAAAGCCGAACAGTCAGACAGACAGAGGCATGCCCTTATTAAGGGTATGTATCCTCTCCTTGCCGAGGGCTTGCCAAAAGCGACCCCAGAGGCATCCAGTAATTTCCCGCCACCATTAGTTCCGACCAAGCTACGTCACAAACAGACCGCAGCTGATATTTTTATTTCGTCCTATTTGGACGACACAGTCCCAGAATATGCAAATCCTGTTCGCGCTCCGCCAGTCCCTGTAAATCAGGCACTTCCCGGTCCTCCAGACACCGGGGTACCCCTTGCAGTACCTGCTACGGTCCCCCAGGTCCAGCCCGCCATACCAGTTCAGCCCGCATTTCAATTTCCTGCCACACTAGTACGAAGAGGATCAGTCGACGACTCTAGTTTAGGGGCCGCAGGGGGAGGTACTCCTCAAACCCCGCCGCCACACAAGCGTTTAACGACAGCCGAATTACATATGCAAGCGTCACAGCGTACGCCCAGACATCAGACTATAGCAGAAATAAGAAAATCCCTTGCCGAATGCGGCTATGATCCAGTCCCAGGCGAGGATAATATGGTTTTATATTCATTCCGCGTAAGAAAGGTGACCGAGTATCTAGTCACCTTACCGAATATGAAAGAAGATCTAGACAGAATATATCGTTTCATCCGTACAGGGGATGATCCAGAAAGCATTGGCGAGGCCATGTCTCAAAGGAAAGCTGAGACCCAGCTCATGATATTAAAGTTTCTGATCAATTGTCTAATAAGAGAACAAGATTACCCGTCTAAAGATCCGGCTGAAATGAAAACCCTGACAAGATGGAGTGATAATATAGCCGAGGGTAAGCACAAGACCGTCGGTGCTATGGAGAGTATGTACAAGAAAATCCGTAAAGAAATAATAAAGTTACACGAACAGCGTAAAGCAGCACAAGTTAGCGAGAAAGAAAGTAACTCTGATCCTGAAGAGTTAGATGACGAGAATCCCGACAGAATAGCGTATGTAGGAAAATCTAGATTTCCAGATCGCCATTTACGCCTAGAACACAAGTCTATTTTTCATCATCCAGCACCAGAACAAGGTTCTCTAGAACAAGTGTTTCAAGCTACCGATCACATTCTGAAATCACGAATCGGTTACAGTGAGTTAAGTACCATGCATGAACAAGAACTAACCCGATCGGCAGTCCGATGGATTACTGATTCTACCACTTTTCCAGACGAAATAGTGGCACAAATGTTTCTGAAAATGCCCCCAGCCGAGCAACGACTGGCGGGTATGTATATGATTCAGCACCTCATTACATTGTATGAGGGTCAGCACTCTGATCCAGGCCCGTTACATGATATCCTGAACGAGCTACTCCAGTATAGATGGAAAGGTTTAGGTACCGACTTAATTAGTGTCATTCTAGAACAGCGCCACAAATATAGAACGTTTCTGAATCCGCATTTTGTTCATGTCTCACCCCCAGAAAGTAAACCATTTTACATAGAGAGACAGAATCCGTTACGAGAAGTCCACCCAGTTAGAGGAACGGGTGGCGAACTAGAACGAGTGTTTGTTTACACCCCGATTACAAAGATGGAACTCCTAGAGATGAAGAAATTAATTCCCTGTCATGATAAAGATCCAGCAGGGTTCCATAGAGAATTAAAGGACATGCTCCGTATGGGAGAATACACGTATCCAGATATCATTAAAATGTTAAAAGTCCTGTTGCCCGCAGGGGTGTATGAAAAGCTCAAGGAAAAAGAATGGGAGGTGGGAGAGAAAAAGATCGATTGGGCAGTTCTAGAAGCCGAAGACAAGGCACGAGTACCAGGTACCGGTCTTGGAGCGAAATGTAAAGAATTACCAGAATTATTAATACAAGTTTTACCTAGGTTATTGACAACTAGAAAAGAAGACTGGGATGCAATCTCAGCCTGTAAACAGAAACAAGACGAAGATATTAGTGATTTTTATTCTAGATTTGAGAAATGTTTTAGCATCAACAGTGGCCTCAAGACAAGTAGTGAGTCATACCCTCACCTTTTTGTTACTAAATTAGTCGAGAATTCAAGTCCACAAATTAAGAATCGAGTTTTGAAAGTCGAAAGTACCTGGCAAGCTAATACCCCGTCCCAGATGTTGCAGATGCTCCAATACCACCAGAATAGAATCAGGGAAGAACAAGAACACGAGAGAAAGCGTATGAAAGACACGAAAATGAAAGTACTAGTTGCACAATCTGTTCCTCAAGACAGTCAGAAGAGGGGTCCGAATCAAGCCAGTCATCCCGCAGCTCCCGTTAAAGGGAACTGCAATTATTGTAAACAGCCAGGTCATTTTATAAACGAGTGTGCAGTTCTGAAACACAACATAGCCACTGGTAAGACTAAAGAAAGACCACGTCCGCCTAGACAAGAACAAGTTTCACAGACTCCTCAGCCACAGAATGCACAACCGACAGTTACAGTACCGCAGCCTATTGCTGCAACACAGCACGTCACACAGCAAATGTATCAGTATGCACAGTCCGAGTATCCAGAGTACCAGCCATATTCATGAAACAGCCTAGAGAGGGAGGTAGGCTTGCCTCTCATCGAGATACCTGTAGATCAAGAAGGTCCCTATGTTCACAGTCAAGTATTAGGGAAAGACAGAAAGTTTTTGATCGATACAGGGGCAAGTAGGACCACAATTAGTCACGCCGAAGTTCCAGGGGCTCCGCTCTCAGGCTCAAGAAATGTTTCCCTTGGATTTTCAGGAAAACCTATCGTAAATGAGATATCAAAGCCAGTTACTCTAGAAGTAGGTCCATTGTCCCGTACTACTGATTTGTTACTTACTAAGTCATGTCCAGAAAACCTATTAGGCATTAAGACACTGAAAGAGTTAGGTGCAGTTATATGCTGTTCCCCAGAGGGAATACGTCTGTTCCTGCGTGACTTTAAGGGTCACTATGTGTTACGAGATTTTGATCCGAGATTGTCTAATGTTCCGCAGCATCTATGGGCGCAAGGTCCAACTGATGTTGGTTATATGCAAATCACACCCCATCGTGTGACTCTCAAGCCAGGTGTAGTCCTGCCACGAATCAGACAGTACAGATTGCCACCTGAGGCTGTAGCAGCCTTATCCAAAATTATTGACGAGCTCATGGCTCAAGGAGTAGTTGTAGAAACTGACTCCAATGTATGTAATTCTCCGATCATTCCAGTCATGAAACGTACTGATCCAAATGCACCCCCAGTATATCGATTAGTGATTGACCTACGAGAACTTAATAAATGTATTATTCCCCAGTATCCAGTGGTCCCAGATATCTCTTCCCTATTGACAGCCATTGATTCCGAAGCCACGTTCTTTACTGTAATCGACCTCAAGAACGCGTTTTTCAGTGTCTCTATTCATCCAGACAGCCAGTTCCTTTTCGGATTTTGTTTAAATGGAAGGAGCTATATGTTCACACGAGCTCCTCAAGGTTTCACAGAAAGTCCTAGCATTTACAGTCAAGCACTTAAGAGACAACTAGACAACATTCACATGCCAACTGACACTGCCCTGCTCCAGTATGTCGATGATCTACTGGTCACAGCCCGTTCTGAACGTGCTTGCGAGCGAGCATCTCTTACAGTCTTGTATTTCCTAGCCGAGATGGGGCACAAGGTGTCCCCTTCTAAGCTTCAATTCTGTGTCCAGCAAGTGGTCTACTTAGGACACTTGCTGTCCAAGAGGGGTAGGCAGTTGACACCAGACCGTATCCAGTTAATAGCGAGTCTTCCCCAGCCCAAGACCCAGAAGGAGGTACGTGCTTTTATCGGCCTCACTTCTTACTGCCGACAATGGATTCCTCAGTATGCATTTCTAGCCAAGCCACTGATACAGTTAACGACACAGGAGGCAGCCGTATCGACTGTACTCCCTTGGACATCTGAACATACACTCAGTTTCAATGAGTTAAAGAAAGCCCTATGTCAAGCTCCAGTTCTAGCTACACCGAACACCAGTAAGCCTTTTACACTTTTCGTCACTGAACGCGAAGGTACAGCATTATCTGTTCTCACACAAGATCAAGCAGGACAATACAAGCCCTGTGCTTATTTTTCGAGCACATTAGATCCTGTAGCCCAGGCTCTGCCTGCGTGCCTCAAGTCAGTAGCAGCCACAGCCCTAGCTATCAGACAAAGTGATTCCATAGTCTTAGGACATTCCCTGACAGTACAGGTTCCACACTCCGTGGAAGTTCTTTTAAACCGAACCCAGACTCAGCACTTGACAATTGCACGTTTAACAGGTTATGAATTGACACTGTTTCAGCCACACATAGAAATCAGACGCTGCAACATCCTGAATCCTGCTACACTGTTACCGTCAGTTAATTCGAATCCTGCCACACACGACTGTGTGGAAGTAGTTAATATTATGACTAAGCCAAGACAAGATCTGACAGATATTCCGTTACCAGACCCCGACCTGACACTTTATGTGGATGGTTCATGTATGAGAACAAGTACAGGAGAACTAGTCGCCGCGTATGCAGTGACTACCGACACTGAAGTTATTGAGACACACCGTATTGACACCCTGTCTGCTCAAGCAGCAGAGCTAGTTGCTCTGACACAAGCCTGCATACACGCCAAGAACTTGAAAGTTAATGTTTACACAGATTCACGTTACGCATTTGGAGTTGTACACGACTTCGGAGTGCTCTGGCAAGAGAGAGGTTTCATGACTTCTCATGGAACCAAGATTCAGCATGGTCTCCTTATTCAAGCCCTGTTAGATGCCATACATTTACCGACATCTATCGCTATCATGAAGTGCAAAGCACATACGAAAGTTATTGACATTATTTCTCAAGGTAACGATCTAGCAGATCGCACAGCCAAGCTTACAGCACAGACTCCAGACATTCCAGTTATTCCGACACAGACACACACTCCAGATCCGACTACATGCATGACAGTTAAGGACCCTACACAAGATGTCATAGACATACAGTTACATGCTACTCCTGAAGAAATTAAGAAATGGTCCGAACAAGGAGGGGTCCAGACAGATCAAGGATGGTTAACGAAGGGTAGAGCCACATGGTTTCTCCCCGACTCTATGGTTCAAGTCATTATTAATACCGCACATAGTCCAGCACATTTAGGAGAAAAAGCTATGTTAGACAGTATCCAGAATATTTGGTTCAACAAGCATTTACGAGCTGCAGCCAAGCAGAAAGTCCGTACCTGTATGATATGTTGCCAGTTTAATCCAGGTAAAAGTGTCCCGGTGGAACAAGGTGGATTCCAGCCCCCTGACCACCCTTTTGAAGTCCTCCAGATGGATTATATTCAGATGGAGCGCTGTCGAGGTTTCAAGTATGTCCTTGTAGTTGTATGCGCTTTGTCCAGGTGGACAGAAGCATATCCAGTCCCAGATTACACCGCCGAGACCACTGCCAAGCAGCTGGTTCGTGAGTTCTTCCCCCGTTATGGACTCCCTAGAGTCGTATATTCTGACAACGGCCAGCCATTCTCATCTGAGTTGATGAAGCATGTTTCCCTTTTGTTAGGGTACCAGTGGAAGTTCCATTGTGTACGCCATCCTGAAGCAGCCGGTCTCGTAGAGAGACATAACCAGACATTGAAAATCCGCATCGCCAAAGTATGTAAAGAGAAAGGTGTGGACTGGCTAATAGCTCTGCCAGTCGCTTTGTTCTATATGCGCATGGTCGCACATTCCAGATCAGGTATGTCCCCGTATGAGGTCGTATTCGGCCGCCCCCCTAACATGTGGGGTACACCCAGACCCCGAAGTATTACCGATGTTTCAAGTAATATGCTGACAGATTACCTAGCTTCCTTGATGTCTGCCCTCAACTCTTGTCGTTCACAGGTTGCCGCCGCATTTCCAGACAACACCGAGGTGGCACCGCATGAAATCGTTCCAGGATCCATGGTCCTTGTCCGGAATTTTGACCGTTCAAGTCCGCTGGAGCCTCGCTGGAAGGAGCCCCGACAGGTCCTCCTCGCCACCCGTACAGCCGTGAAGTTGGAGGGTCGCAAAGGCTGGGTGCACCTTTCGCACATAAAGAAGTTTTATGGACTGAAACCAGTCTCAAAGAACATTTCCCAGGATTCAAAGGACTGCCAAAGTATTATTTTTAATGACTGTCCCGCAAAAGACATTGCTACGAACCCTTCCCAGTTAGAGAAAACTCCGCAGCAGGAGTATAAGTTGAAACTCCGGTCTAGTAAAATAAGTCAGCCAGTTTGATTGTCTAAGTCCTCCCCTAGGTGAAACGGTTAGACTGTTTCTGACATGTATAAAATAGACCCCCATAGTGAGAGAGTTAGTCAAAACTCAATTCGATGTATCGTTTTTCTATGTTTCATATTATTTCTCAGCATTATGATTTCCTGCACCAGTTATGCGTTTTACCTGTACTTTCCAGTTTCTCATGTAAATAAGTCTGCTAATGCTACAGTAGAGCACACGTTTAGTGATCTACCTCCTCATGAACTCTCTTACCGCCTCGCTATGCGAAATAATTCTTTCATCCGCATGTTACATTATTCACACCAGACCAGCAATGCCACTAATTGTTGGGTGTGTGGTCGACTCCCCCCTTTCCAGATGCCGAAGGGAGTTCTGCCACTTTTTCCTTATCCTTTTTCACATAATGGTTCGTGTGGAGCATGGTCCACGTTAACGTCATCCTCAACAGATATGTCTTTTCTTAACAGTACATGTTTTCCAGACAAGCAAGGTCTTCCCCACAGAACAGGGTTAGATCTAGAAAATGAAGTGTATAATTTAGGTAATTATTCTTCGAATTTCATGGTCCTGAATGTTCAGTCTGATACTACTCCAGACTTACCTGCTATTTCAGTACTACCAGTCAAAGGCGAATTATGTGTCCGAAATAATGGTTCCGTACACGTAGGACATAGTGATTGTACTACTATTGTCAAGTATAGTGACAGTAGGAAATCTATTTTCAAAGCTTCACGTCATTCTTATTTTATTTGTGGTCAAACTGCATATATCCGTCTGCCCCTCGATTGGGAGGGAACCTGTTACATTGCCTTCCTACTGCCACCAGTTTTCCTAGCCCCATCTGATTATCATAGAAACACACATCTAGTACACATTAGACATAGAAGGGAGTCCCCAATTGTCGATTATACTGAAACTGCTCTAGAACAGTACACAGATTTCAATAGAGGTTTCTTTTTCTTTATAGGACCTATCCAGAATAGTAAGCTAATCCGTAGGTTAACCAGAACCCTTGAAGCTGTAGTCAATGAGACTGCCTCTGCTCTAGGTAACTTAACCGAAGAGCAATCTGCTATGAGATTTGTCGTTTTACAGAATCGTCTCGTCCTTGACGTCATACTGGCCGATAGGGGCGGGCCTGTAGAGTCATCGGATCTAGTTGCTGCATTTTCATTCCAAATAACGCGCCGTCTGTTTATTCAGCTATAACCAGACTCCATAAAATTGCCCATCTGTTACACCAAAATCCAGGCACCTGGACATGGTCCGGTTGGTTCTGGAATATAATTTCCGCTTGGGGATGGAAAGTCTTGTCCTTTCTAGGTATTGCAGTAGCGATCATATTTAGCTGCTGCCTCTGTATACAATGTGGCCCTGCGATTTGCGGCATTTGTGCTACATCATGTATTCCTAGTCCCAAGCCCCGTTCTAGATCCCGTTCCAGGATAATTCGAGACGAGCAAATGATACTGTATGAAATGATAGATGGTATCATGAATATTGATGTTTCCTGATGGAAACGTAGTGACAAGGAGGGAATGTGGAAAAGTAAATTTTGCCATGTTCTGTGTCCCTACGCGTCCTCCATCATATGTTATGTGAGCATGATTAAATATGCATATGCATTCCCTATGTTTGATTAATGACGCAATTATAGTTGTGTCCACCTCTCGTATGCCAGTTTCCAGTTCTCGTGAATACTACGAATATCAGGCCTATGTAAAGTTACGTTGCCACGTTTCTCAGTGTGCACGTTATTTCATTGTAAAGTCCCCGTTTCTAGGCCTCAAGCTCCTGTCTCCTGTCTCCTGAAGCCTCGCTGAGGAGCGATACAGCCCCCACCTGTATCCTCGACCCTTCACTTACTTCCTGCCTCGCAGTGCCCGGCTCAGCCTGGCTCTGCCTCTGAGTCTGCCAAGAGTATGTTATGATTCCAGTTATCAGTTCAGTCCTCCTTCTCTGCATTCCTAAAGCTACTGAATCGCATCAATAGTTTCCGTCATTGTCTAGCCTTCACGTCTCCATGTAAGAGAAATACTGCATTTAATGGTCATTTAATATTCTTCCTCACGCACTACATGTAGAATAATGCATGGTCCAGTCATAGTGTCTGTTAGCCTTTCCCCTCCTGACTTCTAGTTTATATCAACATGTTCTCTAAACATCAGATACTAGATACTGTTTAGGTACATGTCGCCCTGACTCTCCAGACTTCAGTCTCTGCTCCTAGCACAGAGTTCGAAGCCCCCAGCTTCTCCTAGTAACACGTCATTGCTAGTTTGCGCGTACCATTAGGTCAGAGGTCCCGGCTCCTTAGGTAGCCCCCTCCATGGTTTCCGCCCCATTCATGACATATTCTGTTACGTTTGCATCACATGTCTATGTATACGCCCTGTTACACCTCTTTTCACCCTTATCTTTCGCGACTGCTACGCGTCACGCCTTTTGCTCCACCCACTGCTACGCCTATTGCAATGTAATGCTATGTGTTTGCGTTATGTATATATGCTCATGCACTGTTATTAAAAAGTTATCCGTCCATCCTTCCTTAGCGCGCTCATCCCAGATCCAGCCCCAGCAGCTGCTGGGCCCTGCCATCCTATTCCTATGCAGGTTGTCCTGTTCCTGTCCTTTATGCTGTAATAAACCTGCAAAACTCCTACTACCTCGAATCTTGACTCTTATTTATTGAGCTATCTGTTATTCATTTATTCATTCAAAAATAGGGTATTATTTATTTATTTACCACAGGTCTAAGGCGCTGTGTTCAGGTCGCAGTCTCTTTTGGAAGCGTGGGTTCACATCCCACTTCTGACAAACCTGTGTTTAATCTTCTTTTTTCTTGAGGGAGAAAATCAGATCATTTCCCTCACATGGGCTTATATGGTTGTCTTTTTGGAAAAGTGCAGTGAGTTTTTTTCTTGCTATAGCCACTCATGGCCTAAGATGTGTGTTTTTTTTGTTCACACTATCTTTCTCACTATGTAGATGAACAAGCAACATGTGGTCAGGATGGCCGAGTGGTCTAAGGCGCTGCGTTAAGGCCGCAGTCTCTCCTGGAGGCGTGGGTTCGAATCCCACTTCTGACAAAACTTTAAGTCCATTTTGTCTCTGCGTTCCTTCAGAATCTCAGCTAAAAATTGGCAGTGCATATAATATCTGAATAAGTACCAAACTTCAGTTTCAACTGCAAATGAATTTGCCCAATTCTGTCTTCAAGCTTGTATAATATTCTTCTAGCACTAGTGGTGTTTTATGTGTTTTTTGGGGGGTGCCTAAAAAATCCCTTTTATTGAAGAAATGGCTTACATTCAGTCTTGTGATATTTTTGGTTTCCAATAAGTAGATTTTTAATTTTATGTAACCTCATTTTCTAATGAACCATTCAAGAGATGTTTCCACTATGAAATGAAGAACAAGGGGAAAGAGCACAAATGATAGAGCCAGTGAGTGAGATGGGGTGTTGAGGAAGGAGAGAATGAAACAAAGACAGAGTGAGTGAACGGCAGGTAGGCATAGAAGAGGAGACGAGAAGTGAAGGTGACTTGCTTTTCCCTGCTCTTGACCTCCCACCCATCTCAAAACAATCACAAACATACCTTCTATGCAACGTTGGTATGCAGAACTTCACTCCTCAGCCAGTGAGGGTGAGTCCCAAGCCAGGGGCTAGAGAGCAAAAGAATGGATGTGCTCAGACGTTCCTTGCTAGGGACAGTTGATCTGAAACAAGGCCTGCTCTCTTGTTTCCAGCAAGGATCTAGAAATTCTGCATGAATCTGCAAGGCACATTGACAGCATAAATTTGCATAAACTGCCCCACCTTCTGCCTTCCTACTTCCTGAGCAGTAGTTGTTTGTGTATAAAGAGAGAGGTCGCAGGCAAGGTAATTTTGTGAGTAGGATACAGAACCCTAAATAGCTGGTGAGAGGTATAAGTTATTCTAAAAGCATAAAAACAGTACACCTGTGAAATGAAATGCTTTCATATGTGATCTTCTGTGTTTATTGTCCTGTGCAAAAAGTTGCACCTTGTGTTTGAAGGTTGAAATTATTTCAAGCTTGCATGGACGCAGAAATTTCAGAGTGACTTTTATACATTTCTTAGGACTCTTCACTGTCAGGATGGCCGAGTGGTCTAAGGCGCTGTGTTTAGGCCGCAGTCTCCTCTGGAGGCGTGGGTTTGAATTCCACTTCTGACATGACTTTTGGAGATATAATCTTCTTCATCAGGATAACATCTGATGGAAGTTGCATCTGTTCGTCTTCACCTGGGACGTTATTCCGTCCTCGTCTAGTCAAGAGAGCTTGGGTTTCTCATATATTTCTGTTGTACAAAGTCTTGCTGATAAAGTGCAATACTTACCAAATGACCTTATGACCCATGTAAGAGCTCATCTAGAAGAGTCATTCACTTGTATTCCCGGCCAGACAGGCCATACAAATTTGGAAGAATGCCAAGCACCTGGTAGACAGCTGGACTCCAGCACACTTACAGCAATTTCCTCAGGGCAGTGATCAGGGGCTGCTTAGATTTGCGTATTCCACCCTATGTTGTGACATTGAGATCCCTTGTTGAATTTGCTTTAGTCAGCCAAGATGTGGCTATTGACTCAATTTCAAAGCAGCTTTGGGCCGTTCAAGTGGCTGGTGAATAGCACTTTCTCTTTGTACTCATTAAAGGTCTAAAGAGTTCTTCATAGGTACTGCTCTGTATGGATTGTTCAAAGATCTGTTGGAAATGCTTATAATGGGATAAATAAATTGAGGGCATGCCTTTTCGGTACCCCACTTGCATGGCTGTCTGGCTTGTGGAAGGTGCTGCAAATGGAAGTCAGGATGGCCGAGTGGTCTAAGGCGCTGCGTTTAGGTCGCAGTCTCTTCTGGAGGCGTGGGTTCAAATCCCACTTCTGACAAACCTGTGTTTAATCTTCTTTTTTCTTGAGGGAGAAAATCAGATCATTTCCCTCACATGGGCTTATATGGTTGTCTTTTTGGAAAAGTGCAGTGAGTTTTTTTCTTGCTATAGCCACTCATGGCCTAAGATGTGTGTTTTTTTTGTTCACAATATCTTTCTTAATATGTAGATGGACAAGCAACATGTGGTCAGGATGGCCGAGTGGTCTAAGGCGCAGCGTTAAGGCCGCAGTCTCTCCTGGAGGCGTGGGTTCGAATCCCACTTCTGACAAACCTTTAAGTCCATTTTGTCTCTGCGTTCCTTCAGAATCTCAGCTAAAAATTGGCAGTGCTTTTAATATCTGAATAAGTACCAAACTTCAGTTTTAACTGCAAATGAATTTGCCCAATTCTGTCTTCAAGCTTGTATAATATTCTTCTAGCACTAGTGGTGTTTTATGTGTTTTTTGGGGGGGTGCCTAAAAAATCCCTTTTATTGAAGAAATGGCTTACATTCAGTCTTGTGATATTTTTGGTTTCCAATAAGTAGATTTTTAATTTTATGTAACCTCATTTTCTAATGATCCATTCAAGAGATGTTTCCACTATGAAATGAAGAGCAAGGGGAAAGAGCACAAATGATAGAGCCAGTGAGTGAGATGGGGTGTTGAGGAAGGAGAGAATGAAACAAAGACAGAGTGAGTGAACGGCAGGTAGGCATAGAAGAGGAGACTAGAAGTGAAGGTGACTTGCTTTTCCCTGCTCTTGACCTCCCACCCATCTCAAACCAATCACAAACATACCTTCTATGCAACGTTGGTATGCAGAACTTCACTCCTCAGCCAGTGAGGGTGAGTCCCAAGCCAGGGGCTAGAGAGCAAAAGAATGGATATGCTCAGACGTTCCTTGCTAGGGACAGTTGATCTGAAACAAGGCCTGCTCTCTTGTTTCCAGCAAGGATCTACAAATTCTGCATGAATCTGCAAGGCACATTGACAGCATAAATTTGCATAAACTGCCCCACCTTCTGCCTTCCTACTTCCTGAGCAGTAGTTGTTTGTGTATAAAGAGAGAGGTCGCAGGCAAGGTAATTTTGTGAGTAGGATACAGAACCCTAAATAGCTGGTGAGAGGTATAAGTTATTCTAAAAGCATAAAAACAGTACACCTGTGAAATGAAATGCTTTCATATGTGATCTTCTGTGTTTATTGTCCTGTGCAAAAAGTTGCACCTTGTGTTTGAAGGTTGAAATTATTTCAAGCTTGCATGGACGCAGAAATTTCAGAGTGACTTTTATACATTTCTTAGGACTCTTCACTGTCAGGATGGCCGAGTGGTCTAGGGCGCTGTGTTTAGGCCGCAGTCTCCTCTGGAGGCGTGGGTTCGAATTCCACTTCTGACATGACTTTTGGAGATATAATCTTCTTCATCAGGATAACATCTGATGGAAGTTGCATCTGTTCGTCTTCACCTGGGACGTTATTCCGTCCTCGTCTAGTCAAGAGAGCTTGGGTTTCTCATATATTTCTGTTGTACAATGTCTTGCTGATAAAGTGCAATCCTTACCAAATGAGCTTAGGTCCCATGTAAGAGCTCATCTAGAAGAGTCATGCTCTTGTATTCCCTGGCCAGACAGGCCATGCAAATTTGGAAGAATGCCAAGCACCTGGTAGACATCTGTACTCCACCACACTTACAGCAATGTCCTCAGGGCTGTGATCAGGGGCTGCTTAGATTTGCGTATTCCACCCTATGTTGTGACATTGAGCTCCCTTGTTGAATTTGCTTTAGTCAGCCAAGATGTAGCTGTTGACTAAATTTCAAAGCAGCTTTGCGCCGTTCAAGTGGCTGGTGAATAGCACTTTCTCTTTGTACGCTTTAAAGGTCTAAAGAGTTCTTCATAGGTACTGCTCTGTATGGATTGTTCAAAGATCTGTTGGAAATGCTTATAATGGGATAAAGAAATTGAGGGCATGCCTTTTCGGTACCAAACTTGCATGGCTGTCTGGCTTGTGGAAGGTGCTGCAACTGCAAGTCAGGATGGCCGAGTGGTCTTAGGCGCTGTGTTCAGGTCGCAGTCTCTTCTGGAGGCGTGGGTTCAAATCCCACTTCTGACAAACCTGTGTTTAATCTTCTTTTTTCTTGAGGGAGAAAATCAGATCATTTCCCTCACATGGGCTTATATGGTTGTCTTTTTGGAAAAGTGCAGTGAGTTTTTTTCTTGCTATAGCCACTTATGGCCTAAGATGTGTGTTTTTTTTGTTCACACTATCTTTCTCACTATGTAGATGGACAAGCAACATGTGGTCAGGATGGCCGAGTGGTCTAAGGCGCTGCGTTAAGGCCGCAGTCTCTACTGGAGGTGTGGGTTCGAATCCCACTTCTGACAAAACTTTAAGTCCATTTTGTCTCTGCGTTCCTTCAGAATCTCAGCTAAAAATTGGCAGTGCATATAATATCTGAATAAGTACCAAACTTCAGTTTCAACTGCAAATGAATTTGCCCAATTCTGTCTTCAAGCTCTTATAATATTCTTCTAGCACTAGTGGTGTTTTATGTGTTTTTTGGGGGTGCCTAAAAAATCCCTTTTATTGAAGAAATGGCTTACATTCAGTCTTGTGATATTTTTGGTTTCCAATAAGTAGATTTTTAATTTTATGTAACATCATTTTCTAATGATCCATTCAAGAGATGTTTCCACTATGAAATGAAGAGCAAGGGGAAAGAGCACAAATGATAGAGCGAGTGAGTGAGATGGGGTGTTGAGGAAGGAGAGAATGAAACAAAGACAGAGTGAGTGAACGGCAGGTAGGCATAGAAGAGGAGACTAGAAGTGAAAGTGACTTGCTTTTCCCTGCTCTTGACCTCCCACCCATCTCAAACCAATCACAAACATACCTTCTATGCAACGTTGGTATGCAGAACTTCACTCCTCAGCCAGTGAGGGTGAGTCCCAAGCCAGGGGCTAGAGAGCAAAAGAATGGATGTGCTCAGACGTTCCTTGCTAGGGACAGTTGATCTGAAACAAGGCCTGCTCTCTTGTTTCCAGCAAGGATCTAGAAATTCTGCATGAATCTGCAAGGCACATTGCCAGCATAAATTTGCATAAACTGCACCACCTTCTGCCTTCCTACTTCCTGAGCAGTAGTTGTTTGTGTATAGAGAGAAAGGTCGCAGGCAAGGTAATTTTGTGAGTAGGATACAGAACCCTAAATAGCTGGTGAGAGGTATAAGTTATTCTAAAAGCATAAAAACAGTACACCTGTGAAATGAAATGCTTTCATATGTGATCTTCTGTGTTTATTGTCCTGTGCAAAAAGTTGCACCTTGTGTTTGAAGGTTGAAATTATTTCAAGCGTGCATGGACGCAGAAATTTCTGAGTGACTTTTATACATTTCTTAGGACTCTCCACTGTCAGGATGGCCGAGTGGTCTAAGGCGCTGTGTTTAGGCTGCAGTCTTCTTTGGAGGCGTGGGTTCGAATCCCACTTCTGACATGACTTTTGGAGATATAATCTTCTTCATCAGGATAACATCTGATGGAAGTTGCATCTGTTCGTCTTCACCTGGGACGTTATTCCGTCCTCGTCTAGTCAAGAGAGCTTGGGTTTCTCATATATTTCTGTTGTACAAAGTCTTGCTGATAAAGTGCAATCCTTACCAAATGAGCTTAGGTCCCATGTAAGAGCTCATCTAGAAGAGTCATGCTCTTGTATTCCCCGGCCAGACAGGCCATGCAAATTTGGAAGAATGCCAAGCACCTGGTAGACAACTGTACTCCAGCACACTTACAGCAATGTCCTCAGGGCTGTGATCAGGGGCTGCTTAGATTTGCGTATTCCACCCTATGTTGTGACATTCAGCTCCCTTGTTGAATTTGCTTTAGTCAGCCAAGATGTGGCTGTTGACTCAATTTCAAAGCAGCTTTGCGCCGTTCAAGTGGCTGGTGAATAGCACTTTCTCTTTGTACGCTTTAAAGGTCTAAAGAGTTCTTCATAGGTACTGCTCTGTATGGATTGTTCAAAGATCTGTTGGAAATGCTTATAATGGGATAAATAAATTGAGGGCATGCCTTTTCGGTACCAAACTTGCATGGCTGTCTGGCTTGTGGAAGGTGCTGCAACTGCAAGACAGGATGGCCGAGTGGTCTAAGGCCCTGTGTTCAGGTCGCAGTCTCTTCTGGAGGCGTGGGTTCAAATCCCACTTATGACAAACCTGTGTTTAATCTTCTTTTTTCTTGAGGGAGAAAATCAGATCATTTCCCTCACATGGGCTTATATGGTTGTCTTTTTGGAAAAGTGCAGTGAGTTTTATTCTTGCTATAGCCACTTATGGCCTAAGATGTGTGTTTTTTTTTGTTCACAATATCTTTCTTAATATGTAGATGGACATGCAACATGTGGTCAGGATGGCCGAGTGGTCTAAGGCGCAGCGTTAAGGCCGCAGTCTCTCCTGGAGGCGTGGGTTCGAATCCCACTTCTGACAAACCTTTAAGTCCATTTTGTCTCTGCGTTCCTTCAGAATCTCAGCTAAAAATTGGCAGTGCATATAATATCTGAATAAGTACCAAACTTCAGTTTCAACTGCAAATGAATTTGCCCAATTCTGTCTTCAAGCTCTTATAATATTCTTCTAGCACTAGTGGTGTTTTATGTGTTTTTTGGGGGGTGCCTAAAAAATCCCTTTTATTGAAGAAATGGCTTACATTCAGTCTTGTGATATTTTTGGTTTCCAATAAGTAGATTTTTAATTTTATGTAACCTCATTTTCTAATGATCCATTCAAGAGATGTTTCCACTATGAAATGAAGAGCAAGGGGAAAGAGCACAAATGATAGAGCGAGTGAGTGAGATGGGGTGTTGAGGAAGGAGAGAATGAAACAAAGACAGAGTGAGTGAACGGCAGGTAGGCATAGAAGAGGAGACTAGAAGTGAAAGTGACTTGCTTTTCCCTGCTTTTGACCTCCCACCCATCTCAAACCAATCACAAACATACCTTCTATGCAATGTTGGTATGCAGAACTTCACTCCTCAGCCAGTGAGGGTGAGTCCCAAGCCAGGGGCTAGAGAGCAAAAGAATGGATGTGCTCAGACGTTCCTTGCTAGGGACAGTTGATCTGAAACAAGGCCTGCTCTCTTGTTTCCAGCAAGGATCTAGAAATTCTGCATGAATGTGCAAGGCACATTGCCAGCATAAATTTGCATAAACTGCCCCACCTTCTGCCTTCCTACTTCCTGAGCAGTAGTTGTTTGTGTATAGAGAGAAAGGTCGCAGGCAAGGTAATTTTGTGAGTAGGCTACAGAACCCTAAATAGCTGGTGAGAGGTATAAGTTATTCTAAAAGCATAAAAACAGTACACCTGTGAAATGAAATGCTTTCATATGTGATCTTCTGTGTTTATTGTCCTGTGCAAAAAGTTGCACCTTGTGTTTGAAGGTTGAAATTATTTCAAGCGTGCATGGACGCAGAAATTTCTGAGTGACTTTTATACATTTCTTAGGACTCTTCACTGTCAGGATGGCCGAGTGGTCTAAGGCGCTGTGTTTAGGCCGCAGTCTCCTCTGGAGGCGTGGGTTCGAATCCCACTTCTGTAATGACTTTTGGAGATATAATCTTCTTCATCAGGATAACATCTGATGGAAGTTGCTTCTGTTCGTCTTCACCTGGGACGTTATTCTGTCCTCGTCTAGTCAAGAGAGCTTGGGTTTCTCATATATTTCTGTTGTACAAAGTCTTGCTGATAAAGTGCAATACTTACCAAATGAGCTTATGACCCATGTAAGAGCTCATCTAGAAGAGTCATTCACTTGTATTCCCTGGCCAGACAGGCCATACAAATTTGGAAGAATGCCAAGCACCTGGTAGACAGCTGGACTCCAGCACACTTACAGCAATTTCCTCAGGGCTGTGATCAGGGGCTGCTTAGATTTGCGTATTCCACCCTGTGTTGTGACATTGAGCTCCCTTGTTGAATTTGCTTTAGTCAGCCAAGATGTGGCTGTTGACTCAATTTCAAAGCAGCTTTGCGCCCTTCAAGTGGCTGGTGAATAGCACTTTCTCTTTGTACGCTTTAAAGGTCTAAAGAGTTCTTCATAGGTACTGCTCTGTATGGATTGTTCAAAGATCTGTTGGAAATGCTTATAATGGGATAAAGAAATTGAGGGCATGCCTTTTCGGTACCCCACTTGCATGGCTGTCTGGCTTGTGGAAGGTGCTGCAAATGCAAGTCAGGATGGCCGAGTGGTCTAAGGCGCGGTGTTCAGGTCGCAGTCTCTTTTGGAAGCGTGGGTTCACATCCCACTTCTGACAAACCTGTGTTTAATCTTCTTTTTTCTTGAGGGAGAAAATCAGATCATTTCCCTCACATGGGCTTATATGGTTGTCTTTTTGGAAAAGTGCAGTGAGTTTTTTTCTTGCTATAGCCACTCATGGCCTAAGATGTGTGTTTTTTTTGTTCACACTCTCTTTCTCACTATGTAGATGAACAAGCAACATGTGGTCAGGATGGCCGAGTGGTCTAAGGCGCTGCGTTAAGGCCACAGTCTCTCCTGGAGGCGTGGGTTCGAATCCCACTTCTGACAAAACTTTAAGTCCATTTTGTCTCTGCGTTCCTTCAGAATCTCAGCTAAAAATTGGCAGTGCATATAATATCTGAGTAAGTACCAAACTTCAGTTTCAACTGCAAATGAATTTGCCCAATTCTGTCTTCAAGCTCGTATAATATTCTTCTAGCACTAGTGGTGTTTTATGTGTTTTTTGGGGGGTGCCTAAAAAATCCCTTTTATTGAAGAAATGGCTTGCATTCAGTCTTGTGATATTTTTGGTTTCCAATAAGTAGATTTTCAATTTTATGTAACCTCATTTTCTAATGATCCATTCAAGAGATGTTTCCACTATGAAATGAAGAGCAAGGGGAAAGAGCACAAATGATAGAGCCAGTGAGTGATATGGGGTGTTGAGGAAGGAGAGAATGAAACAAAGACAGGGTGAGTGAACGGCAGGTAGGCATAGAAGAGGAGACTAGAAGTGAAGGTGACTTGCTTTTCCCTGCTCTTGACCTCCCACCCATCTCAAACCAATCACAAACATACCTTCTATGCAACGTTGGTATGCAGAACTTCACTCCTCAGCCAGTGAGGGTGAGTCCCAAGCCAGGGGCTAGAGAGCAAAAGAATGGATGTGCTCAGACGTTCCTTGCTAGGGACAGTTGATCTGAAACAAGGCCTGCTCTCTTGTTTCCAGCAAGGATCTAGAAATTCTGCATGAATCTGCAAGGCACATTGACAGCATAAATTTGCATAAACTGCCCCACCTTCTGCCTTCCTACTTCCTGAGCAGTAGTTGTTTGTGTATAAAGAGAGAGGTCGCAGGCAAGGTAATTTTGTGAGTAGGCTACAGAACCCTAAATAGCTGGTGAGAGGTATAAGTTATTCTAAAAGCATAAAAACAGTACACCTGTGAAATGAAATGCTTTCATATGTGATCTTCTGTGTTTATTGTCCTGTGCAAAAAGTTGCACCTTGTGTTTGAAGGTTGAAATTATTTCAAGCTTGCATGGACGCAGAAATTTCCTGAGTGACTTTTATACATTTCTTAGGACTCTCCACTGTCAGGATGGCCGAGTGGTCTAAGGCGCTGTGTTTAGGCTGCAGTCTCCTCTGGAGATGTGGGTTCGAATCCCACTTCTGACATGACTTTTGGAGATATAATCTTCTTCATCAGGATAACATCTGATGGAAGTTGCATCTGTTCGTCTTCACCTGGGACGTTATTCCGTCCTCGTCTAGTCAAGAGAGCTTGGGTTTCTCATATATTTCTGTTGTACAAAGTCTTGCTGATAAAGTGCAATCCTTACCAAATGAGCTTAGGACCCATGTAAGAGCTCATCTAGAAGAGTCATGCTCTTGTATTCCCTGGCCAGACAGGCCATGCAAATTTGGAAGAATGCCAAGCACCTGGTAGACAGCTGTACTCCAGCACACTTACAGCAATGTCCTCATGGCTGTGATCAGGGGCTGCTTAGATTTGCGTATTCCACCCTATGTTGTGACATTGAGCTCCCTTGTTGAATTTGCTTTAGTCAGCCAAGATGTGGCTGTTGACTCAATTTCAAAGCAGCTTTGCGCCGTTCAAGTGGCTGGTGAATAGCACTTTCTCTTTGTACGCTTTAAAGGTCTAAAGAGTACTTCATAGGTACTGCTCTGTATGGATTGTTCAAAGATCTGTTGGAAATGCTTATAATGGGATAATGAAATTGAGGGCATGCCTTTTCGGTACCCCACTTGCATGGCTGTCTGGCTTGTGGAAGGTGCTGCAAATGCAAGTCAGGATGGCCGAGTGGTCTAAGGCGCTGTGTTCAGGTCGCAGTCTCTTTTGGAAGCGTGGGTTCACATCCCACTTCTGACAAACCTGTGTTTAATCTTCTTTTTTCTTGAGGGAGAAAATCAGATCATTTCCCTCACATGGGCTTATATGGTTGTCTTTTTGGAAAAGTGCAGTGAGTTTTTTTCTTGCTATAGCCACTCATGGCCTAAGATGTGTGTTTTTTTTGTTCACACTATCTTTCTCACTATGTAGATGAACAAGCAACATGTGGTCAGGATGGCCGAGTGGTCTAAGGCGCTGCATTAAGGCCGCAGTCTCTACTGGAGGCGTGGGTTCGAATCCCACTTCTGACAAAACTTTAAGTCCATTTTGTCTCTGCGTTCCTTCAGAATCTCAGCTAAAAATTGGCAGTGCATATAATATCTGAATAAGTACCAAACTTCAGTTTCAACTGCAAATGAATTTGCCCAATTCTGTCTTCAAGCTTGTATAATATTCTTCTAGCACTAGTGGTGTTTTATGTGTTTTTTGGGGGGTGCCTAAAAAATCCCTTTTATTGAAGAAATGGCTTACATTCAGTCTTGTGATATTTTTGGTTTCCAATAAGTAGATTTTTAATTTTATGTAACCTCATTTTCTAATGATCCATTCAAGAGATGTTTCCACTATGAAATGAAGAACAAGGGGAAAGAGCACAAATGATAGAGCCAGTGAGTGAGATGGGGTGTTGAGGAAGGAGAGAATGAAACAAAGACAGAGTGAGTGAACGGCAGGTAGGCATAGAAGAGGAGACTAGAAGTGAAGGTGACTTGCTTTTCCCTGCTCTTGACCTCCCACCCATCTCAAACCAATCACAAACATACCTTCTATGCAACGTTGGTATGCAGAACTTCACTCCTCAGCCAGTGAGGGTGAGTCCCAAGCCAGGGGCTAGAGAGCAAAAGAATGGATGTGCTCAGACGTTCCTTGCTAGGGACAGTTGATCTGAAACAAGGCCTGCTCTCTTGTTTCCAGCAAGGATCTAGAAATTCTGCATGAATCTGCAAGGCACATTGACAGCATAAATTTGCATAAACTGCCCCACCTTCTGCCTTCCTACTTCCTGAGCAGTAGTTGTTTGTGTATAAAGAGAGAGGTCGCAGGCAAGGTAATTTTGTGAGTAGGATACAGAACCCTAAATAGCTGGTGAGAGGTATAAGTTATTCTAAAAGCATAAAAACAGTACACCTGTGAAATGAAATGCTTTCATATGTGATCTTCTGTGTTTATTGTCCTGTGCAAAAAGTTGCACCTTGTGTTTGAAGGTTGAAATTATTTCAAGCTTGCATGGACGCAGAAATTTCCTGAGTGACTTTTATACATTTCTGAGGACTCTCCACTGTCAGGATGGCCGAGTGGTCTAAGGCGCTGTGTTTAGGCTGCAGTCTCCTCTGGAGACGTGGGTGCGAATCCCACTTCTGACATGACTTTTGGAGATATAATCTTCTTCATCAGGTTAACATCTGATGGAAGTTGCATCTGTTCGTCTTCACCTGGGACGTTATTCCGTCCTCGTCTAGTCAAGAGAGCTTGGGTTTCTCATATATTTCTGTTGTACAAAGTCTTGCTGATAAAGTGCAATCCTTACCAAATGAGCTTAGGACCCATGTAAGAGCTCATCTAGAAGAGTCATGCTCTTGTATTCCCTGGCCAGACAGGCCATGCAAATTTGGAAGAATGCCAAGCACCTGGTAGACAGCTGTACTCCAGCACACTTACAGCAATGTCCTCAGGGCTGTGATCAGGGGCTGCTTAGATTTGCGTATTCCACCCTATGTTGTGACATTGAGCTCCCTTGTTGAATTTGCTTTAGTCAGCCAAGATGTGGCTGTTGACTCAATTTCAAAGCAGCTTTGCGCCGTTCAAGTGGCTGGTGAATAGCACTTTCTCTTTGTACGCTTTAAAGGTCTAAAGAGTACTTCATAGGTACTGCTCTGTATGGATTGTTCAAAGATCTGTTGGAAATGCTTATAATGGGATAAAGAAATTGAGGGCATGCCTTTTCGGTACCCCACTTGCATGGCTGTCTGGCTTGTGGAAGGTGCTGCAAATGCAAGTCAGGATGGCCGAGTGGTCTAAGGCGCTGTGTTCAGGTCGCAGTCTCTTTTGGAAGCGTGGGTTCACATCCCACTTCTGACAAACCTGTTTAATCTTCTTTTTTCTTGAGGGAGAAAATCAGATCATTTCCCTCACATGGGCTTATATGGTTGTCTTTTTGGAAAAGTGCAGTGAGTTTTTTTCTTGCTTTAGCCACTCATGGCCTAAGATGTGTGTTTTTTTTGTTCACACTATCTTTCTCACTATGTAGATGAACAAGCAACATGTGGTCAGGATGGCCGAGTGGTCTAAGGCGCTGCGTTAAGGCCGCAGTCTCTCCTGGAGGCGTGGGTTCGAATCCCACTTCTGACAAAACTTTAAGTCCATTTTGTCTCTGCGTTCCTTCAGAATCTCAGCTAAAAATTGGCAGTGCATATAATATCTGAATAAGTACCAAACTTCAGTTTCAACTGCAAATGAATTTGCCCAATTCTGTCTTCAAGCTTGTATAATATTCTTCTAGCACTAGTGGTGTTTTATGTGTTTTTTGGGGGGGTGCCTAAAAAATCCCTTTTATTGAAGAAATGGCTTACATTCAGTCTTGTGATATTTTTGGTTTCCAATAAGTAGATTTTTAATTTTATGTAACCTCATTTTCTAATGATCCATTCAAGAGATGTTTCCACTATGAAATGAAGAACAAGGGGAAAGAGCACAAATGATAGAGCCAGTGAGTGAGATGGGGTGTTGAGGAAGGAGAGAATGAAACAAAGACAGAGTGAGTGAACGGCAGGTAGGCATTGAAGAGGAGACTAGAAGTGAAGGTGACTTGCTTTTCCCTGCTCTTGACCTCCCACCCATCTCAAACCAATCACAAACATACCTTCTATGCAACGTTGGTATGCAGAACATCACTCCTCAGCCAGTGAGGGTGAGTCCCAAGCCAGGGGCTAGAGAGCAAAAGAATGGATGTGCTCAGACGTTCCTTGCTAGGGACAGTTGATCTGAAACAAGGCCTGCTCTCTTGTTTCCAGCAAGGATCTAGAAATTCTGCATGAATCTGCAAGGCACATTGACAGCATAAATTTGCATAAACTGCCCCTCCTTCTGCCTTCCTACTTCCTGAGCAGTAGTTGTTTGTGTATAAAGAGAGAGGTCGCAGGCAAGGTAATTTTGTGAGTAGGATACAGAACCCTAAATAGCTGGTGAGAGGTATAAGTTATTCTAAAAGCATAAAAACAGTACACCTGTGAAATGAAATGCTTTCATATGTGATCTTCTGTGTTTATTGTCCTGTGCAAAAAGTTGCACCTTGTGTTTGAAGGTTGAAATTATTTCAAGCTTGCATGGACGCAGAAATTTCTGAGTGACTTTTATACATTTCTTAGGACTCTCCACTGTCAGGATGGCCGAGTGGTCTAAGGCGCTGTGTTTAGGCCGCAGTCTCCTCTGGAGGCGTGGGTTCGAATCCCACTTCTGAAATGACTTTTGGAGATATAATCTTCTTCATCAGGATAACATCTGATGGAAGTTGCATCTGTTCGTCTTCACCTGGGACGTTATTCCGTCCTCGTCTAGTCAAGAGAGCTTGGGTTTCTCATATATTTCTGTTGTACAAAGTCTTGCTGATAAAGTGCAATCCTTACCAAATGAGCTTATGACCCATGTAAGAGCTCATCTAGAAGAGTCATTCTCTTGTATTCCCTGGCCAGACAGGCCATACAAATTTGGAAGAATGCCAAGCACCTGGTAGACAGCTGTACTCCAGCACACTTACAGCAATTTCCTCAGGGCAGTGATCAGGGGCTGCTTAGATTTGCTAATTCCACCCTATGTTGTGACATTGAGATCCCTTGTTGAATTTGCTTTAGTCAGCCAAGATGTGGCTATTGACTCAATTTCAAAGCAGCTTTGGGCCGTTCAAGTGGCTGGTGAATAGCACTTTCTCTTTGTACTCATTAAAGGTCTAAAGAGTTCTTCATAGGTACTGCTCTGTATGGATTGTTCAAAGATCTGTTGGAAATGCTTATAATGGGATAAAGAAATTGAGGGCATGCCTTTTCGGTACCAAACTTGCATGGCTGTCTGGCTTGTGGAAGGTGCTGCAACTGCAAGTCAGGATGGCATGGTGGTCTAAGGCGCTGTGTTCAGGTCGCAGTCTCTTCTGGAGGCGTGGGTTCAAATCCCACTTCTGACAAACCTGTGTTTAATCTTCTTTTTTCTTGAGGGAGAAAATCAGATCATTTCCCTCACATGGGCTTATATGGTTGTCTTTTTGGAAAAGTGCAGTGAGTTTTTTTCTTGCTATAGCCACGTATGGCCTAAGATGTGTGTTTTTTTTGTTCACACTATCTTTCTCACTATGTAGATGGACAAGCAACATGTGGTCAGGATGGCCGAGTGGTCTAAGGCGCTGCGTTAAGGCCGCAGTCTCTACTGGAGGCGTGGGTTCGAATCCCACTTCTGACAAAACTTTAAGTCCATTTTGTCTCTGCGTTCCTTCAGAATCTCAGCTAAAAATTGGCAGTGCATATAATATCTGAATAAGTACCACACTTCAGTTTCAACTGCAAATGAATTTGCCCAATTCTGTCTTCAAGCTCTTATAATATTCTTCTAGCACTAGTGGTGTTTTATGTGTTTTTTGGGGGTGCCTAAAAAATCCCTTTTATTGAAGAAATGGCTTACATTCAGTCTTGTGATATTTTTGGTTTCCAATAAGTAGATTTTTAATTTTATGTAACATAATTTTCTAATGATCCATTCAAGAGATGTTTCCACTATGAAATGAAGAGCAAGGGGAAAGAGCACAAATGATAGAGCGAGTGAGTGAGATGGGGTGTTGAGGAAGGAGAGAATGAAACAAAGACAGAGTGTGTGAACGGCAGGTAGGCATAGAAGAGGAGACTAGAAGTGAAAGTGACTTGCTTTTCCCTGCTCTTGACCTCCCACCCATCTCAAACCAATCACAAACATACCTTCTATGCAACGTTGGTATGCAGAACTTCACTCCTCAGCCAGTGAGGGTGAGTCCCAAGCCAGGGGCTAGAGAGCAAAAGAATGGATGTGCTCAGACGTTCCTTGCTAGGGACAGTTGATCTGAAACAAGGCCTGCTCTCTTGTTTCCAGCAAGGATCTCGAAATTCTGCATGAATGTGCAAGGCACAATGCCAGCATAAATTTGCATAAACTGCCCCACCTTCTGCCTTCCTACTTCCTGAGCAGTAGTTGTGTGTGTATAGAGAGAAAGGTCGCAGGCAAGGTAATTTTGTGAGTAGGATACAGAACCCTAAATAGCTGGTGAGAGGTATAAGTTATTCTAAAAGCATAAAAACAGTACACCTGTGAAATGAAATGCTTTCATATGTGATCTTCTGTGTTTATTGTCCTGTGCAAAAAGTTGCACCTTGTGTTTGAAGGTTGAAATTATTTCAAGCGTGCATGGACGCAGAAATTTCTGAGTGACTTTTATACATTTCTTAGGACTCTTCACTGTCAGGATGGCCGAGTGGTCTAAGGCGCTGTGTTTAGGCCGCAGTCTTCTCTGGAGGCGTGGGTTCGAATCCCACTTCTGACATGACTTTTGGAGATATAATCTTCTTCATCAGGATAACATCTGATGGAAGTTGCTTCTGTTCGTCTTCACCTGGGACGTTATTCCGCCCTCGTCTAGTCAAGAGAGCTTGGGTTTCTCATATATTTCTGTTGTACAAAGTCTTGCTGATAAAGTGCAATCCTTACCAAATGAGCTTAGGTCCCATGTAAGAGCTCATCTAGAAGAGTCATGCTCTTGTATTCCCTGGCCAGACAGGCCATGCAAATTTGGAAGAATGCCAAGCACCTGGTAGACAACTGTACTCCAGCACACTTACAGCAATGTCCTCAGGGCTGTGATCAGGGGCTGCTTAGATTTGCGTATTCCACCCTATGTTGTGACATTGAGCTCCCTTGTTGAATTTGCTTTAGTCAGCCAAGATGTGGCTGTTGACTCAATTTCAAAGCAGCTTTGCGCCGTTCAAGTGGCTGGTGAATAGCACTTTCTCTTTGTACGCTTTAAAGGTCTAAAGAGTTCTTCATAGGTACTGCTCTGTATGGATTGTTCAAAGATCTGTTGGAAATGCTTATAATGGGATAAATAAATTGAGGGCATGCCTTTTCGGTACCAAACTTGCATGGCTGTATGGCTTGTGGAAGGTGCTGCAACTGCAAGTCAGGATGGCTGAGTGGTCTAAGGCCCTGCGTTCAGGTCGCAGTCTCTTCTGGAGGCGTGGGTTCAAATCCCACTTATGACAAACCTGTGTTTAATCTTCTTTTTTCTTGAGGGAGAAAATCAGATCATTTCCCTCACATGGGCTTATATGGTTGTCTTTTTGGAAAAGTGCAGTGAGTTTTATTCTTGCTATAGCCACTTTTGGCCTAAGATGTGTGTTTTTTTTTGTTCACAATATCTTTCTTAATATGTAGACGGACAAGCAACATGTGGTCAGGATGGCCGAGTGGTCTAAGGCTCAGCGTTAAGGCCGCAGTCTCTCCTGGAGGCGTGGGTTCGAATCCCACTTCTGACAAACCTTTAAGTCCATTTTGTCTCTGCGTTCCTTCAGAATCTCAGCTAAAAATTGGCAGTGCATATAATATCTGAATAAGTACCAAACTTCAGTTTCAACTGCAAATGAATTTGCCCAATTCTGTCTTCAAGCTTGTATAATTTTCTTCTAGCACTAGTGGTGTTTTATGTGTTTTTTGGGGGGTGCCTAAAAAATCCCTTTTATTGAAGAAATGGCTTACATTCAGTCTTGTGATATTTTTGGTTTCCAATAAGTAGATTTTTAATTTTATGTAACCTCATTTTCTAATGATCCATTCAAGAGATGTTTCCACTATGAAATGAAGAACAAGGGGAAAGAGCACAAATGATAGAGCCAGTGAGTGAGATGGGGTGTTGAGGAAGGAGAGAATGAAACAAAGACAGAGTGAGTGAACGGCAGGTAGGCATAGAAGAGGAGACTAGAAGTGAAGGTGACTTGCTTTTCCCTGCTCTTGACCTCCCACCCATCTCAAACCAATCACAAACATACCTTCTATGCAACGTTGGTATGCAGAACTTCACTCCTCAGCCAGTGAGGGTGAGTCCCAAGCCAGGGGCTAGAGAGCAAAAGAATGGATGTGCTCAGACGTTCCTTGCTAGGGACAGTTGATCTGAAACAAGGCCTGCTCTCTTGTTTCCAGCAAGGATCTAGAAATTCTGCATGAATCTGCAAGGCACATTGACAGCATAAATTTGCATAAACTGCCCCTCCTTCTGCCTTCCTACTTCCTGAGCAGTAGTTGTTTGTGTATAAAGAGAGAGGTCGCAGGCAAGGTAATTTTGTGAGTAGGATACAGAACCCTAAATAGCTGGTGAGAGGTATAAGTTATTCTAAAAGCATAAAAACAGTACACCTGTGAAATGAAATGCTTTCATATGTGATCTTCTGTGTTTATTGTCCTGTGCAAAAAGTTGCACCTTGTGTTTGAAGGTTGAAATTATTTCAAGCTTGCATGGACGCAGAAATTTCTGAGTGACTTTTATACATTTCTTAGGACTCTCCACTGTCAGGATGGCCGAGTGGTCTAAGGTGCTGTGTTTAGGCTGCAGTCTCATCTGGAGGCGTGGGTTCGAATCCCACTTCTGACATGACTTTAGGAGATATAATCTTCTTCATCAGGATAACATCTGATGGAAGTTGCATCTGTTCGTCTTCACCTGGGATGTTATTCCGTCCTCGTCTAGTCAAGAGAGCTTGGGTTTCTCATATATTTCTGTTGTACAAAGTCTTGCTGATAAAGTGCAATACTTACCAAATGAGCTTATGACCCATGTAAGAGCTCATCTAGAAGAGTCATTCACTTGTATTCCCTGGCCAGACAGGCCATACAAATTTGGAAGAATGCCAAGCACCTGGTTGACAGCTGGACTCCAGCACACTTACAGCAATTTCCTCAGGGCTGTGATCAGGGGCTGCTTAGATTTGCGTATTCCACCCTATGTTGTGACATTGAGCTCCCTTGTTGAATTTGCTTTAGTCAGCCAAGATGTGGCTGTTGACTCAATTTCAAAGCAGCTTTGCGCCCTTCAAGTGGCTGGTGAATAGCACTTTCTCTTTGTACGCTTTAAAGGTCTAAAGAGTACTTCATAGGTACTGCTCTGTATGGATTGTTCAAAGATCTGTTGGAAATGCTTATAATGGGATAAAGAAATTGAGGGCATGCCTTTTCGGTACCCCACTTGCATGGCTGTCTGGCTTGTGGAAGGTGCTGCAAATGCAAGTCAGGATGGCCGAGTGGTCTAAGGTGCTGTGTTCAGGTCGCAGTCTCTTTTGGAAGCGTGGGTTCACATCCCACTTCTGACAAACCTGTGTTTAATCTTCTTTTTTCTTGAGGGAGAAAATCAGATCATTTACTCACATGGGCTTATATGGTTGTCTTTTTGGAAAAGTGCAGTGAGTTTTTTTCTTGCTATAGCCACTCATGGCCTAAGATGTGTGTTTTTTTTGTTCACACTATCTTTCTCACTATGTAGATGAACAAGCTACATGTGGTCAGGATGGCCGAGTGGTCTAAGGCGCTGCGTTAAGGCCGCAGTCTCTCCTGGAGGCGTGGGTTCGAATCCCACTTCTGACAAAACTTTAAGTCCATTTTGTCTCTGCGTTCCTTCAGAATCTCAGCTAAAAATTGGCAGTGCATATAATATCTGAATAAGTACCAAACTTCAGTTTCAACTGCAAATGAATTTGCCCAATTCTGTCTTCAAGCTCGTATAATATTCTTCTAGCACTAGTGGTGTTTTATGTGTTTTTTGGGGGGTGCCTAAAAAATCCCTTTTATTGAAGAAATGGCTTGCATTCAGTCTTGTGATATTTTTGGTTTCCAATAAGTAGATTTTTAATTTTATGTAACCTCATTTTCTAATGATCCATTCAAGAGATGTTTCCACTATGAAATGAAGAGCAAGGGGAAAGAGCACAAATGATAGAGCGAGTGAGTGAGATGGGGTGTTGAGGAAGGAGAGAATGAAACAAAGACAGAGTGAGTGAACGGCAGGTAGGCATAGAAGAGGAGACTAGAAGTGAAAGTGACTTGCTTTTCCCTGCTCTTGACCTCCCACCCATCTCAAACCAATCACAAACATACCTTCTATGCAACGTTGGTATGCAGAACTTCACTCCTCAGCCAGTGAGGGTGAGTCCCAAGCCAGGGGCTAGAGAGCAAAAGAATGGATGTGCTCAGACGTTCCTTGCTAGGGACAGTTGATCTGAAACAAGGCCTGCTCTCTTGTTTCCAGCAAGGATCTAGAAATTCTGCATGAATGTGCAAGGCACATTGCCAGCATAAATTTGCATAAACTGCCCCACCTTCTGCCTTCCTACTTCCTGAGCAGTAGTTGTTTGTGTATAGAGAGAAAGGTCGCAGGCAAGGTAATTTTGTGAGTAGGCTACAGAACCCTAAATAGCTGGTGAGAGGTATAAGTTATTCTAAAAGCATAAAAACAGTACACCTGTGAAATGAAATGCTTTCATATGTGATCTTCTGTGTTTATTGTCCTGTGCAAAAAGTTGCACCTTGTGTTTGAAGGTTGAAAATATTTCAAGCGTGCATGGACGCAGAAATTTCTGAGTGACTTTTATACATTTCTTAGGACTCTTCACTGTCAGGATGGCCGAGTGGTCTAAGGTGCTGTGTTTAGGCCGCAGTCTCCTCTGGAGGCGTGGGTTCGAATACCACTTCTGAAATGACTTTTGGAGATATAATCTTCTTCATCAGGATAACATCTGATGGAAGTTGCTTCTGTTCGTCTTCACCTGGGACGTTATTCTGTCCTCGTCTAGTCAAGAGAGCTTGGGTTTCTCATATATTTCTGTTGTACAAAGTCTTGCTGATAAAGTGCAATACTTACCAAATGAGCTTATGACCCATGTAAGAGCTCATCTAGAAGAGTCATTCACTTGTATTCCCTGGCCAGACAGGCCATACAAATTTGGAAGAATGCCAAGCACCTGGTAGACAGCTGGACTCCAGCACACTTACAGCAATTTCCTCAGGGCTGTGATCAGGGGCTGCTTAGATTTGCGTATTCCACCCTATGTTGTGACATTGAGCTCCCTTGTTGAATTTGCTTTAGTCAGCCAAGTTGTGGCTGTTGACTCAATTTCAAAGCAGCTTTGCGCCCTTCAAGTGGCTGGTGAATAGCACTTTCTCTTTGTACGCTTTAAAGGTCTAAAGAGTACTTCATAGGTACTGCTCTGTATGGATTGTTCAAAGATCTGTTGGAAATGCTTATAATGGGATAAAGAAATTGAGGGCATGCCTTTTCGGTACCCCACTTGCATTGCTGTCTGGCTTGTGGAAGGTGCTGCAAATGCAAGTCAAGATGGCCGAGTGGTCTAAGGCGCTGTGTTCAGGTCGCAGTCTCTTTTGGAAGCGTGGGTTCACATCCCACTTCTGACAAACCTGTGTTTAATCTTCTTTTTTCTTGAGGGAGAAAATCAGATCATTTCCCTCACATGGGCTTATATGGTTGTCTTTTTGGAAAAGTGCAGTGAGTTTTTTTCTTGCTATAGCCACTCATGGCCTAAGATGTGTGTTTTTTTTGTTCACACTATCTTTCTCACTATGTAGATGAACAAGCAACATGTGGTCAGGATGGCCGAGTGGTCTAAGGCGCTGCGTTAAGGCCGCAGTCTCTCCTGGAGGCGTGGGTTCGAATCCCACTTCTGACAAAACTTTAAGTCCATTTTGTCTCTGCGTTCCTTCAGAATCTCAGCTAAAAATTGGCAGTGCATATAATATCTGAATAAGTACCAAACTTCAGTTTCAACTGCAAATGAATTTGCCCAATTCTGTCTTCAAGCTTGTATAATATTCTTCTAGCACTAGTGGTGTTTTATGTGTTTTTTGGGGGGTGCCTAAAAAATCCCTTTTATTGAAGAAATGGCTTACATTCAGTCTTGTGATATTTTTGGTTTCCAATAAGTAGATTTTTAATTTTATGTAACCTCATTTTCTAATGATCCATTCAAGAGATGTTTCCACTATGAAATGAAGAACAAGGGGAAAGAGCACAAATGATAGAGCCAGTGAGTGAGATGGGGTGTTGAGGAAGGAGAGAATGAAACAAAGACAGAGTGAGTGAACGGCAGGTAGGCATAGAAGAGGAGACTAGAAGTGAAGGTGACTTGCTTTTCCCTGCTCTTGACCTCCCACCCATCTCAAGCCAATCACAAACATACCTTCTATGCAACGTTGGTATGCAGAACTTCACTCCTCAGCCAGTGAGGGTGAGTCCCAAGCCAGGGGCTAGAGAGCAAAAGAATGGATGTGCTCAGACGTTCCTTGCTAGGGACAGTTGATCTGAAACAAGGCCTGCTCTCTTGTTTCCAGCAAGGATCTAGAAATTCTGCATGAATCTGCAAGGCACATTGACAGCATAAATTTGCATAAACTGCCCCTCCTTCTGCCTTCCTACTTCCTGAGCAGTAGTTGTTTGTGTATAAAGAGAGAGGTCGCAGGCAAGGTAATTTTGTGAGTAGGATACAGAACCCTAAATAGCTGGTGAGAGGTATAAGTTATTCTAAAAGCATAAAAACAGTACACCTGTGAAATGAAATGCTTTCATATGTGATCTTCTGTGTTTATTGTCCTGTGCAAAAAGTTGCACCTTGTGTTTGAAGGTTGAAATTATTTCAAGCTTGCATGGACGCAGAAATTTCTGAGTGACTTTTATACATTTCTTAGGACTCTCCACTGTCAGGATGGCCGAGTGGTCTAAGGCGCTGTGTTTAGGCCGCAGTCTTCTCTGGAGGCGTGGGTTCGAATCCCACTTCTGACATGACTTTTGGAGATATAATCTTCTTCATCAGGATAACATCTGATGGAAGTTGCATCTGTTCGTCTTCACCTGGGACGTTATTCCGTCCTCGTCTAGTCAAGAGAGCTTGGGTTTCTCATATATTTCTGTTGTACAAAGTCTTGCTGATAAAGTGCAAAACTTACCAAATGACCTCATGACCCATGTAAGAGCTCATCTAGAAGAGTCATTCACTTGTATTCCCTGGCCAGACAGGCCATACAAATTTGGAAGAATGCCAAGCACCTGGTAGACAGCTGGACTCCAGCACACTTACAGCAATTTCCTCAGGGCAGTGATCAGGGGCTGCTTAGATTTGCTAATTCCACCCTATGTTGTGACATTGAGATGCCTTGTTGAATTTGCTTTAGTCAGCCAAGATGTGGCTATTGACTCAATTTCAAAGCAGCTTTGGGCCGTTCAAGTGGCTGGTGAATAGCACTTTCTCTTTGTATGCTTTAAAGGTCTAAAGAGTTCTTCATAGGTACTGCTCTGTATGGATTGTTCAAAGATCTGTTGGAAATGCTTATAATGGGATAAATAAATTGAGGGCATGCCTTTTCGGTACCCCACTTGCATGGCTGTCTGGCTTGTGGAAGGTGTGTAAATACAAGTCTGGATGGCCGAGTTGTCTAAGGCGCTGCGTTTAGGTCGCAGTCTCTTCTGGAGGCGTGGGTTCAAATCCCACTTCTGACAAACCTGTGTTTAATCTTCTTTTTTCTTGAGGGAGAAAATCAGATCATTTCCCTCACATGGGCTTATATGGTTGTCTTTTTGGAAAAGTGCAGTGAGTTTTTTTCTTGCTATAGCCACTCATGGCCTAAGATGTGTGTTTTTTTTGTTCACAATATCTTTCTTAATATGTAGATGGACAAGCAACATGTGGTCAGGATGGCCGAGTGGTCTAAGGCGCAGCGTTAAGGCCGCAGTCTCTCCTGGAGGCGTGGGTTCGAATCCCACTTCTGACAAACCTTTAAGTCCATTTTGTCTCTGCGTTCCTTCAGAATCTCAGCTAAAAATTGGCAGTGCTTTTAATATCTGAATAAGTACCAAACTTCAGTTTCAACTGCAAATGAATTTGCCCAATTCTGTCTTCAAGCTTGTATAATATTCTTCTAGCACTAGTGGTGTTTTATGTGTTTTTTGGGGGGTGCCTAAAAAATCCCTTTTATTGAAGAAATGGCTTACATTCAGTCTTGTGATATTTTTGGTTTCCAATAAGTAGATTTTTAATTTTATGTAACCTCATTTTCTAATGATCCATTCAAGAGATGTTTCCACTATGAAATGAAGAGCAAGGGGAAAGAGCACAAATGATAGAGCCAGTGAGTGAGATGGGGTGTTGAGGAAGGAGAGAATGAAACAAAGACAGAGTGAGTGAACAGCAGGTAGGCATAGAAGAGGAGACTAGAAGTGAAGGTGACTTGCTTTTCCCTGCTCTTGACCTCCCACCCATCTCAAACCAATCACAAACATACCTTCTATGCAACGTTGGTATGCAGAACTACACTCCTCAGCCAGTGAGGGTGAGTCCCAAGCCAGGGGCTAGAGAGCAAAAGAATGGATATGCTCAGACGTTCCTTGCTAGGGACAGTTGATCTGAAACAAGGCCTGCTCTCTTGTTTCCAGCAAGGATCTACAAATTCTGCATGAATCTGCAAGGCACATTGACAGCATAAATTTGCATTACCTGCCCCACCTTCTGCCTTCCTACTTCCTGAGCAGTAGTTGTTTGTGTATAAAGAGAGAGGTCGCAGGCAAGGTAATTTTGTGAGTAGGATACAGAACCCTAAATAGCTGGTGAGAGGTATAAGTTATTCTAAAAGCATAAAAACAGTACACCTGTGAAATGAAATGCTTTCATATGTGATCTTCTGTGTTTATTGTCCTGTGCAAAAAGTTGCACCTTGTGTTTGAAGGTTGAAATTATTTCAAGCTTGCATGGACGCAGAAATTTCAGATTGACTTTTATACATTTCTTAGGACTCTTCACTGTCAGGATGGCCGAGTGGTCTAGGGCGCTGTGTTTAGGCCGCAGTCTCCTCTGGAGGCGTGGGTTCGAATTCCACTTCTGACATGACTTTTGGAGATATAATCTTCTTCATCAGGATAACATCTGATGGAAGTTGCATCTGTTCGTCTTCACCTGGGACGTTATTCCATCCTCGTCTAGTCAAGAGAGCTTGGGTTTCTCATATATTTCTGTTGTACAATGTCTTGCTGATAAAGTGCAATCCTTACCAAATGAGCTTAGGTCCCATGTAAGAGCTCATCTAGAAGAGTCATGCTCTTGTATTCCCTGGCCAGACAGGCCATGCAAATTTGGAAGAATGCCAAGCACCTGGTAGACAGCTGTACTCCACCACACTTACAGCAATGTCCTCAGGGCTGTGATCAGGGCTGCTTAGATTTGCGTATTCCACCCTATGTTGTGACATTGAGCTCCCTTGTTGAATTTGCTTTAGTCAGCCAAGATGTGGCTGTTGACTCAATTTCAAAGCAGCTTTGCGCCCTTCAAGTGGCTGGTGAATAGCACTTTCTCTTTGTACGCTTTAAAGGTCTAAAGAGTTCTTCATAGGTACTGCTCTGTATGGATTGTTCAAAAATCTGTTGGAAATGCTTATAATGGGATAAAGAAATTGAGGGCATGCCTTTTCGGTACCAAACTTGCATGGCTGTCTGGCTTGTGGAAGGTGCTGCAACTGCAAGTCAGGATGGCCGAGTGGTCTAAGGCGCTGTGTTCAGGTCGCAGTCTCTTCTGGAGGCGTGGGTTCAAATCCCACTTCTGACAAACCTGTGTTTAATCTTCTTTTTTCTTGAGGGAGAAAATCAGATCATTTCCCTCACATGGGCTTATATGGTTGTCTTTTTGGAAAAGTGCAGTGAGTTTTTTTCTTGCTATAGCCACTTATGGCCTAAGATGTGTGTTTTTTTTGTTCACACTATCTTTCTCACTATGTAGATGGACAAGCAACATGTGGTCAGGATGGCCGAGTGGTCTAAGGCGCTGCGTTAAGGCCGCAGTCTCTACTGGAGGCGTGGGTTCGAATCCCACTTCTGACAAAACTTTAAGTCCATTTTGTCTCTGCGTTCCTTCAGAATCTCAGCTAAAAATTGGCAGTGCATATAATATCTGAATAAGTACCAAACTTCAGTTTCAACTGCAAATGAATTTGCCCAATTCTGTCTTCAAGCTCTTATAATATTCTTCTAGCACTAGTGGTGTTTTATGTGTTTTTTGGGGGTGCCTAAAAAATCCCTTTTATTGAAGAAATGGCTTACATGCAGTCTTGTGATATTTTTGGTTTCCAATAAGTAGATTTTTAATTTTATGTAACATCATTTTCTAATGATCCATTCAAGAGATGTTTCCACTATGAAATGAAGAGCAAGGGGAAAGAGCACAAATGATAGAGCGAGTGAGTGAGATGGGGTGTTGAGGAAGGAGAGAATGAAACAAAGACAGAGTGAGTGAACGGCAGGTAGGCATAGAAGAGGAGACTAGAAGTGAAAGTGACTTGCTTTTCCCTGCTCTTGACCTCCCACCCATCTCAAACCAATCACAAACATACCTTCTATGCAACGTTGGTATGCAGAACTGAACTCCTCAGCCAGTGAGGGTGAGTCCCAAGCCAGGGGCTAGAGAGCAAAAGAATGGATGTGCTCAGACGTTCCTTGCTAGGGACAGTTGATCTGAAACAAGGCCTGCTCTCTTGTTTCCAGCAAGGATCTAGAAATTCTGCATGAATGTGCAAGGCACATTGCCAGCATAAATTTGCATAAACTGCCCCACCTTCTGCCTTCCTACTTCCTGAGCAGTAGTTGTTTGTGTATAGAGAGAAAGGTCGCAGGCAAGGTAATTTTGTGAGTAGGATACAGAACCCTAAATAGCTGGTGAGAGGTATAAGTTATTCTAAAAGCATAAAAACAGTACACCTGTGAAATGAAATGCTTTCATATGTGATCTTCTGTGTTTATTGTCCTGTGCAAAAAGTTGCACCTTGTGTTTGAAGGTTGAAATTATTTCAAGCGTGCATGGACGCAGAAATTTCTGAGTGACTTTTATACATTTCTTAGGACTCTCCACTGTCAGGATGGCCGAGTGGTCTAAGGCGCTGTGTTTAGGCCGCAGTCTTCTCTGGAGGCGTGGGTTCGAATCCCACTTCTGACATGACTTTTGGAGATATAATCTTCTTCATCAGGATAACATCTGATGGAAGTTGCATCTGTTCGTCTTCACCTGGGACGTTATTCCGTCCTCGTCTAGTCAAGAGAGCTTGGGTTTCTCATATATTTCTGTTGTACAAAGTCTTGCTGATAAAGTGCAATCCTTACCAAATGAGCTTAGGTCCCATGTAAGAGCTCATCTAGAAGAGTCATGCTCTTGTATTCCCTGGCCAGACAGGCCATGCAAATTTGGAAGAATGCCAAGCACCTGGTAGACAACTGTACTCCAGCACACTTACAGAAATGTCCTCAGGGCTGTGATCAGGGGCTGCTTAGATTTGCGTATTCCACCCTATGTTGTGACATTGAGCTCCCTTGTTGAATTTGCTTTAGTCAGCCAAGATGTGGCTGTTGACTCAATTTCAAAGCAGCTTTGCGCCGTTCAAGTGGCTGGTGAATAGCACTTTCTCTTTGTACGCTTTAAAGGTCTAAAGAGTTCTTCATAGGTACTGCTCTGTATGGATTGTTCAAAGATCTGTTGGAAATGCTTATAATGGGATAAATAAATTGAGGGCATGCCTTTTCGGTACCAAACTTGCATGGCTGTCTGGCTTGTGGAAGGTGCTGCAACTGCAAGTCAGGATGGCCGAGTGGTCTAAGGCCCTGCGTTCAGGTCGCAGTCTCTTCTGGAGGCGTGGGTTCAAATCCCACTTATGACAAACCTGTGTTTAATCTTCTTTTTTCTTGAGGGAGAAAATCAGATCATTTCCCTCACATGGGCTTATATGGTTGTCTTTTTGGAAAAGTGCAGTGAGTTTTATTCTTGCTATAGCCACTTATGGCCTAAGATGTGTGTTTTTTTTTGTTCACAATATCTTTCTTAATATGTAGATGGACAAGCAACATGTGGTCAGGATGGCCGAGTGGTCTAAGGCGCAGCGTTAAGGCCGCAGTCTCTCCTGGAGGCGTGGGTTCGAATCCCACTTCTGACAAACCTTTAAGTCCATTTTGTCTCTGCGTTCCTTCAGAATCTCAGCTAAAAATTGGCAGTGCATATAATATCTGAATAAGTACCAAACTTCAGTTTCAACTGCAAATGAATTTGCCCAATTCTGTCTTCAAGCTCTTATAATATTCTTCTAGCACTAGTGGTGTTTTATGTGTTTTTTGGGGGGTGCCTAAAAAATCCCTTTTATTGAAGAAATGGCTTACATTCAGTCTTGTGATATTTTTGGTTTCCAATAAGTAGATTTTTAATTTTATGTAACCTCATTTTCTAATGATCCATTCAAGAGATGTTTCCACTATGAAATGAAGAGCAAGGGGAAAGAGCACAAATGATAGAGCGAGTGAGTGAGATGGGGTGTTGAGGAAGGAGAGAATGAAACAAAGACAGAGTGAGTGAACGGCAGGTAGGCATAGAAGAGGAGACCAGAAGTGAAAGTGACTTGCTTTTCCCTGCTCTTGACCTCCCACCCATCTCAAACCAATCACAAACATACCTTCTATGCAACGTTGGTATGCAGAACTTCACTCCTCAGCCAGTGAGGGTGAGTCCCAAGCCAGGGGCTAGAGAGCAAAAGAATGGATGTGCTCAGACGTTCCTTGCTAGGGACAGTTGATCTGAAACAAGGCCTGCTCTCTTGTTTCCAGCAAGGATCTAGAAATTCTGCATGAATGTGCAAGGCACATTGCCAGCATAAATTTGCATAAACTGCCCCACCTTCTGCCTTCCTACTTCCTGAGCAGTAGTTGTTTGTGTATAGAGAGAAAGGTCGCAGGCAAGGTAATTTTGTGAGTAGGCTACAGAACCCTAAATAGCTGGTGAGAGGTATAAGTTATTCTAAAAGCATAAAAACAGTACACCTGTGAAATGAAATGCTTTCATATGTGATCTTCTGTGTTTATTGTACTGTGCAAAAAGTTGCACCTTGTGTTTGAAGGTTGAAATTATTTCAAGCGTGCATGGACGCAGAAATTTCTGAGTGACTTTTATACATTTCTTAGGACTCTTCACTGTCAGGATGGCCGAGTGGTCTAAGGCGCTGTGTTTAGGCCGCAGTCTCCTCTGGAGGCGTGGATTCGAATCCCACTTCTGAAATGACTTTTGGAGATATAATCTTCTTCATCAGGATAACATCTGATGGAAGTTGCTTCTGTTCGTCTTCACCTGGGACGTTATTCTGTCCTCGTCTAGTCAAGAGAGCTTGGGTTTCTCATATATTTCTGTTGTACAAAGTCTTGCTGATAAAGTGCAATACTTACCAAATGAGCTTATGACCCATGTAAGAGCTCATCTAGAAGAGTCATTCACTTGTATTCCCTGGCCAGACAGGCCATACAAATTTGGAAGAATGCCAAGCACCTGGTAGACAGCTGGACTCCAGCACACTTACAGCAATTTCCTCAGGGCTGTGATCAGGGGCTGCTTAGATTTGCGTATTCCACCCTATGTTGTGACATTGAGCTCCCTTGTTGAATTTGCTTTAGTCAGCCAAGATGTGGCTGTTGACTCAATTTCAAAGCAGCTTTGCGCCCTTCAAGTGGCTGGTGAATAGCACTTTCTCTTTGTACGCTTTAAAGGTCTAAAGAGTACTTCATAGGTACTGCTCTGTATGGATTGTTCAAAGATCTGTTGGAAATGCTTATAATGGGATAAAGAAATTGAGGGCATGCCTTTTCGGTACCCCACTTGCATGGCTGTCTGGCTTGTGGAAGGTGCTGCAAATGCAAGTCAGGATGGCCGAGTGGTCTAAGGCGCTGTGTTCAGGTCGCAGTCTCTTTTGGAAGCGTGGGTTCACATCCCACTTCTGACAAACCTGTGTTTAATCTTCTTTTTTCTTGAGGGAGAAAATCAGATCATTTCCCTCACATGGGCTTATATGGTTGTCTTTTTGGAAAAGTGCAGTGAGTTTTTTTCTTGCTATAGCCACTCATGGCCTAAGATGTGTGTTTTTTTTGTTCACACTATCTTTCTCACTATGTAGATGAACAAGCAACATGTGGTCAGGATGGCCGAGTGGTCTAAGGCGCTGCGTTAAGGCCGCAGTCTCTCCTGGAGGCGTGGGTTCGAATCCCACTTCTGACAAAACTTTAAGTCCATTTTGTCTCTGCGTTCCTTCAGAATCTCAGCTAAAAATTGGCAGTGCATATAATATCTGAATAAGTACCAAACTTCAGTTTCAACTGCAAATGAATTTGCCCAATTCTGTCTTCAAGCTTGTATAATATTCTTCTAGCACTAGTGGTGTTTTATGTGTTTTTTGGGGGGTGCCTAAAAAATCCCTTTTATTGAAGAAATGGCTTACATTCAGTCTTATGATATTTTTGGTTTCCAATAAGTAGATTTTTAATTTTATGTAACCTCATTTTCTAATGATCCATTCAAGAGATGTTTCCACTATGAAATGAAGAGCAAGGGGAAAGAGCACAAATGATAGAGCGAGTGAGTGAGATGGGGTGTTGAGGAAGGAGAGAATGAAACAAAGACAGAGTGAGTGAACGGCAGGTAGGCATAGAAGAGGAGACTAGAAGTGAAAGTGACTTGCTTTTCCCTGCTCTTGACCTCCCACCCATCTCAAACCAATCACAAACATACCTTCTATGCAACGTTGGTATGCAGAACTTCACTCCTCAGCCAGTGAGGGTGAGTCCCAAGCCAGGGGCTAGAGAGCAAAAGAATGGATGTGCTCAGACGTTCCTTGCTAGGGACAGTTGATCTGAAACAAGGCCTGCTCTCTTGTTTCCAGCAAGGATCTAGAAATTCTGCATGAATGTGCAAGGCACATTGCCAGCATAAATTTGCATAAACTGCCCCACCTTCTGCCTTCCTACTTCCTGAGCAGTAGTTGTTTGTGTATAGAGAGAAAGGTCGCAGGCAAGGTAATTTTGTGAGTAGGCTACAGAACCCTAAATAGCTGGTGAGAGGTATAAGTTATTCTAAAAGCATAAAAACAGTACACCTGTGAAATGAAATGCTTTCATATGTGATCTTCTGTGTTTATTGTCCTGTGCAAAAAGTTGCACCTTGTGTTTGAAGGTTGAAAATATTTCAAGCGTGCATGGACGCAGAAATTTCTGAGTGACTTTTATACATTTCTTAGGACTCTTCACTGTCAGGATGGCCGAGTGGTCTAAGGCGCTGTGTTTAGGCCGCAGTCTCCTCTGGAGGCGTGGGTTCGAATACCACTTCTGAAATGACTTTTGGAGATATAATCTTCTTCATCAGGATAACATCTGATGGAAGTTGCTTCTGTTCGTCTTCACCTGGGACGTTATTCTGTCCTCGTCTAGTCAAGAGAGCTTGGGTTTCTCATATATTTCTGTTGTACAAAGTCTTGCTGATAAAGTGCAATACTTACCAAATGAGCTTATGACCCATGTAAGAGCTCATCTAGAAGAGTCATTCACTTGTATTCCCTGGCCAGACAGGCCATACAAATTTGGAAGAATGCCAAGCACCTGGTAGACAGCTGGACTCCAGCACACTTACAGCAATTTCCTCAGGGCTGTGATCAGGGGCTGCTTAGATTTGCGTATTCCACCCTATGTTGTGACATTGAGCTCCCTTGTTGAATTTGCTTTAGTCAGCCAAGATGTGGCTGTTGACTCAATTTCAAAGCAGCTTTGCGCCCTTCAAGTGGCTGGTGAATAGCACTTTCTCTTTGTACGCTTTAAAGGTCTAAAGAGTACTTCATAGGTACTGCTCTGTATGGATTGTTCAAAGATCTGTTGGAAATGCTTATAATGGGATAAAGAAATTGAGGGCATGCCTTTTCGGTACCCCACTTGCATTGCTGTCTGGCTTGTGGAAGGTGCTGCAAATGCAAGTCAAGATGGCCGAGTGGTCTAAGGCGCTGTGTTCAGGTCGCAGTCTCTTTTGGAAGCGTGGGTTCACATCCCACTTCTGACAAACCTGTGTTTAATCTTCTTTTTTCTTGAGGGAGAAAATCAGATCATTTCCCTCACATGGGCTTATATGGTTGTCTTTTTGGAAAAGTGCAGTGAGTTTTTTTCTTGCTATAGCCACTCATGGCCTAAGATGTGTGTTTTTTTTGTTCACACTATCTTTCTCACTATGTAGATGAACAAGCAACATGTGGTCAGGATGGCCGAGTGGTCTAAGGCGCTGCGTTAAGGCCGCAGTCTCTCCTGGAGGCGTGGGTTCGAATCCTACTTCTGACAAAACTTTAAGTCCATTTTGTCTCTGCGTTCCTTCAGAATCTCAGCTAAAAATTGGCAGTGCATATAATATCTGAATAAGTACCAAACTTCAGTTTCAACTGCAAATGAATTTGCCCAATTCTGTCTTCAAGCTTGTATAATATTCTTCTAGCACTAGTGGTGTTTTATGTGTTTTTTGGGGGGTGCCTAAAAAATCCCTTTTATTGAAGAAATGGCTTACATTCAGTCTTGTGATATTTTTGGTTTCCAATAAGTAGATTTTTAATTTTATGTAACCTCATTTTCTAATGATCCATTCAAGAGATGTTTCCACTATGAAATGAAGAACAAGGGGAAAGAGCACAAATGATAGAGCCAGTGAGTGAGATGGGGTGTTGAGGAAGGAGAGAATGAAACAAAGACAGAGTGAGTGAACGGCAGGTAGGCATAGAAGAGGAGACTAGAAGTGAAGGTGACTTGCTTTTCCCTGCTCTTGACCTCCCACCCATCTCAAGCCAATAACAAACATACCTTCTATGCAACGTTGGTATGCAGAACTTCACTCCTCAGCCAGTGAGGGTGAGTCCCAAGCCAGGGGCTAGAGAGCAAAAGAATGGATGTGCTCAGACGTTCCTTGCTAGGGACAGTTGATCTGAAACAAGGCCTGCTCTCTTGTTTCCAGCAAGGATCTAGAAATTCTGCATGAATCTGCAAGGCACATTGACAGCATAAATTTGCATAAACTGCCCCTCCTTCTGCCTTCCTACTTCCTGAGCAGTAGTTGTTTGTGTATAAAGAGAGAGGTCGCAGGCAAGGTAATTTTGTGAGTAGGATACAGAACCCTAAATAGCTGGTGAGAGGTATAAGTTATTCTAAAAGCATAAAAACAGTACACCTGTGAAATGAAATGCTTTCATATGTGATCTTCTGTGTTTATTGTCCTGTGCAAAAAGTTGCACCTTGTGTTTGAAGGTTGAAATTATTTCAAGCTTGCATGGACGCAGAAATTTCTGAGTGACTTTTATACATTTCTTAGGACTCTCCACTGTCAGGATGGCCGAGTGGTCTAAGGCCCTGTGTTTAGGCCGCAGTCTTCTCTGGAGGCGTGGGTTCGAATCCCACTTCTGACATGACTTTTGGAGATATAATCTTCTTCATCAGGATAACATCTGATGGAAGTTGCATCTGTTCGTCTTCACCTGGGACGTTATTCCGTCCTCGTCTAGTCAAGAGAGCTTGGGTTTCTCATATATTTCTGTTGTACAAAGTCTTGCTGATAAAGTGCAAAACTTACCAAATGACCTCATGACCCATGTAAGAGCTCATCTAGAAGAGTCATTCACTTGTATTCCCTGGCCAGACAGGCCATACAAATTTGGAAGAATGCCAAGCACCTGGTAGACAGCTGGACTCCAGCACACTTACAGCAATTTCCTCAGGGCAGTGATCAGGGGCTGCTTAGATTTGCTAATTCCACCCTATGTTGTGACATTGAGATGCCTTGTTGAATTTGCTTTAGTCAGCCAAGATGTGGCTATTGACTCAATTTCAAAGCAGCTTTGGGCCGTTCAAGTGGCTGGTGAATAGCACTTTCTCTTTGTACGCTTTAAAGGTCTAAAGAGTTCTTCATAGGTACTGCTCTGTATGGATTGTTCAAAGATCTGTTGGAAATGCTTATAATGGGATAAATAAATTGAGGGCATGCCTTTTCGGTACCCCACTTGCATGGCTGTCTGGCTTGTGGAAGGTGTGTAAATACAAGTCTGGATGGCCGAGTTGTCTAAGGCGCTGCGTTTAGGTCGCAGTCTCTTCTGGAGGCGTGGGTTCAAATCCCACTTCTGACAAACCTGTGTTTAATCTTCTTTTTTCTTGAGGGAGAAAATCAGATCATTTCCCTCACATGGGCTTATATGGTTGTCTTTTTGGAAAAGTGCAGTGAGTTTTTTTCTTGCTATAGCCACTCATGGCCTAAGATGTGTGTTTTTTTTGTTCACAATATCTTTCTTAATATGTAGATGGACAAGCAACATGTGGTCAGGATTGCCGAGTGGTCTAAGGCGCAGCGTTAAGGCCGCAGTCTCTCCTGGAGGCGTGGGTTCAAATCCCACTTCTGACAAACCTTTAAGTCCATTTTGTCTCTGCGTTCCTTCAGAATCTCAGCTAAAAATTGGCAGTGCTTTTAATATCTGAATAAGTACCAAACTTCAGTTTCAACTGCAAATGAATTTGCCCAATTCTGTCTTCAAGCTTGTATAATATTCTTCTAGCACTAGTGGTGTTTTATGTGTTTTTTGGGGGGTGCCTAAAAAATTCCCTTTCATTGAAGAAATGGCTTACATTCAGTCTTGTGATATTTTTGGTTTCCAATAAGTAGATTTTTAATTTTATGTAACCTCATTTTCTAATGATCCATTCAAGAGATGTTTCCACTATGAAATGAAGAGCAAGGGGAAAGAGCACAAATGATAGAGCCAGTGAGTGAGATGGGGTGTTGAGGAAGGAGAGAATGAAACAAAGACAGAGTGAGTGAACAGCAGGTAGGCATAGAAGAGGAGACTAGAAGTGAAGGTGACTTGCTTTTCCCTGCTCTTGACCTCCCACCCATCTCAAACCAATCACAAACATACCTTCTATGCAACGTTGGTATGCAGAACTACACTCCTCAGCCAGTGAGGGTGAGTCCCAAGCCAGGGGCTAGAGAGCAAAAGAATGGATATGCTCAGACGTTCCTTGCTAGGGACAGTTGATCTGAAACAAGGCCTGCTCTCTTGTTTCCAGCAAGGATCTACAAATTCTGCATGAATCTGCAAGGCACATTGACAGCATAAATTTGCATTACCTGCCCCACCTTCTGCCTTCCTACTTCCTGAGCAGTAGTTGTTTGTGTATAAAGAGAGAGGTCGCAGGCAAGGTAATTTTGTGAGTAGGATACAGAACCCTAAATAGCTGGTGAGAGGTATAAGTTATTCTAAAAGCATAAAAACAGTACACCTGTGAAATGAAATGCTTTCATATGTGATCTTCTGTGTTTATTGTCCTGTGCAAAAAGTTGCACCTTGTGTTTGAAGGTTGAAATTATTTCAAGCTTGCATGGACGCAGAAATTTCAGATTGACTTTTATACATTTCTTAGGACTCTTCACTGTCAGGATGGCCGAGTGGTCTAGGGCGCTGTGTTTAGGCCGCAGTCTCCTCTGGAGGCGTGGGTTCGAATTCCACTTCTGACATGACTTTTGGAGATATAATCTTCTTCATCAGGATAACATCTGATGGAAGTTGCATCTGTTCGTCTTCACCTGGGACGTTATTCCATCCTCGTCTAGTCAAGAGAGCTTGGGTTTCTCATATATTTCTGTTGTACAATGTCTTGCTGATAAAGTGCAATCCTTACCAAATGAGCTTAGGTCCCATGTAAGAGCTCATCTAGAAGAGTCATGCTCTTGTATTCCCTGGCCAGACAGGCCATGCAAATTTGGAAGAATGCCAAGCACCTGGTAGACAGCTGTACTCCACCACACTTACAGCAATGTCCTCAGGGCTGTGATCAGGGGCTGCTTAGATTTGCGTATTCCACCCTATGTTGTGACATTGAGCTCCCTTGTTGAATTTGCTTTAGTCAGCCAAGATGTGGCTGTTGACTCAATTTCAAAGCAGCTTTGCGCCCTTCAAGTGGCTGGTGAATAGCACTTTCTCTTTGTACGCTTTAAAGGTCTAAAGAGTTCTTCATAGGTACTGCTCTGTATGGATTGTTCAAAAATCTGTTGGAAATGCTTATAATGGGATAAAGAAATTGAGGGCATGCCTTTTCGGTACCAAACTTGCATGGCTGTCTGGCTTGTGGAAGGTGCTGCAACTGCAAGTCAGGATGGCCGAGTGGTCTAAGGCGCTGTGTTCAGGTCGCAGTCTCTTCTGGAGGCGTGGGTTCAAATCCCACTTCTGACAAACCTGTGTTTAATCTTCTTTTTTCTTGAGGGAGAAAATCAGATCATTTCCCTCACATGGGCTTATATGGTTGTCTTTTTGGAAAAGTGCAGTGAGTTTTTTTCTTGCTATAGCCACTTATGGCCTAAGATGTGTGTTTTTTTTGTTCACACTATCTTTCTCACTATGTAGATGGACAAGCAACATGTGGTCAGGATGGCCGAGTGGTCTAAGGCGCTGCGTTAAGGCCGCAGTCTCTACTGGAGGCGTGGGTTCGAATCCCACTTCTGACAAAACTTTAAGTCCATTTTGTCTCTGCGTTCCTTCAGAATCTCAGCTAAAAATTGGCAGTGCATATAATATCTGAATAAGTACCAAACTTCAGTTTCAACTGCAAATGAATTTGCCCAATTCTGTCTTCAAGCTCTTATAATATTCTTCTAGCACTAGTGGGGTTTTATGTGTTTTTTGGGGGTGCCTAAAAAATCCCTTTTATTGAAGAAATGGCTTACATGCAGTCTTGTGATATTTTTGGTTTCCAATAAGTAGATTTTTAATTTTATGTAACATCATTTTCTAATGATCCATTCAAGAGATGTTTCCACTATGAAATGAAGAGCAAGGGGAAAGAGCACAAATGATAGAGCGAGTGAGTGAGATGGGGTGTTGAGGAAGGAGAGAATGAAACAAAGACAGAGTGAGTGAACGGCAGGTAGGCATAGAAGAGGAGACTAGAAGTGAAAGTGACTTGCTTTTCCCTGCTCTTGACCTCCCACCCATCTCAAACCAATCACAAACATACCTTCTATGCAACGTTTGTATGCAGAACTGAACTCCTCAGCCAGTGAGGGTGAGTCCCAAGCCAGGGGCTAGAGAGCAAAAGAATGGATGTGCTCAGACGTTCCTTGCTAGGGACAGTTGATCTGAAACAAGGCCTGCTCTCTTGTTTCCAGCAAGGATCTAGAAATTCTGCATGAATGTGCAAGGCACATTGCCAGCATAAATTTGCATAAACTGCCCCACCTTCTGCCTTCCTACTTCCTGAGCAGTAGTTGTTTGTGTATAGAGAGAAAGGTCGCAGGCAAGGTAATTTTGTGAGTAGGATACAGAACCCTAAATAGCTGGTGAGAGGTATAAGTTATTCTAAAAGCATAAAAACAGTACACCTGTGAAATGAAATGCTTTCATATGTGATCTTCTGTGTTTATTGTCCTGTGCAAAAAGTTGCACCTTGTGTTTGAAGGTTGAAATTATTTCAAGCGTGCATGGACGCAGAAATTTCTGAGTGACTTTTATACATTTCTTAGGACTCTCCACTGTCAGGATGGCCGAGTGGTCTAAGGCGCTGTGTTTAGGCCGCAGTCTTCTCTGGAGGCGTGGGTTCGAATCCCACTTCTGACATGACTTTTGGAGATATAATCTTCTTCATCAGGATAACATCTGATGGAAGTTGCATCTGTTCGTCTTCACCTGGGACGTTATTCCGTCCTCGTCTAGTCAAGAGAGCTTGGGTTTCTCATATATTTCTGTTGTACAAAGTCTTGCTGATAAAGTGCAATCCTTACCAAATGAGCTTAGGTCCCATGTAAGAGCTCATCTAGAAGAGTCATGCTCTTGTATTCCCTGGCCAGACAGGCCATGCAAATTTGGAAGAATGCCAAGCACCTGGTAGACAACTGTACTCCAGCACACTTACAGCAATGTCCTCAGGGCTGTGATCAGGGGCTGCTTAGATTTGCGTATTCCACCCTATGTTGTGACATTGAGCTCCCTTGTTGAATTTGCTTTAGTCAGCCAAGATGTGGCTGTTGACTCAATTTCAAAGCAGCTTTGCGCCGTTCAAGTGGCTGGTGAATAGCACTTTCTCTTTGTACGCTTTAAAGGTCTAAAGAGTTCTTCATAGGTACTGCTCTGTATGGATTGTTCAAAGATCTGTTGGAAATGCTTATAATGGGATAAATAAATTGAGGGCATGCCTTTTCGGTACCAAACTTGCATGGCTGTCTGGCTTGTGGAAGGTGCTGCAACTGCAAGTCAGGATGGCCGAGTGGTCTAAGGCCCTGCGTTCAGGTCGCAGTCTCTTCTGGAGGCGTGGGTTCAAATCCCACTTATGACAAACCTGTGTTTAATCTTCTTTTTTCTTGAGGGAGAAAATCAGATCATTTCCCTCACATGGGCTTATATGGTTGTCTTTTTGGAAAAGTGCAGTGAGTTTTATTCTTGCTATAGCCACTTATGGCCTAAGATGTGTGTTTTTTTTTGTTCACAATATCTTTCTTAATATGTAGATGGACAAGCAACATGTGGTCAGGATGGCCGAGTGGTCTAAGGCGCAGCGTTAAGGCCGCAGTCTCTCCTGGAGGCGTGGGTTCGAATCCCACTTCTGACAAACCTTTAAGTCCATTTTGTCTCTGCGTTCCTTCAGAATCTCAGCTAAAAATTGGCAGTGCATATAATATCTGAATAAGTACCAAACTTCAGTTTCAACTGCAAATGAATTTGCCCAATTCTGTCTTCAAGCTCTTATAATATTCTTCTAGCACTAGTGGTGTTTTATGTGTTTTTTGGGGGGTGCCTAAAAAATCCCTTTTATTGAAGAAATGGCTTACATTCAGTCTTGTGATATTTTTGGTTTCCAATAAGTAGATTTTTAATTTTATGTAACCTCATTTTCTAATGATCCATTCAAGAGATGTTTCCACTATGAAATGAAGAGCAAGGGGAAAGAGCACAAATGATAGAGCGAGTGAGTGAGATGGGGTGTTGAGGAAGGAGAGAATGAAACAAAGACAGAGTGAGTGAACGGCAGGTAGGCATAGAAGAGGAGACCAGAAGTGAAAGTGACTTGCTTTTCCCTGCTCTTGACCTCCCACCCATCTCAAACCAATCACAAACATACCTTCTATGCAACGTTGGTATGCAGAACTTCACTCCTCAGCCAGTGAGGGTGAGTCCCAAGCCAGGGGCTAGAGAGCAAAAGAATGGATGTGCTCAGACGTTCCTTGCTAGGGACAGTTGATCTGAAACAAGGCCTGCTCTCTTGTTTCCAGCAAGGATCTAGAAATTCTGCATGAATGTGCAAGGCACATTGCCAGCATAAATTTGCATAAACTGCCCCACCTTCTGCCTTCCTACTTCCTGAGCAGTAGTTGTTTGTGTATAGAGAGAAAGGTCGCAGGCAAGGTAATTTTGTGAGTAGGCTACAGAACCCTAAATAGCTGGTGAGAGGTATAAGTTATTCTAAAAGCATAAAAACAGTACACCTGTGAAATGAAATGCTTTCATATGTGATCTTCTGTGTTTATCGTACTGTGCAAAAAGTTGCACATTGTGTTTGAAGGTTGAAATTATTTCAAGCGTGCATGGACGCAGAAATTTCAGAGTGACTTTTATACATTTCTTAGGACTCTTCACTGTCAGGATGGCCGAGTGGTCTAAGGCGCTGTGTTTAGGCCGCAGTCTCCTCTGGAGACGTGGGTTCGAATCCCACTTCTGAAATGACTTTTGGAGATATAATCTTCTTCATCAGGATAACATCTGATGGAAGTTGCTTCTGTTCGTCTTCACCTGGGACGTTATTCTGTCCTCGTCTAGTCAAGAGAGCTTGGGTTTCTCATATATTTCTGTTGTACAAAGTCTTGCTGATAAAGTGCGATACTTACCAAATGAGCTTATGACCCATGTAAGAGCTCATCTAGAAGAGTCATTCACTTGTATTCCCTGGCCAGACAGGCCATACAAATTTGGAAGAATGCCAAGCACCTGGTAGACAGCTGGACTCCAGCACACTTACAGCAATTTCCTCAGGGCTGTGATCAGGGGCTGCTTAGATTTGCGTATTCCACCCTATGTTGTGACATTGAGCTCCCTTGTTGAATTTGCTTTAGTCAGCCAAGATGTGGCTGTTGACTCAATTTCAAAGCAGCTTTGCGCCCTTCAAGTGGCTGGTGAATAGCACTTTCTCTTTGTACGCTTTAAAGGTCTAAAGAGTACTTCATAGGTACTGCTCTGTATGGATTGTTCAAAGATCTGTTGGAAATGCTTATAATGGGATAAAGAAATTGAGGGCATGCCTTTTCGGTACCCCACTTGCATGGCTGTCTGGCTTGTGGAAGGTGCTGCAAATGCAAGTCAGGATGGCCGAGTGGTCTAAGGCGCTGTGTTCAGGTCGCAGTCTCTTTTGGAAGCGTGGGTTCACATCCCACTTCTGACAAAATTGTGTTTAATCTTCTTTTTTCTTGAGGGAGAAAATCAGATCATTTCCCTCACATGGGCTTATATGGTTGTCTTTTTGGAAAAGTGCAGTGAGTTTTTTTCTTGCTATAGCCACTCATGGCCTAAGATGTGTGTTTTTTTTGTTCACACTATCTTTCTCACTATGTAGATGAACAAGCAACATGTGGTCAGGATGGCCGAGTGGTCTAAGGCGCTGCGTTAAGGCCGCAGTCTCTCCTGGAGGCGTGGGTTCGAATCCCACTTCTGACAAAACTTTAAGTCCATTTTGTCTCTGCGTTCCTTCAGAATCTCAGCTAAAAATTGGCAGTGCATATAATATCTGAATAAGTACCAAACTTCAGTTTCAACTGCAAATGAATTTGCCCAATTCTGTCTTCAAGCTTGTATAATATTCTTCTAGCACTAGTGGTGTTTTATGTGTTTTTTGGGGGGTGCCTAAAAAATCCCTTTTATTGAAGAAATGGCTTACATTCAGTCTTGTGATATTTTTGGTTTCCAATAAGTAGATTTTTAATTTTATGTAACCTCATTTTCTAATGATCCATTCAAGAGATGTTTCCACTATGAAATGAAGAACAAGGGGAAAGAGCACAAATGATAGAGCCAGTGAGTGAGATGGGGTGTTGAGGAAGGAGAGAATGAAACAAAGACAGAGTGAGTGAACGGCAGGTAGGCATAGAAGAGGAGACTAGAAGTGAAGGTGACTTGCTTTTCCCTGCTCTTGACCTCCCACCCATCTCAAACCAATCACAAACATACCTTCTATGCAACGTTGGTATGCAGAACTTCACTCCTCAGCCAGTGAGGGTGAGTCCCAAGCCAGGGGCTAGAGAGCAAAAGAATGGATGTGCTCAGACGTTCCTTGCTAGGGACAGTTGATCTGAAACAAGGCCTGCTCTCTTGTTTCCAGCAAGGATCTAGAAATTCTGCATGAATCTGCAAGGCACATTGACAGCATAAATTTGCATAAACTGCCCCTCCTTCTGCCTTCCTACTTCCTGAGCAGTAGTTGTTTGTGTATAAAGAGAGAGGTCGCAGGCAAGGTAATTTTGTGAGTAGGATACAGAACCCTAAATAGCTGGTGAGAGGTATAAGTTATTCTAAAAGCATAAAAACAGTACACCTGTGAAATGAAATGCTTTCATATGTGATCTTCTGTGTTTATTGTCCTGTGCAAAAAGTTGCACCTTGTGTTTGAAGGTTGAAATTATTTCAAGCTTGCATGGACGCAGAAATTTCTGAGTGACTTTTATACATTTCTTAGGACTCTCCACTGTCAGGATGGCCGAGTGGTCTAAGGCGCTGTGTTTAGGCTGCAGTCTTCTCTGGAGGCGTGGGTTCGAATCCCACTTCTGACATGACTTTTGGAGATATAATCTTCTTCATCAGGATAACATCTGATGGAAGTTGCATCTGTTCGTCTTCACCTGGGACGTTATTCCGTCCTCGTCTAGTCAAGAGAGCTTGGGTTTCTCATATATTTCTGTTGTACAAAGTCTTGCTGATAAAGTGCAATACTTACCAAATGAGCTTATGACCCATGTAAGAGCTCATCTAGAAGAGTCATTCACTTGTATTCCCTGGCCAGACAGGCCATACAAACTTGGAAGAATGCCAAGCACCTGGTAGACAGCTGGACTCCAGCACACTTACATCAATTTCCTCAGGGCAGTGATCAGGGGCTGCTTAGATTTGCTAATTCCACCCTATGTTGTGACATTGAGATCCCTTGTTGAATTTGCTTTAGTCAGCCAAGATGTGGCTATTGACTCAATTTCAAAGCAGCTTTGGGCCGTTCAAGTGGCTGGTGAATAGCACTTTCTCTTTGTACTCATTAAAGGTCTAAAGAGTTCTTCATAGGTACTGCTCTGTATGGATTGTTCAAAGATCTGTTGGAAATGCTTATAATGGGATAAATAAATTGAGGGCATGCCTTTTCGGTACCCACTTGCATGGCTGTCTGGCTTGTGGAAGGTGCTGCAAATGCAAGTCAGGATGGCCGAGTGGTCTAAGGCGCTGCGTTTAGGTCGCAGTCTCTTCTGGAGGCGTGGGTTCAAATCCCACTTCTGACAAACCTGTGTTTAATCTTCTTTTTTCTTGAGGGAGAAAATCAGATCATTTCCCTCACATGGGCTTATATGGTTGTCTTTTTGGAAAAGTGCAGTGAGTTTTTTTCTTGCTATAGCCACTCATGGCCTAAGATGTGTGTTTTTTTTGTTCACAATATCTTTCTTAATATGTAGATGGACAAGCAACATGTGGTCAGGATGGCCGAGTGGTCTAAGGCGCAGCGTTAAGGCCGCAGTCTCTCCTGGAGGCGTGGGTTCGAATCCCACTTCTGACAAACCTTTAAGTCCATTTTGTCTCTGCGTTCCTTCAGAATCTCAGCTAAAAATTGGCAGTGCATATAATATCTGAATAAGTACCAAACTTCAGTTTCAACTGCAAATGAATTTGCCCAATTCTGTCTTCAAGCTTGTATAATATTCTTCTAGCACTAGTGGTGTTTTATGTGTTTTTTGGGGGGTGCCTAAAAAATCCCTTTTATTGAAGAAATGGCTTACATTCAGTCTTGTGATATTTTTGGTTTCCAATAAGTCGATTTTTAATTTTATGTAACCTCATTTTCTAATGATCCATTCAAGAGATGTTTCCACTATGAAATGAAGAGCAAGGGGAAAGAGCACAAATGATAGAGCCAGTGAGTGAGATGGGGTGTTGAGGAAGGAGAGAATGAAACAAAGACAGAGTGAGTGAACAGCAGGTAGGCATAGAAGAGGAGACTAGAAGTGAAGGTGACTTGCTTTTCCCTGCTCTTGACCTCCCACCCATCTCAAACCAATCACAAACATACCTTCTATGCAACGTTGGTATGCAGAACTTCACTCCTCAGCCAGTGAGGGTGAGTCCCAAGCCAGGGGCTAGAGAGCAAAAGAATGGATATGCTCAGACGTTCCTTGCTAGGGACAGTTGATCTGAAACAAGGCCTGCTCTCTTGTTTCCAGCAAGGATCTACAAATTCTGCATGAATCTGCAAGGCACATTGACAGCATAAATTTGCATAAACTGCCCCACCTTCTGCCTTCCTACTTCCTGAGCAGTAGTTGTTTGTGTATAAAGAGAGAGGTCGCAGGCAAGGTAATTTTGTGAGTAGGATACAGAACCCTAAATAGCTGGTGAGAGGTATAAGTTATTCTAAAAGCATAAAAACAGTACACCTGTGAAATGAAATGCTTTCATATGTGATCTTCTGTGTTTATTGTCCTGTGCAAAAAGTTGCACCTTGTGTTTGAAGGTTGAAATTATTTCAAGCTTGCATGGACGCAGAAATTTCAGAGTGACTTTTATACATTTCTTAGGACTCTTCACTGTCAGGATGGCCGAGTGGTCTAGGGCGCTGTGTTTAGGCCGCAGTCTCCTCTGGAGGCGTGGGTTCGAATTCCACTTCTGACATGACTTTTGGAGATATAATCTTCTTCATCAGGATAACATCTGATGGAAGTTGCATCTGTTCGTCTTCACCTGGGACGTTATTCCGTCCTCGTCTAGTCAAGAGAGCTTGGGTTTCTCATATATTTCTGTTGTACAATGTCTTGCTGATAAAGTGCAATCCTTACCAAATGAGCTTAGGTCCCATGTAAGAGCTCATCTAGAAGAGGCATGCTCTTGTATTCCCTGGCCAGACAGGCCATGCAAATTTGGAAGAATGCCAAGCACCTGGTAGACAGCTGTACTCCACCACACTTACAGCAATGTCCTCAGGGCTGTGATCAGGGGCTGCTTAGATTTGCGTATTCCACCCTATGTTGTGACATTGAGCTCCCTTGTTGAATTTGCTTTAGTCAGCCAAGATGTGGCTATTGACTCAATTTCAAAGCAGCTTTGGGCCGTTCAAGTGGCTGGTGAATAGCACTTTCTCTTTGTACTCATTAAAGGTCTAAAGAGTTCTTCATAGGTACTGCTCTGTATGGATTGTTCAAAGATCTGTTGGAAATGCTTATAATGGGATAAATAAATTGAGGGCATGCCTTTTCGGTACCCCACTTGCATGGCTGTCTGGCTTGTGGAAGGTGCTGCAAATGCAAGTCAGGATGGCCGAGTGGTCTAAGGCGCTGCGTTTAGGTCGCAGTCTCTTCTGGAGGCGTGGGTTCAAATCCCACTTCTGACAAACCTGTGTTTAATCTTCTTTTTTCTTGAGGGAGAAAATCAGATCATTTCCCTCACATGGGCTTATATGGTTGTCTTTTTGGAAAAGTGCAGTGAGTTTTTTTCTTGCTATAGCCACTCATGGCCTAAGATGTGTGTTTTTTTTGTTCACACTATCTTTCTCACTATGTAGATGGACAAGCAAAATGTGGTCAGGATGGCCAAGTGGTCTAAGGCGCTGCGTTAAGGCCGCAGTCTCTACTGGAGGCGTGGGTTCGAATCCCACTTCTGACAAAACTTTAAGTCCATTTTGTCTCTGCGTTCCTTCAGAATCTCAGCTAAAAATTGGCAGTGCATATAATATCTGAATAAGTACCAAACTTCAGTTTCAACTGCAAATGAATTTGCCCAATTCTGTCTTCAAGCTCTTATAATTATCTTCTAGCACTAGTGGTGTTTTATGTGTTTTTGGGGGTGCCTAAAAAATCCCTTTTATTGAAGAAATGGCTTACATTCAGTCTTGTGATATTTTTGGTTTTCAATAAGTAGATTTTTAATTTTATGTAACATCATTTTCTAATGATCCATTCAAGAGATGTTTCCACTATGAAATGAAGAGCAAGGGGAAAGAGCACAAATGATAGAGCGAGTGAGTGAGATGGGGTGTTGAGGAAGGAGAGAATGAAACAAAGACAGAGTGAGTGAACGGCAGGTAGGCATAGAAGAGGAGACTAGAAGTGAAAGTGACTTGCTTTTCCCTGCTCTTGACCTCCCACCCATCTCAAACCAATCACAAACATACCTTCTATGCAACGTTGGTATGCAGAACTTCACTCCTCAGCCAGTGAGGGTGAGTCCCAAGCCAGGGGCTAGAGAGCAAAAGAATGGATGTGCTCAGACGTTCCTTGCTAGGGACAGTTGATCTGAAACAAGGCCTGCTCTCTTGTTTCCAGCAAGGATCTAGAAATTCTGCATGAATCTGCAAGGCACATTGACAGCATAAATTTGCATAAACTGCCCCTCCTTCTGCCTTCCTACTTCCTGAGCAGTAGTTGTTTGTGTATAAAGAGAGAGGTCGCAGGCAAGGTAATTTTGTGAGTAGGATACAGAACCCTAAATAGCTGGTGAGAGGTATAAGTTATTCTAAAAGCATAAAAACAGTACACCTGTGAAATGAAATGCTTTCATATGTGATCTTCTGTGTTTATTGTCCTGTGCAAAAAGTTGCACCTTGTGTTTGAAGGTTGAAATTATTTCAAGCTTGCATGGACGCAGAAATTTCTGAGTGACTTTTATACATTTCTTAGGACTCTCCACTGTCAGGATGGCCGAGTGGTCTAAGGCGCTGTGTTTAGGCTGCAGTCTTCTCTGGAGGCGTTGGTTCGAATCCCACTTCTGACATGACTTTTGGAGATATAATCTTCTTCATCAGGATAACATCTGATGGAAGTTGCATCTGTTCGTCTTCACCTGGGACGTTATTCCGTCCTCGTCTAGTCAAGAGAGCTTGGGTTTCTCATATATTTCTGTTGTACAAAGTCTTGCTGATAAAGTGCAATACTTACCAAATGAGCTTATGACCCATGTAAGAGCTCATCTAGAAGAGTCATTCACTTGTATTCCCTGGCCAGACAGGCCATACAAACTTGGAAGAATGCCAAGCACCTGGTAGACAGCTGGACTCCAGCACACTTACATCAATTTCCTCAGGGCAGTGATCAGGGGCTGCTTAGATTTGCTAATTCCACCCTATGTTGTGACATTGAGATCCCTTGTTGAATTTGCTTCAGTCAGCCAAGATGTGGCTATTGACTCAATTTCAAAGCAGCTTTGGGCCGTTCAAGTGGCTGGTGAATAGCACTTTCTCTTTGTACTCATTAAAGGTCTAAAGAGTTCTTCATAGGTACTGCTCTGTATGGATTGTTCAAAGATCTGTTGGAAATGCTTATAATGGGATAAATAAATTGAGGGCATGCCTTTTCGGTACCCACTTGCATGGCTGTCTGGCTTGTGGAAGGTGCTGCAAATGCAAGTCAGGATGGCCGAGTGGTCTAAGGCGCTGCGTTTAGGTCGCAGTCTCTTCTGGAGGCGTGGGTTCAAATCCCACTTCTGACAAACCTGTGTTTAATCTTCTTTTTTCTTGAGGGAGAAAATCAGATCATTTCCCTCACATGGGCTTATATGGTTGTCTTTTTGGAAAAGTGCAGTGAGTTTTTTTCTTGCTATAGCCACTCATGGCCTAAGATGTGTGTTTTTTTTGTTCACAATATCTTTCTTAATATGTAGATGGACAAGCAACATGTGGTCAGGATGGCCGAGTGGTCTAAGGCGCAGCGTTAAGGCCGCAGTCTCTCCTGGAGGCGTGGGTTCGAATCCCACTTCTGACAAACCTTTAAGTCCATTTTGTCTCTGCGTTCCTTCAGAATCTCAGCTAAAAATTGGCAGTGCATATAATATCTGAATAAGTACCAAACTTCAGTTTCAACTGCAAATGAATTTGCCCAATTCTGTTTTCAAGCTTGTATAATATTCTTCTAGCACTAGTGGTGTTTTATGTGTTTTTTGGGGGGTGCCTAAAAAATCCCTTTTATTGAAGAAATGGCTTACATTCAGTCTTGTGATATTTTTGGTTTCCAATAAGTCGATTTTTAATTTTATGTAACCTCATTTTCTAATGATCCATTCAAGAGATGTTTCCACTATGAAATGAAGAGCAAGGGGAAAGAGCACAAATGATAGAGCCAGTGAGTGAGATGGGGTGTTGAGGAAGGAGAGAATGAAACAAAGACAGAGTGAGTGAACAGCAGGTAGGCATAGAAGAGGAGACTAGAAGTGAAGGTGACTTGCTTTTCCCTGCTCTTGACCTCCCACCCATCTCAAACCAATCACAAACATACCTTCTATGCAACGTTGGTATGCAGAACTTCACTCCTCAGCCAGTGAGGGTGAGTCCCAAGCCAGGGGCTAGAGAGCAAAAGAATGGATATGCTCAGACGTTCCTTGCTAGGGACAGTTGATCTGAAACAAGGCCTGCTCTCTTGTTTCCAGCAAGGATCTACAAATTCTGCATGAATCTGCAAGGCACATTGACAGCATAAATTTGCATAAACTGCCCCACCTTCTGCCTTCCTACTTCCTGAGCAGTAGTTGTTTGTGTATAAAGAGAGAGGTCGCAGGCAAGGTAATTTTGTGAGTAGGATACAGAACCCTAAATAGCTGGTGAGAGGTATAAGTTATTCTAAAAGCATAAACACAGTACACCTGTGAAATGAAATGCTTTCATATGTGATCTTCTGTGTTTATTGTCCTGTGCAAAAAGTTGCACCTTGTGTTTGAAGGTTGAAATTATTTCAAGCTTGCATGGACGCAGAAATTTCAGAGTGACTTTTATACATTTCTTAGGACTCTTCACTGTCAGGATGGCCGAGTGGTCTAGGGCGCTGTGTTTAGGCCGCAGTCTCCTCTGGAGGCGTGGGTTCGAATTCCACTTCTGACATGACTTTTGGAGATATAATCTTCTTCATCAGGATAACATCTGATGGAAGTTGCATCTGTTCGTCTTCACCTGGGACGTTATTCCGTCCTCGTCTAGTCAAGAGAGCTTGGGTTTCTCATATATTTCTGTTGTACAAAGTCTTGCTGATAAAGTGCAATCCTTACCAAATGAGCTTAGGTCCCATGTAAGAGCTCATCTAGAAGAGTCATGCTCTTGTATTCCCTGGCCAGACAGGCCATGCAAATTTGGAAGAATGCCAAGCACCTGGTAGACAACTGTACTCCAGCACACTTACAGCAATGTCCTCAGGGCTGTGATCAGGGGCTGCTTAGATTTGCGTATTCCACCCTATGTTGTGACATTGAGCTCCCTTGTTGAATTTGCTTTAGTCAGCCAAGATGTGGCTGTTGACTCAATTTCAAAGCAGCTTTGCGCCGTTCAAGTGGCTGGTGAATAGCACTTTCTCTTTGTACGCTTTAAAGGTCTAAAGAGTTCTTCATAGGTACTGCTCTGTATGGATTGTTAAAAGATCTGTTGGAAATGCTTATAATGGGATAAATAAATTGAGGGCATGCCTTTTCGGTACCAAACTTGCATGGCTGTGTGGCTTGTGGAAGGTGCTGCAACTGCAAGTCAGGATGGCCGAGTGGTCTAAGGCCCTGCGTTCAGGTCGCAGTCTCTTCTGGAGGCGTGGGTTCAAATCCCACTTATGACAAACCTGTGTTTAATCTTCTTTTTTCTTGAGGGAGAAAATCAGATCATTTCCCTCACATGGGCTTATATGGTTGTCTTTTTGGAAAAGTGCAGTGAGTTTTATTCTTGCTATAGCCACTTTTGGCCTAAGATGTGTGTTTTTTTTTGTTCACAATATCTTTCTTAATATGTAGATGGACAAGCAACATGTGGTCAGGATGGCCAGAGTGGTCTAAGGCGCAGCGTTAAGGCCGCAGTCTCTCCTGGAGGCGTGGGTTCGAATCCCACTTCTGACAAACCTTTAAGTCCATTTTGTCTCTGCGTTCCTTCAGAATCTCAGCTAAAAATTGGCAGTGCATATAATATCTGAATAAGTACCAAACTTCAGTTTCAACTGCAAATGAATTTGCCCAATTCTGTCTTCAAGCTCTTATAATATTCTTCTAGCACTAGTGGTGTTTTATGTGTTTTTTGGGGGGTGCCTAAAAAATCCCTTTTATTGAAGAAATGGCTTACATTCAGTCTTGTGATATTTTTGGTTTCCAATAAGTAGATTTTCAATTTTATGTAACCTCATTTTCTAATGATCCATTCAAGAGATGTTTCCACTATGAAATGAAGAGCAAGGGGAAGGAGCACAAATGATAGAGCGAGTGAGTGAGATGGGGTGTTGAGGAAGGAGAGAATGAAACAAAGACAGAGTGAGTGAACGGCAGGTAGGCATAGAAGAGGAGACTAGAAGTGAAAGTGACTTGCTTTTCCCTGCTCTTGACCTCCCACCCATCTCAAACCAATCACAAACATACCTTCTATGCAACGTTGGTATGCAGAACTTCACTCCTCAGCCAGTGACGGTGAGTCCCAAGCCAGGGGCTAGAGAGCAAAAGAATGGATGTGCTCAGACGTTCCTTGCTAGGGACAGTTGATCTGAAACAAGGCCTGCTCTCTTGTTTCCAGCAAGGATCTAGAAATTCTGCATGAATGTGCAAGGCACATTGCCAGCATAAATTTGCATAAACTGCCCCACCTTCTGCCTTCCTACTTCCTGAGCAGTAGTTGTTTGTGTATAGAGAGAAAGGTCGCAGGCAAGGTAATTTTGTGAGTAGGCTACAGAACCCCAAATAGCTGGTGAGAGGTATAAGTTATTCTAAAAGCATAAAAACAGTACACCTGTGAAATGAAATGCTTTCATATGTGATCGTCTGTGTTTATTGTCCTGTGCAAAAAGTTGCACCTTGTGTTTGAAGGTTGAAATTATTTCAAGCGTGCATGGACGCAGAAATTTCTGAGTGACTTTTATACATTTCTTAGGACTCTTCACTGTCAGGATGGCCGAGTGGTCTAAGGCGCTGTGTTTAGGCCGCAGTCTCCTCTGGAGGCGTGGGTTCGAATCCCACTTCTGAAATGACTTTTGGAGATATCATCTTCTTCATCAGGAGAACATCTGATGGAAGTTGCTTCTGTTCGTCTTCACCTGGGACGTTATTCTGTCCTCGTCTAGTCAAGAGAGCTTGGGTTTCTCATATATTTCTGTTGTACAAAGTCTTGCTGATAAAGTGAAATACTTACCAAATGAGCTTATGACCCATGTAAGAGCTCATCTAGAAGAGTCATTCACTTGTATTCCCTGGCCAGACAGGCCATACAAATTTGGAAGAATGCCAAGCACCTGGTAGACAGCTGGACTCCAGCACACTTACAGCAATTTCCTCAGGGCTGTGATCAGGGGCTGCTTAGATTTGCGTATTCCACCCTATGTTGTGACATTGAGCTCCCTTGTTGAATTTGCTTTAGTCAGCCAAGATGTGGCTGTTGACTCAATTTCAAAGCAGCTTTGCGCCCTTCAAGTGGCTGGTGAATAGCACTTTCTCTTTGTACGCTTTAAAGGTCTAAAGAGTACTTCATAGGTACTGCTCTGTATGGATTGTTCAAAGATCTGTTGGAAATGCTTATAATGGGATAAAGAAATTAAGGGCATGCCTTTTCGGTACCCCACTTGCATGGCTGTCTGGCTTGTGGAAGGTGCTGCAAATGCAAGTCAGGATGGCCGAGTGGTCTAAGGCGCTGTGTTCAGGTCGCAGTCTCTTTTGGAAGCGTGGGTTCACATCCCACTTCTGACAAACCTGTGTTTAATCTTCTTTTTTCTTGAGGGAGAAAATCAGATCATTTCCCTCACATGGGCTTATATGGTTGTCTTTTTGGAAAAGTGCAGTGAGTTTTTTTCTTGCTATAGCCACTCATGGCCTAAGATGTGTGTTTTTTTTGTTCACACTATCTTTCTCACTATGTAGATGAACAAGCAACATGTGGTCAGGATGGCCGAGTGGTCTAAGGCGCTGCGTTAAGGCTGCAGTCTCTCCTGGAGGCGTGGGTTCGAATCCCACTTCTGACAAAACTTTAAGTCCATTTTGTCTCTGCGTTCCTTCAGAATCTCAGCTAAAAATTGGCAGTGCATATAATATCTGAATAAGTACCAAACTTCAGTTATAACTGCAAATGAATTTGCCCAATTCTGTCTTCAAGCTTGTATAATATTCTTCTAGCACTAGTGGTGTTTTATGTGTTTTTTGGGGGGTGCCTAAAAAATCCCTTTTATTGAAGAAATGGCTTACATTCAGTCTTGTGATATTTTTGGTTTCCAATAAGTAGATTTTTTATTTTATGTAACCTCATTTTCTAATGATCCATTCAAGAGATGTTTCCACTATGAAATGAAGAACAAGGGGAAAGAGCACAAATGATAGAGCCAGTGAGTGAGATGGGGTGTTGAGGAAGGAGAGAATGAAACAAAGACAGAGTGAGTGAACGGCAGGTAGGCATAGAAGAGGAGACTAGAAGTGAAGGTGACTTGCTTTTCCCTGCTCTTGACCTCCCACCCATCTCAAACCAATCACAAACATACCTTCTATGCAACGTTGGTATGCAGAACATCACTCCTCAGCCAGTGAGGGTGAGTCCCAAGCCAGGGGCTAGAGAGCAAAAGAATGGATGTGCTCAGACGTTCCTTGCTAGGGACAGTTGATCTGAAACAAGGCCTGCTCTCTTGTTTCCAGCAAGGATCTAGAAATTCTGCATGAATCTGCAAGGCACATTGACAGCATAAATTTGCATAAACTGCCACTCCTTCTGCCTTCCTACTTCCTGAGCAGTAGTTGTTTGTGTATAAAGAGAGAGGTCGCAGGCAAGGTAATTTTGTGAGTAGGATACAGAACCCTAAATAGCTGGTGAGAGGTATAAGTTATTCTAAAAGCATAAAAACAGTACACCTGTGAAATGAAATGCTTTCATATGTGATCTTCTGTGTTTATTGTCCTGTGCAAAAAGTTGCACCTTGTGTTTGAAGGTTGAAATTATTTCAAGCTTGCATGGACGCAGAAATTTCTGAGTGACTTTTATACATTTCATAGGACTCTCCACTGTCAGGATGGCCGAGTGGTCTAAGGCGCTGTGTTTAGGCCGCAGTCTTCTCTGGAGGCGTGGGTTCGAATCCCACTTCTGACATGACTTTTGGAGATATAATCTTCTTCATCAGGATAACATCTGATGGAAGTTGCATCTGTTCGTCTTCACCTGGGACGTTATTCCGTCCTCGTCTAGTCAAGAGAGCTTGGGTTTCTCATATATTTCTGTTGTACAAAGTCTTGCTGATAAAGTGCAATCCTTACCAAATGAGCTTATGACCCATGTAAGAGCTCATCTAGAAGAGTCATGCTCTTGTAATCCCTGGCCAGACAGGCCATACAAATTTGGAAGAATGCCAAGCACCTGGTAGACAGCTGGACTCCAGCACACTTACAGCAATTTCCTCAGGGCAGTGATCAGGGGCTGCTTAGATTTGCTAATTCCACCCTATGTTGTGACATTGAGATCCCTTGTTGAATTTGCTTTAGTCAGCCAAGATGTGGCTATTGACTCAATTTCAAAGCAGCTTTGGGCCGTTCAAGTGGCTGGTGAATAGCACTTTCTCTTTGTACTCATTAAAGGTCTAAAGAGTTCTTCATAGGTACTGCTCTGTATGGATTGTTCAAAGATCTGTTGGAAATGCTTATAATGGGATAAATAAATTGAGGGCATGCCTTTTCGGTACCCCACTTGCATGGCTGTCTGGCTTGTGGAAGGTGCTGCAAATGCAAGTCAGGATGGCCGAGTGGTCTAAGGCGCTGCGTTTAGGTCGCAGTCTCTTCTGGAGGCGTGGGTTCAAATCCAACTTAGGACAAACCTGTGTTTAATCTTCTTTTTTCTTGAGGGAGAAAATCAGATCATTTCCCTCACATGGGCTTATATGGTTGTCTTTTTGGAAAAGTGCAGTGAGTTTTTTTCTTGCTATAGCCACTCATGGCCTAAGATGTGTGTTTTTTTTGTTCACAATATCTTTCTTAATATGTAGATGGACAAGCAACATGTGGTCAGGATGGCCGAGTGGTCTAAGGCGCAGCGTTAAGGCCGCAGTCTCTCCTGGAGGCGTGGGTTCGAATCCCACTTCTGACAAACCTTTAAGTCCATTTTGTCTCTGCGTTCCTTCAGAATCTCAGCTAAAAATTGGCAGTGCTTTTAATATCTGAATAAGTACCAAACTTCAGTTTCAACTGCAAATGAATTTGCCCAATTCTGTCTTCAAGCTTGTATAATATTCTTCTAGCACTAGTGGTGTTTTATGTGTTTTTTGGGGGGTGCCTAAAAAATCCCTTTTATTGAAGAAATGGCTTACATTCAGTCTTGTGATATTTTTCGTTTCCAATAAGTAGATTTTTAATTTTATGTAACCTCATTTTCTAATGATCCATTCAAGAGATGTTTCCACTATGAAATGAAGAGCAAGGGGAAAGAGCACAAATGATAGAGCGAGTGAGTGAGATGGGGTGTTGAGGAAGGAGAGAATGAAACAAAGACAGAGTGAGTGAACGGCAGGTAGGCATAGAAGAGGAGACTAGAAGTGAAAGTGACTTGCTTTTCCCTGCTCTTGACCTCCCACCCATCTCAAACCAATCACAAACATACCTTCTATGCAAGGTTGGTATGCAGAACTTCACTCCTCAGCCAGTGAGGGTGAGTCCCAAGCCAGGGGCTAGAGAGCAAAAGAATGGATGTGCTCAGTCGTTCCTTGCTAGGGACAGTTGATCTGAAACAAGGCCTGCTCTCTTGTTTCCAGCAAGGATCTAGAAATTCTGCATGAATGTGCAAGGCACATTGCCAGCATAAATTTGCATAAACTGCCCCACCTTCTGCCTTCCTACTTCCTGAGCAGTAGTTGTTTGTGTATAGAGAGAAAGGTCGCAGGCAAGGTAATTTTGTGAGTAGGATACAGAACCCTAAATAGCTGGTGAGAGGTATAAGTTATTCTAAAAGCATAAAAACTGAACACCTGTGAAATGAAATGCTTTCATATGTGATCTTCTGTGTTTATTGTCCTGTGCAAAAAGTTGCACCTTGTGTTTGAAGGTTGAAATTATTTCAAGCGTGCATGGACGCAGAAATTTCTGAGTGACTTTTATACATTTCTTAGGACTCTCCACTGTCAGGATGGCCGAGTGGTCTAAGTCGCTGTGTTTAGGCCGCAGTCTTCTCTGGAGGCGTGGGTTCGAATCCCACTTCTGACATGACTTTTGGAGATATAATCTTCTTCATCAGGATAACATCTGATGGAAGTTGCATCTGTTCGTCTTCACCTGGGACGTTATTCCGTCCTCGTCTAGTCAAGAGAGCTTGGGTTTCTCATATATTTCTGTTGTACAAAGTCTTGCTGATAAAGTGCAATCCTTACCAAATGAGCTTAGGTCCCATGTAAGAGCTCATCTAGAAGAGTCATGCTCTTGTATTCCCTGGCCAGACAGGCCATGCAAATTTGGAAGAATGCCAAGCACCTGGTAGACAACTGTACTCCAGCACACTTACAGCAATGTCCTCAGGGCTGTGATCAGGGGCTGCTTAGATTTGCGTATTCCACCCTATGTTGTGACATTGAGCTCCCTTGTTGAATTTGCTTTAGTCAGCCAAGATGTGGCTGTTGACTCAATTTCAAAGCAGCTTTGCGCCGTTCAAGTGGCTGGTGAATAGCACTTTCTCTTTGTACGCTTTAAAGGTCTAAAGAGTTCTTCATAGGTACTGCTCTGTATGGATTGTTCAAAGATCTGTTGGAAATGCTTATAATGGGATAAATAAATTGAGGGCATGCCTTTTCGGTACCAAACTTGCATGGCTGTCTGGCTTGTGGAAGGTGCTGCAACTGCAAGTCAGGATGGCCGAGTGGTCTAAGGCCCTGCGTTCAGGTCGCAGTCTCTTCTGGAGGCGTGGGTTCAAATCCCACTTATGACAAACCTGTGTTTAATCTTCTTTTTTCTTGAGGGAGAAAATCAGATCATTTCCCTCACATGGGCTTATATGGTTGTCTTTTTGGAAAAGTGCAGTGAGTTTTATTCTTGCTATAGCCACTTTTGGCCTAAGATGTGTGTTTTTTTTTGTTCACAATATCTTTCTTAATATGTAGATGGACAAGCAACATGTGGGCAGGATGGCCGAGTGGTCTAAGGCGCAGCGTTAAGGCCGCAGTCTCTCCTGGAGGCGTGGGTTCGAATCCCACTTCTGACAAACCTTTAAGTCCATTTTGTCTCTGCGTTCCTTCAGAATCTCAGCTAAAAATTGGCAGTGCATATAATATCTGAATAAGTACCAAACTTCAGTTTCAACTGCAAATGAATTTGCCCAATTCTGTCTTCAAGCTCTTATAATATTCTTCTAGCACTAGTGGTGTTTTATGTGTTTTTTGGGGGGTGCCTAAAAAATCCCTTTTATTGAAGAAATGGCTTACATTCAGTCTTGTGATATTTTTGGTTTCCAATAAGTAGATTTTTAATTTTATGTAACCTCATTTTCTAATGATCCATTCAAGAGATGTTTCCACTATGAAATGAAGAGCAAGGGGAAGGAGCACAAATGATAGAGCGAGTGAGTGAGATGGGGTGTTGAGGAAGGAGAGAATGAAACAAAGACAGAGTGAGTGAACGGCAGGTAGGCATAGAAGAGGAGACTAGAAGTGAAAGTGACTTGCTTTTCCCTGCTCTTGACCTCCCACCCATCTCAAACCAATCACAAACATACCTTCTATGCAACGTTGGTATGCAGAACTTCACTCCTCAGCCAGTGACGGTGAGTCCCAAGCCAGGGGCTAGAGAGCAAAAGAATGGATGTGCTCAGACGTTCCTTGCTAGGGACAGTTGATCTGAAACAAGGCCTGCTCTCTTGTTTCCAGCAAGGATCTAGAAATTCTGCATGAATGTGCAAGGCACATTGCCAGCATAAATTTGCATAAACTGCCCCACCTTCTGCCTTCCTACTTCCTGAGCAGTAGTTGTTTGTGTATAGAGAGAAAGGTCGCAGGCAAGGTAATTTTGTGAGTAGGCTACAGAACCCCAAATAGCTGGTGAGAGGTATAAGTTATTCTAAAAGCATAAAAACAGTACACCTGTGAAATGAAATGCTTTCATATGTGATCGTCTGTGTTTATTGTCCTGTGCAAAAAGTTGCACCTTGTGTTTGAAGGTTGAAATTATTTCAAGCGTGCATGGACGCAGAAATTTCTGAGTGACTTTTATACATTTCTTAGGACTCTTCACTGTCAGGATGGCCGAGTGGTCTAAGGCGCTGTGTTTAGGCCGCAGTCTCCTCTGGAGGCGTGGGTTCGAATCCCACTTCTGAAATGACTTTTGGAGATATCATCTTCTTCATCAGGAGAACATCTGATGGAAGTTGCTTCTGTTCGTCTTCACCTGGGACGTTATTCTGTCCTCGTCTAGTCAAGAGAGCTTGGGTTTCTCATATATTTCTGTTGTACAAAGTCTTGCTGATAAAGTGAAATACTTACCAAATGAGCTTATGACCCATGTAAGAGCTCATCTAGAAGAGTCATTCACTTGTATTCCCTGGCCAGACAGGCCATACAAATTTGGAAGAATGCCAAGCACCTGGTAGACAGCTGGACTCCAGCACACTTACAGCAATTTCCTCAGGGCTGTGATCAGGGGCTGCTTAGATTTGCGTATTCCACCCTATGTTGTGACATTGAGCTCCCTTGTTGAATTTGCTTTAGTCAGCCAAGATGTGGCTGTTGACTCAATTTCAAAGCAGCTTTGCGCCCTTCAAGTGGCTGGTGAATAGCACTTTCTCTTTGTACGCTTTAAAGGTCTAAAGAGTACTTCATAGGTACTGCTCTGTATGGATTGTTCAAAGATCTGTTGGAAATGCTTATAATGGGATAAAGAAATTGAGGGCATGCCTTTTCGGTACCCCACTTGCATGGCTGTCTGGCTTGTGGAAGGTGCTGCAAATGCAAGTCAGGATGGCCGAGTGGTCTAAGGCGCTGTGTTCAGGTTGCAGTCTCTTTTGGAAGCGTGGGTTCACATCCTACTTCTGACAAACCTGTGTTTAATCTTCTTTTTTCTTGAGGGAGAAAATCAGATCATTTCCCTCACATGGGCTTATATGGTTGTCTTTTTGGAAAAGTGCAGTGAGTTTTTTTCTTGCTATAGCCACTCATGGCCTAAGATGTGCGTTTTTTTTGTTCACACTATCTTTCTCACTATGTAGATGAACAAGCAACATGTGGTCAGGATGGCCGAGTGGTCTAAGGCGCTGCGTTAAGGCCGCAGTCTCTCCTGGAGGCGTGGGTTCGAATCCCACTTCTGACAAAACTTTAAGTCCATTTTGTCTCTGCGTTCCTTCAGAATCTCAGCTAAAAATTGGCAGTGCATATAATATCTGAATAAGTACCAAACTTCAGTTTCAACTGCAAATGAATTTGCCCAATTCTGTCTTCAAGCTTGTATAATATTCTTCTAGCACTAGTGGTGTTTTATGTGTTTTTTGGGGGGTGCCTAAAAAATCCCTTTTATTGAAAAATGGCTTACATTCAGTCTTGTGATATTTTTGGTTTCCAATAAGTAGATTTTTAATTTTATGTAACCTCGTTTTCTAATGATCCATTCAAGAGATGTTTCCACTATGAAATGAAGAACAAGGGGAAAGAGCACAAATGATAGAGCCAGTGAGTGAGATGGGGTGTTGAGGAAGGAGAGAATGAAACAAAGACAGAGTGAGTGAACGGCAGGTAGGCATAGAAGAGGAGACTAGAAGTGAAGGTGACTTGCTTTTCCCTGCTCTTGACCTCCCACCCATCTCAAACCAATCACAAACATACCTTCTATGCAACGTTGGTATGCAGAACATCACTCCTCAGCCAGTGAGGGTGAGTCCCAAGCCAGGGGCTAGAGAGCAAAAGAATGGATGTGCTCAGACGTTCCTTGCTAGGGACAGTTGATCTGAAACAAGGCCTGCTCTCTTGTTTCCAGCAAGGATCTAGAAATTCTGCATGAATCTGCAAGGCACATTGACAGCATAAATTTGCATAAACTGCCCCTCCTTCTGCCTTCCTACTTCCTGAGCAGTAGTTGTTTGTGTATAAAGAGAGAGGTCGCAGGCAAGGTAATTTTGTGAGTAGGATACAGAACCCTAAATAGCTGGTGAGAGGTATAAGTTATTCTAAAAGCATAAAAACAGTACACCTGTGAAATGAAATGCTTTCATATGTGATCTTCTGTGTTTATTGTCCTGTGCAAAAAGTTGCACCTTGTGTTTGAAGGTTGAAATTATTTCAAGCTTGCATGGACGCAGAAATTTCTGAGTGACTTTTATACATTTCTTAGGACTCTCCACTGTCAGGATGGCCGAGTGGTCTAAGGCGCTGTGTTTAGGCCGCAGTCTTCTCTGGAGGCGTGGGTTCGAATCCCACTTCTGACATGACTTTTGGAGATATAATCTTCTTCATCAGGATAACATCTGATGGAAGTTGCATCTGTTCGTCTTCACCTGGGACGTTATTCCGTCCTCGTCTAGTCAAGAGAGCTTGGGTTTCTCATATATTTCTGTTGTACAAAGTCTTGCTGATAAAGTGCAATCCTTACCAAATGAGCTTATGACCCATGTAAGAGCTCATCTAGAAGAGTCATGCTCTTGTAATCCCTGGCCAGACAGGCCATACAAATTTGGAAGAATGCCAAGCACCTGGTAGACAGCTGGACTCCAGCACACTTACAGCAATTTCCTCAGGGCAGTGATCAGGGGCTGCTTAGATTTGCTAATTCCACCCTATGTTGTGACATTGAGATCCCTTGTTGAATTTGCTTTAGTCAGCCAAGATGTGGCTATTGACTCAATTTCAAAGCAGCTTTGGGCCGTTCAAGTGGCTGGTGAATAGCACTTTCTCTTTGTACTCATTAAAGGTCTAAAGAGTTCTTCATAGGTACTGCTCTGTATGGATTGTTCAAAGATCTGTTGGAAATGCTTATAATGGGATAAATAAATTGAGGGCATGCCTTTTCGGTACCCCACTTGCATGGCTGTCTGGCTTGTGGAAGGTGCTGCAAATGCAAGTCAGGATGGCCGAGTGGTCTAAGGCGCTGTGTTCAGGTCGCAGTCTCTTTTGGAAGCGTGGGTTCACATCCTACTTCTGACAAACCTGTGTTTAATCTTCTTTTTTCTTGAGGGAGAAAATCAGATCATTTCCCTCACATGGGCTTATATGGTTGTCTTTTTGGAAAAGTGCAGTGAGTTTTTTTCTTGCTATAGCCACTCATGGCCTAAGATGTGCGTTTTTTTTGTTCACACTATCTTTCTCACTATGTAGATGAACAAGCAACATGTGGTCAGGATGGCCGAGTGGTCTAAGGCGCTGCGTTAAGGCCGCAGTCTCTCCTGGAGGCGTGGGTTCGAATCCCACTTCTGACAAAACTTTAAGTCCATTTTGTCTCTGCGTTCCTTCAGAATCTCAGCTAAAAATTGGCAGTGCATATAATATCTGAATAAGTACCAAACTTCAGTTTCAACTGCAAATGAATTTGCCCAATTCTGTCTTCAAGCTTGTATAATATTCTTCTAGCACTAGTGGTGTTTTATGTGTTTTTTGGGGGGTGCCTAAAAAATCCCTTTTATTGAAAAATGGCTTACATTCAGTCTTGTGATATTTTTGGTTTCCAATAAGTAGATTTTTAATTTTATGTAACCTCGTTTTCTAATGATCCATTCAAGAGATGTTTCCACTATGAAATGAAGAACAAGGGGAAAGAGCACAAATGATAGAGCCAGTGAGTGAGATGGGGTGTTGAGGAAGGAGAGAATGAAACAAAGACAGAGTGAGTGAACGGCAGGTAGGCATAGAAGAGGAGACTAGAAGTGAAGGTGACTTGCTTTTCCCTGCTCTTGACCTCCCACCCATCTCAAACCAATCACAAACATACCTTCTATGCAACGTTGGTATGCAGAACATCACTCCTCAGCCAGTGAGGGTGAGTCCCAAGCCAGGGGCTAGAGAGCAAAAGAATGGATGTGCTCAGACGTTCCTTGCTAGGGACAGTTGATCTGAAACAAGGCCTGCTCTCTTGTTTCCAGCAAGGATCTAGAAATTCTGCATGAATCTGCAAGGCACATTGACAGCATAAATTTGCATAAACTGCCCCTCCTTCTGCCTTCCTACTTCCTGAGCAGTAGTTGTTTGTGTATAAAGAGAGAGGTCGCAGGCAAGGTAATTTTGTGAGTAGGATACAGAACCCTAAATAGCTGGTGAGAGGTATAAGTTATTCTAAAAGCATAAAAACAGTACACCTGTGAAATGAAATGCTTTCATATGTGATCTTCTGTGTTTATTGTCCTGTGCAAAAAGTTGCACCTTGTGTTTGAAGGTTGAAATTATTTCAAGCTTGCATGGACGCAGAAATTTCTGAGTGACTTTTATACATTTCTTAGGACTCTCCACTGTCAGAATGGCCGAGTGGTCTAAGGCGCTGTGTTTAGGCCGCAGTCTTCTCTGGAGGCGTGGGTTCGAATCCCACTTCAGACATGACTTTTGGAGATATAATCTTCTTCATCAGGATAACATATGATGGAAGTTGCATCTGTTCGTCTTCACCTGGGACGTTATTCCGTCCTCGTCTAGTCAAGAGAGCTTGGGTTTCTCATATATTTCTGTTGTACAAAGTCTTGCTGATAAAGTGCAATCCTTACCAAATGAGCTTATGACCCATGTAAGAGCTCATCTAGAAGAGTCATGCTCTTGTAATCCCTGGCCAGACAGGCCATACAAATTTGGAAGAATGCCAAGCACCTGGTAGACAGCTGGACTCCAGCACACTTACAGCAATTTCCTCAGGGCAGTGATCAGGGGCTGCTTAGATTTGCTAATTCCACCCTATGTTGTGACATTGAGATCCCTTGTTGAATTTGCTTTAGTCAGCCAAGATGTGGCTATTGACTCAATTTCAAAGCAGCTTTGGGCCGTTCAAGTGGCTGGTGAATAGCACTTTCTCTTTGTACTCATTAAAGGTCTAAAGAGTTCTTCATAGGTACTGCTCTGTATGGATTGTTCAAAGATCTGTTGGAAATGCTTATAATGGGATAAATAAATTGAGGGCATGCCTTTTCGGTACCCCACTTGCATGGCTGTCTGGCTTGTGGAAGGTGCTGCAAATGCAAGTCAGGATGGCCGAGTGGTCTAAGGCGCTGCGTTTAGGTCGCAGTCTCTTCTGGAGGTGTGGGTTCAAATCCCACTTCTGACAAACCTGTGTTTAATCTTCTTTTTTCTTGAGGGAGAAAATCAGATCATTTCCCTCACATGGGCTTATATGGTTGTCTTTTTGGAAAAGTGCAGTGAGTTTTTTTCTTGCTATAGCCACTCATGGCCTAAGATGTGTGTTTTTTTTGTTCACAATATCTTTCTTAATATGTAGATGGACAAGCAACATGTGGTCAGGATGGCCGAGTGGTCTAAGGCGCAGCGTTAAGGCCGCGGTCTCTCCTGGAGGCGTGGGTTCGAATCCCACTTCTGACAAACCTTTAAGTCCATTTTGTCTCTGCGTTCCTTCAGAATCTCAGCTAAAAATTGGCAGTGCTTTTAATATCTGAATAAGTACCAAACTTCAGTTTCAACTGCAAATGAATTTGCCCAATTCTGTCTTCAAGCTTGTATAATATTCTTCTAGCACTAGTGGTGTTTTATGTGTTTTTTGGGGGGTGCCTAAAAAATCCCTTTTATTGAAGAAATGGCTTACATTCAGTCTTGTGATATTTTTGGTTTCCAATAAGTAGATTTTTAATTTTATGTAACCTCATTTTCTAATGATCCATTCAAGAGATGTTTCCACTATGAAATGAAGAGCAAGGGGAAAGAGCACAAATGATAGAGCGAGTGAGTGAGATGGGGTGTTGAGGAAGGAGAGAATGAAACAAAGACAGAGTGAGTGAACGGCAGGTAGGCATAGAAGAGGAGACTAGAAGTGAAAGTGACTTGCTTTTCCCTGCTCTGGACCTCCCACCCATCTCAAACCAATCACAAACATACCTTCTATGCAAGGTTGGTATGCAGAACTTCACTCCTCAGCCAGTGAGGGTGAGTCCCAAGCCAGGGGCTAGAGAGCAAAAGAATGGATGTGCTCAGTCGTTCCTTGCTAGGGACAGTTGATCTGAAACAAGGCCTGCTCTCTTGTTTCCAGCAAGGATCTAGAAATTCTGCATGAATGTGCAAGGCACATTGCCAGCATAAATTTGCATAAACTGCCCCACCTTCTGCCTTCCTACTTCCTGAGCAGTAGTTGTTTGTGTATAGAGAGAAAGGTCGCAGGCAAGGTAATTTTGTGAGTAGGATACAGAACCCTAAATAGCTGGTGAGAGGTATAAGTTATTCTAAAAGCATAAAAACTGAACACCTGTGAAATGAAATGCTTTCATATGTGATCTTCTGTGTTTATTGTCCTGTGCAAAAAGTTGCACCTTGTGTTTGAAGGTTGAAATTATTTCAAGCGTGCATGGACGCAGAAATTTCTGAGTGACTTTTATACATTTCTTAGGACTCTCCACTGTCAGGATGGCCGAGTGGTCTAAGGCGCTGTGTTTAGGCCGCAGTCTTCTCTGGAGGCGTGGGTTCGAATCCCACTTCTGACATGACTTTTGGAGATATAATCTTCTTCATCAGGATAACATCTGATGGAAGTTGCATCTGTTCGTCTTCACCTGGGACGTTATTCCGTCCTCGTCTAGTCAAGAGAGCTTGGGTTTCTCATATATTTCTGTTGTACAAAGTCTTGCTGATAAAGTGCAATCCTTACCAAATGAGCTTAGGTCCCATGTAAGAGCTCATCTAGAAGAGTCATGCTCTTGTATTCCCTGGCCAGACAGGACATGCAAATTTGGAAGAATGCCAAGCACCTGGTAGACAACTGTACTCCAGCACACTTACAGCAATGTCCTCAGGGCTGTGATCAGGGGCTGCTTAGATTTGCGTATTCCACCCTATGTTGTGACATTGAGCTCCCTTGTTGAATTTGCTTTAGTCAGCCAAGATGTGGCTGTTGACTCAATTTCAAAGCAGCTTTGCGCCGTTCAAGTGGCTGGTGAATAGCACTTTCTCTTTGTACGCTTTAAAGGTCTAAAGAGTTCTTCATAGGTACTGCTCTGTATGGATTGTTCAAAGATCTGTTGGAAATGCTTATAATGGGATAAATAAATTGAGGGCATGCCTTTTCGGTACCAAACTTGCATGGCTGTCTGGCTTGTGGAAGGTGCTGCAACTGCAAGTCAGGATGGCCGAGTGGTCTAAGGCCCTGCGTTCAGGTCGCAGTCTCTTCTGGAGGCGTGGGTTCAAATCCCACTTATGACAAACCTGTGTTTAATCTTCTTTTTTCTTGAGGGAGAAAATCAGATCATTTCCCTCACATGGGCTTATATGGTTGTCTTTTTGGAAAAGTGCAGTGAGTTTTATTCTTGCTATAGCCACTTTTGGCCTAAGATGTGTGTTTTTTTTTGTTCACAATATCTTTCTTAATATGTAGATGGACAAGCAACATGTGGTCAGGATGGCCGAGTGGTCTAAGGCGCAGCGTTAATGCCGCAGTCTCTCCTGGAGGCGTGGGTTCGAATCCCACTTCTAACAAACCTTTAAGTCCATTTTGTCTCTGCGTTCCTTCAGAATCTCAGCTAAAAATTGGCAGTGCATATAATATCTGAATAAGTACCAAACTTCAGTTTCAACTGCAAATGAATTTGCCCAATTCTGTCTTCAAGCTCTTATAATATTCTTCTAGCACTAGTGGTGTTTTATGTGTTTTTTGGGGGGTGCCTAAAAAATCCCTTTTATTGAAGAAATGGCTTACATTCAGTCTTGTGATATTTTTGGTTTCCAATAAGTAGATTTTTAATTTTATGTAACCTCATTTTCTAATGATCCATTCAAGAGATGTTTCCACTATGAAATGAAGAGCAAGGGGAAGGAGCACAAATGATAGAGCGAGTGAGTGAGATGGGGTGTTGAGGAAGGAGAGAATGAAACAAAGACAGAGTGAGTGAACGGCAGGTAGGCATAGAAGAGGAGACTAGAAGTGAAAGTGACTTGCTTTTCCCTGCTCTTGACCTCCCACCCATCTCAAACCAATCACAAACATACCTTCTATGCAACGTTGGTATGCAGAACTTCACTCCTCAGCCAATGACGGTGAGTCCCAAGCCAGGGGCTAGAGAGCAAAAGAATGGATGTGCTCAGACGTTCCTTGCTAGGGACAGTTGATCTGAAACAAGGCCTGCTCTCTTGTTTCCAGCAAGGATCTAGAAATTCTGCATGAATGTGCAAGGCACATTGCCAGCATAAATTTGCATAAACTGCCCCACCTTCTGCCTTCCTACTTCCTGAGCAGTAGTTGTTTGTGTATAGAGAGAAAGGTCGCAGGCAAGGTAATTTTGTGAGTAGGCTACAGAACCCTAAATAGCTGGTGAGAGGTATAAGTTATTCTAAAAGCATAAAAACAGTACACCTGTGAAATGAAATGCTTTCATATGTGATCGTCTGTGTTTATTGTCCTGTGCAAAAAGTTGCACCTTGTGTTTGAAGGTTGAAATTATTTCAAGCGTGCATGGACGCAGAAATTTCTGAGTGACTTTTATACATTTCTTAGGACTCTTCACTGTCAGGATGGCCGAGTGGTCTAAGGTGCTGTGTTTAGGCCGCAGTCTCCTCTGGAGGCGTGGGTTCGAATCCCACTTCTGAAATGACTTTTGGAGATATCATCTTCTTCATCAGGATAACATCTGATGGAAGTTGCTTCTGTTCGTCTTCACCTGGGACGTTATTCTGTCCTCGTCTAGTCAAGAGAGCTTGGGTTTCTCATATATTTCTGTTGTACAAAGTCTTGCTGATAAAGTGCAATACTTACCAAATGAGCTTATGACCCATGTAAGAGCTCATCTAGAAGAGTCATTCACTTGTATTCCCTGGCCAGACAGGCCATACAAATTTGGAAGAATGCCAAGCACCTGGTAGACAGCTGGACTCCAGCACACTTACAGCAATTTCCTCAGGGCTGTGATCAGGGGCTGCTTAGATTTGCGTATTCCACCCTATGTTGTGACATTGAGCTCCCTTGTTGAATTTGCTTTAGTCAGCCAAGATGTGGCTGTTGACTCAATTTCAAAGCAGCTTTGCGCCCTTCAAGTGGCTGGTGAATAGCACTTTCTCTTTGTACGCTTTAAAGGTCTAAAGAGTACTTCATAGGTACTGCTCTGTATGGATTGTTCAAAGATCTGTTGGAAATGCTTATAATGGGATAAAGAAATTGAGGGCATGCCTTTTCGGTACCCCACTTGCATGGCTGTCTGGCTTGTGGAAGGTGCTGCAAATGCAAGTCAGGATGGCCGAGTGGTCTAAGGCGCTGTGTTCAGGTCGCAGTCTCTTTTGGAAGCGTGGGTTCACATCCCACTTCTGACAAACCTGTGTTTAATCTTCTTTTTTCTTGAGGGAGAAAATCAGATCATTTCCCTCACATGGGCTTATATGGTTGTCTTTTTGGAAAAGTGCAGTGAGTTTTTTTCTTGCTATAGCCACTCATGGCCTAAGATGTGTGTTTTTTTTGTTCACACTATCTTTCTCACTATGTAGATGAACAGGCAACATGTGGTCAGGATGGCCGAGTGGTCTAAGGCGCTGCGTTAAGGCCGCAGTCTCTCCTGGAGGCGTGGGTTCGAATCCCACTTCTGACAAAACTTTAAGTCCATTTTGTCTCTGCGTTCCTTCATAATCTCAGCTAAAAATTGGCAGTGCATATAATATCTGAATAAGTACCAAACTTCAGTTTCAACTGCAAATGAATTTGCCCAATTCTGTCTTCAAGCTTGTATAATATTCTTCTAGCACTAGTGGTGTTTTATGTGTTTTTTGGGGGGTGCCTAAAAAATCCCTTTTATTGAAGAAATGGCTTACATTCAGTCTTGTGATATTTTTGGTTTCCAATAAGTAGATTTTTAATTTTATGTAACCTCATTTTCTAATGATCCATTCAAGAGATGTTTCCACTATGAAATGAAGAACAAGGGGAAAGAGCACAAATGATAGAGCCAGTGAGTGAGATGGGGTGTTGAGGAAGGAGAGAATGAAACAAAGACAGAGTGAGTGAACGGCAGGTAGGCATAGAAGAGGAGACTAGAAGTGAAGGTGACTTGCTTTTCCCTGCTCTTGACCTCCCACCCATCTCAAACCAATCACAAACATACCTTCTATGCAACGTTGGTATGCAGAACATCACTCCTCAGCCAGTGAGGGTGAGTCCCAAGCCAGGGGCTAGAGAGCAAAAGAATGGATGTGCTCAGACGTTCCTTGCTAGGGACAGTTGATCTGAAACAAGGCCTGCTCTCTTGTTTCCAGCAAGGATCTAGAAATTCTGCATGAATCTGCAAGGCACATTGACAGCATAAATTTGCATAAACTGCCCCTCCTTCTGCCTTCCTACTTCCTGAGCAGTAGTTGTTTGTGTATAAAGAGAGAGGTCGCAGGCAAGGTAATTTTGTGAGTAGGATACAGAACCCTAAATAGCTGGTGAGAGGTATAAGTTATTCTAAAAGCATAAAAACAGTACACCTGTGAAATGAAATGCTTTCATATGTGATCTTCTGTGTTTATTGTCCTGTGCAAAAAGTTGCACCTTGTGTTTGAAGGTTGAAATTATTTCAAGCTTGCATGGACGCAGAAATTTCTGAGTGACTTTTATACATTTCTTAGGACTCTCCACTGTCAGGATGGCCGAGTGGTCTAAGGCGCTGTGTTTAGGCCGCAGTCTTCTCTGGAGGCGTGGGTTCGAATCCCACTTCTGACATGACTTTTGGAGATATAATCTTCTTCATCAGGATAACATCTGATGGAAGTTGCATCTGTTCGTCTTCACCTGGGACGTTATTCCGTCCTCGTCTAGTCAAGAGAGCTTGGGTTTCTCATATATTTCTGTTGTACAAAGTCTTGCTGATAAAGTGCAATCCTTACCAAATGAGCTTATGACCCATGTAAGAGCTCATCTAGAAGAGTCATGCTCTTGTAATCCCTGGCCAGACAGGCCATACAAATTTGGAAGAATGCCAAGCACCTGGTAGACAGCTGGACTCCAGCACACTTACAGCAATTTCCTCAGGGCAGTGATCAGGGGCTGCTTAGATTTGCTAATTCCACCCTATGTTGTGACATTGAGATCCCTTGTTGAATTTGCTTTAGTCAGCCAAGATGTGGCTATTGACTCAATTTCAAAGCAGCTTTGGGCCGTTCAAGTGGCTGGTGAATAGCACTTTCTCTTTGTACTCATTAAAGGTCTAAAGAGTTCTTCATAGGTACTGCTCTGTATGGATTGTTCAAAGATCTGTTGGAAATGCTTATAATGGGATAAATAAATTGAGGGCATGCCTTTTCGGTACCCCACTTGCATGGCTGTCTGGCTTGTGGAAGGTGCTGCAAATGCAAGTCAGGATGGCCGAGTGGTCTAAGGCGCTGCGTTTAGGTCGCAGTCTCTTCTGGAGGCGTGGTTTCAAATCCCACTTATGACAAACCTGTGTTTAATCTTCTTTTTTCTTGAGGGAGAAAATCAAATCATTTCCCTCACATGGGCTTATATGGTTGTCTTTTTGGAAAAGTGCAGTGAGTTTTATTCTTGCTATAGCCACTTATGGCCTAAGATGTGTGGTTTTTTTTGTTCACAATATCTTTCTTAATATGTAGATGGACAAGCAACATGTGGTCAGGATGGCCGAGTGGTCTAAGGCGCAGCGTTAAGGCCGCAGTCTCTCCTGGAGGCGTGGGTTCGAATCCCACTTCTGACAAACCTTTAAGTCCATTTTGTCTCTGCGTTCCTTCAGAATCTCAGCTAAAAATTGGCAGTGCATATAATATCTGAATAAGTACCAAACTTCAGTTTCAACTGCAAATGAATTTGCCCAATTCTGTCTTCAAGCTCTTATAATATTCTTCTAGCACTAGTGGTGTTTTATGTGTTTTTTGGGGGGTGCCTAAAAAATCCCTTTTATTGAAGAAATGGCTTACATTCAGTCTTGTGATATTTTTGGTTTCCAATAAGTAGATTTTTAATTTTATGTAACCTCATTTTCTAATGATCCATTCAAGAGATGTTTCCACTATGAAATGAAGAGCAAGGGGAAAGAGCACAAATGATAGAGCGAGTGAGTGAGATGGGGTGTTGAGGAAGGAGAGAATGAAACAAAGACAGAGTGAGTGAACGGCAGGTAGGCATAGAAGAGGAGACTAGAAGTGAAAGTGACTTGCTTTTCCCTGCTCTTGACCTCCCACCCATCTCAAACCAATCACAAACATACCTTCTATGCAACGTTGGTATGCAGAACTTCACTCCTCAACCAGTGAGGGTGAGTCCCAAGCCAGGGGCTAGAGAGCAAAAGAATGGATGTGCTCAGACGTTCCTTGCTAGGGACAGTTGATCTGAAACAAGGCCTGCTCTCTTGTTTCCAGCAAGGATCTAGACATTCTGCATGAATGTGCAAGGCACATTGCCAGCATAAATTTGCATAAACTGCCCCACCTTCTGCCTTCCTACTTCCTGAGCAGTAGTTGTTTGTGTATAGAGAGAAAGGTCGCAGGCAAGGTAATTTTGTGAGTAGGCTACAGAACCCTAAATAGCTGGTGAGAGGTATAAGTTATTCTAAAAGCATAAAAACAGTACACCTGTGAAATGAAATGCTTTCATATGTGATCTTCTGTGTTTATTGTCCTGTGCAAAAAGTTGCACCTTGTGTTTGAAGGTTGAAATTGTTTCAAGCGTGCATGGACGCAGAAATTTCTGAGTGACTTTTATACATTTCTTAGGACTCTCCACTGTCAGGATGGCCGAGTGGTCTAAGGCGCTGTGTTTAGGCCGCAGTCTTCTCTGGAGGCGTGGGTTCGAATCCCACTTCTGACATGACTTTTGGAGATATAATCTTCTTCATCAGGATAACATCTGATGGAAGTTGCATCTGTTCGTCTTCACCTGGGACGTTATTCCGTCCTCGTCTAGTCAAGAGAGCTTGGGTTTCTCATATATTTCTGTTGTACAAAGTCTTGCTGATAAAGTGCAATCCTTACCAAATGAGCTTAGGTCCCATGTAAGAGCTCATCTAGAAGAGTCATGCTCTTGTATTCCCTGGCCAGACAGGCCATGCAAATTTGGAAGAATGCCAAGCACCTGGTAGACAACTGTACTCCAGCACACTTACAGCAATGTCCTCAGGGCTGTGATCAGGGGCTGCTTAGATTTGCGTATTCCACCCTATGTTGTGACATTGAGCTCCCTTGTTGAATTTGCTTTAGTCAGCCAAGATGTGGCTGTTGACTCAATTTCAAAGCAGCTTTGGGCCGTTCAAGTGGCTGGTGAATAGCACTTTCTCTTTGTACGCTTTAAAGGTCTAAAGAGTTCTTCATAGGTACTGCTCTGTATGGATTGTTCAAAGATCTGTTGGAAATGCTTATAATGGGATAAATAAATTGAGGGCATGCCTTTTCGGTACCCCACTTGCATGGCTGTCTGGCTTGTGGAAGGTGCTGCAAATGCAAGTCAGGATGGCCGAGTGGTCTAAGGCGCTGCGTTTAGGTCGCAGTCTCTTCTGGAGGCGTGGGTTCAAATCCCACTTCTGACAAACCTGTGTTTAATCTTCTTTTTTCTTGAGGGAGAAAATCAGATCATTTCCCTCACATGGGCTTATATGGTTGTCTTTTTGGAAAAGTGCAGTGAGTTTTTTTCTTGCTATAGCCACTCATGGCCTAAGATGTGTGTTTTTTTTGTTCACAATATCTTTCTTAATATGTAGATGGACAAGCAACATGTGGTCAGGATGGCCGAGTGGTCTAAGGCGCAGCGTTAAGGCCGCAGTCTCTCCTGGAGGCGTGGGTTCGAATCCCACTTCTGACAAACCTTTAAGTCCATTTTGTCTCTGCGTTCCTTCAGAATCTCAGCTAAAAATTGGCAGTGCTTTTAATATCTGAATAAGTACCAAACTTCAGTTTCAACTGCAAATGAATTTGCCCAATTCTGTCTTCAAGCTTGTATAATATTCTTCTAGCACTAGTGGTGTTTTATGTGTTTTTTGGGGGGTGCCTAAAAAATCCCTTTTATTGAAGAAATGGCTTACATTCAGTCTTGTGATATTTTTGGTTTCCAATAAGTAGATTTTTAATTTTATGTAACCTCATTTTCTAATGATCCATTCAAGAGATGTTTCCACTATGAAATGAAGAGCAAGGGGAAAGAGCACAAATGATAGAGCCAGTGAGTGAGATGGGGTGTTGAGGAAGGAGAGAATGAAACAAAGACAGAGTGAGTGAACAGCAGGTAGGCATAGAAGAGGAGACTAGAAGTGAAGGTGACTTGCTTTTCCCTGCTCTTGACCTCCCACCCATCTCAAACCAATCACAAACATACCTTCTATGCAACGTTGGTATGCAGAACTTCACTCCTCAGCCAGTGAGGGTGAGTCCCAAGCCAGGGGCTAGAGAGCAAAAGAATAGATATGCTCAGACGTTCCTTGCTAGGGACAGTTGATCTGAAACAAGGCCTGCTCTCTTGTTTCCAGCAAGGATCTACAAATTCTGCATGAATCTGCAAGGCACATTGACAGCATAAATTTGCATAAACTGCCCCACCTTCTGCCTTCCTACTTCCTGAGCAGTAGTTGTTTGTGTATAAAGAGAGAGGTCGCAGGCAAGGTAATTTTGTGAGTAGGATACAGAACCCTAAATAGCTGGTGAGAGGTATAAGTTATTCTAAAAGCATAAAAACAGTACACCTGTGAAATGAAATGCTTTCATATGTGATCTTCTGTGTTTATTGTCCTGTGCAAAAAGTTGCACCTTGTGTTTGAAGGTTGAAATTATTTCAAGCTTGCATGGACGCAGAAATTTCAGAGTGACTTTTATACATTTCTTAGGACTCTTCATTGTCAGGATGGCCGAGTGGTCTAGGGCGCTGTGTTTAGGCCGCACTCTCCTCTGGAGGTGTGGGTTCGAATTCCACTTCTGACATGACTTTTGGAGATATAATCTTCTTCATCAGGATAACATCTGATGGAAGTTGCATCTGTTCGTCTTCACCTGGGACGTTATTCCGTCCTCGTCTAGTCAAGAGAGCTTGGGTTTCTCATATATTTCTGTTGTACAATGTCTTGCTGATAAAGTGCAATCCTTACCAAATTAGCTTAGGTCCCATGTAAGAGCTCATCTAGAAGAGTCATGCTCTTGTATTCCCTGGCCAGACAGGCCATGCAAATTTGGAAGAATGCCAAGCACCTGGTAGACAGCTGTACTCCACCACACTTACAGCAATGTCCTCAGGGCTGTGATCAGGGGCTGCTTAGATTTGCGTATTCCACCCTATGTTGTGACATTGAGCTCCCTTGTTGAATTTGCTTTAGTCAGCCAAGATGTGGCTGTTGACTCAATTTCAAAGCAGCTTTGCGCCGTTCAAGTGGCTGGTGAATAGCACTTTCTCTTTGTACGCTTTAAAGGTCTAAAGAGTTCTTCATAGGTACTGCTCTGTATTGATTGTTCAAAGATCTGTTGGAAATGCTTATAATGGGATAAATAAATTGAGGGCATGCCTTTTCGGTACCAAACTTGCATGGCTGTCTGGCTTGTGGAAGGTGCTGCAACTGCAAGTCAGGATGGCCGAGTGGTCTAAGGCCCTGCGTTCAGGTCGCAGTCTCTTCTGGAGGCGTGGGTTCAAATCCCACTTATGACAAACCTGTGTTTAATCTTCTTTTTTCTTGAGGGAGAAAATCAAATCATTTCCCTCACATGGGCTTATATGGTTGTCTTTTTGGAAAAGTGCAGTGAGTTTTATTCTTGCTATAGCCACTTATGGCCTAAGATGTGTGTTTTTTTTTGTTCACAATATCTTTCTTAATATGTAGATGGACAAGCAACATGTGGTCAGGATGGCCGAGTGGTCTAAGGCGCAGCGTTAAGGCCGCAGTCTCTCCTGGAGGCGTGGGTTCGAATCCCACTTCTGACAAACCTTTAAGTCCATTTTGTCTCTGCGTTCCTTCAGAATCTCAGCTAAAAATTGGCAGTGCATATAATATCTGAATAAGTACCAAACTTCAGTTTCAACTGCAAATGAATTTGCCCAATTCTGTCTTCAAGCTCTTATAATATTCTTCTAGCACTAGTGGTGTTTTATGTGTTTTTTGGGGGGTGCCTAAAAAATCCCTTTTATTGAAGAAATGGCTTACATTCAGTCTTATGATATTTTTGGTTTCCAATAAGTAGATTTTTAATTTTATGTAACCTCATTTTCTAATGATCCATTCAAGAGATGTTTCCACTATGAAATGAAGAGCAAGGGGAAAGAGCACAAATGATAGAGCGAGTGAGTGAGATGGGGTGTTGAGGAAGGAGAGAATGAAACAAAGACAGAGTGAGTGAACGGCAGGTAGGCATAGAAGAGGAGACTAGAAGTGAAAGTGACTTGCTTTTCCCTGCTCTTGACCTCCCACCCATCTCAAACCAATCACAAACATACCTTCTATGCAACGTTGGTATGCAGAACTTCACTCCTCAGCCAGTGAGGGTGAGTCCCAAGCCAGGGGCTAGAGAGCAAAAGAATGGATGTGCTCAGACGTTCCTTGCTAGGGACAGTTGATCTGAAACAAGGCCTGCTCTCTTGTTTCCAGCAAGGATCTAGAAATTCTGCATGAATGTGCAAGGCACATTGCCAGCATAAATTTGCATAAACTGCCCCACCTTCTGCCTTCCTACTTCCTGAGCAGTAGTTGTTTGTGTATAGAGAGAAAGGTCGCAGGCAAGGTAATTTTGTGAGTAGGCTACAGAACCCTAAATAGCTGGTGAGAGGTATAAGTTATTCTAAAAGCATAAAAACAGTACACCTGTGAAATGAAATGCTTTCATATGTGATCTTCTGTGTTTATTGTCCTGTGCAAAAAGTTGCACCTTGTGTTTGAAGGTTGAAATTATTTCAAGCGTGCATGGACGCAGAAATTTCTGAGTGACTTTTATACATTTCTTAGGACTCTCCACTGTCAGGATGGCCGAGTGGTCTAAGGCGCTGTGTTTAGGCTGCAGTCTTCTCTGGAGGCGTGGGTTCGAATCCCACTTCTGACATGACTTTTGGAGATATAATCTTCTTCATCAGGATAACATCTGATGGAAGTTGCATCTGTTCGTCTTCACCTGGGACGTTATTCTGTCCTCGTCTAGTCAAGAGAGCTTGGGTTTCTCATATATTTCTGTTGTACAAAGTCTTGCTGATAAAGTGCAATCCTTACCAAATGAGCTTAGGTCCCATGTAAGAGCTCATCTAGAAGAGTCATGCTCTTGTATTCCCTGGCCAGACAGGCCATGCAAATTTGGAAGAATGCCAAGCACCTGGTAGACAACTGTACTCCAGCACACTTACAGCAATGTCCTCAGGGCTGTGATCAGGGGCTGCTTAGATTTGCGTATTCCACCCTATGTTGTGACATTGAGCTCCCTTGTTGAATTTGCTTTAGTCAGCCAAGATGTGGCTGTTGACTCAATTTCAAAGCAGCTTTGCGCCGTTCAAGTGGCTGGTGAATAGCACTTTCTCTTTGTACGCTTTAAAGGTCTAAAGAGTTCTTCATAGGTACTGCTCTGTATGGATTGTTCAAAGATCTGTTGGAAATGCTTATAATGGGATAAATAAATTGAGGGCATGCCTTTTCGGTACCAAACTTGCATGGCTGTCTGGCTTGTGGAAGGTGCTGCAACTGCAAGTCAGGATGGCCGAGTGGTCTAAGGCCCTGCGTTCAGGTCGCAGTCTCTTCTGGAGGCGTGGGTTCAAATCCCACTTATGACAAACCTGTGTTTAATCTTCTTTTTTCTTGAGAAAGAAAATCAGATCATTTCCCTCACATGGGCTTATATGGTTGTCTTTTTGGAAAAGTGCAGTGAGTTTTATTCTTGCTATAGCCACTTTTGGCCTAAGATGTGTGTTTTTTTTTGTTCACAATATCTTTCTTAATATGTAGATGGACAAGCAACATGTGGTCAGGATGGCCGAGTGGTCTAAGGCGCAGCGTTAATGCCGCAGTCTCTCCTGGAGGCGTGGGTTCGAATCCCACTTCTGACAAACCTTTAAGTCCATTTTGTCTCTGCGTTCCTTCAGAATCTCAGCTAAAAATTGGCAGTGCATATAATATCTGAATAAGTACCAAACTTCAGTTTCAACTGCAAATGAATTTGCCCAATTCTGTCTTCAAGCTCTTATAATATTCTTCTAGCACTAGTGGTGTTTTATGTGTTTTTTGGGGGGTGCCTAAAAAATCCCTTTTATTGAAGAAATGGCTTACATTTAGTCTTGTGATATTTTTGGTTTCCAATAAGTAGATTTTTAATTTTATGTAACCTCATTTTCTAATGATCCATTCAAGAGATGTTTCCACTATGAAATGAAGAGCAAGGGGAAGGAGCACAAATGATAGAGCGAGTGAGTGAGATGGGGTGTTGAGGAAGGAGAGAATGAAACAAAGACAGAGTGAGTGAACGGCAGGTAGGCATAGAAGAGGAGACTAGAAGTGAAAGTGACTTGCTTTTCCCTGCTCTTGACCTCCCACCCATCTCAAACCAATCACAAACATACCTTCTATGCAACGTTGGTATGCAGAACTTCACTCCTCAGCCAGTGACGGTGAGTCCCAAGCCAGGGGCTAGAGAGCAAAAGAATGGATGTGCTCAGACGTTCCTTGCTAGGGACAGTTGATCTGAAACAAGGCCTGCTCTCTTGTTTCCAGCAAGGATCTAGAAATTCTGCATGAATGTGCAAGGCACATTGCCAGCATAAATTTGCATAAACTGCCCCACCTTCTGCCTTCCTACTTCCTGAGCAGTAGTTGTTTGTGTATAGAGAGAAAGGTCGCAGGCAAGGTAATTTTGTGAGTAGGCTACAGAACCCTAAATAGCTGGTGAGAGGTATAAGTTATTCTAAAAGCATAAAAACAGTACACCTGTGAAATGAAATGCTTTCATATGTGATCGTCTGTGTTTATTGTCCTGTGCAAAAAGTTGCACCTTGTGTTTGAAGGTTGAAATTATTTCAAGCGTGCATGGACGCAGAAATTTCTGAGTGACTTTTATACATTTCTTAGGACTCTTCACTGTCAGGATGGCCGAGTGGTCTAAGGCGCTGTGTTTAGGCCGCAGTCTCCTCTGGAGGCGTGGGTTCGAATCCCACTTCTGAAATGACTTTTGGAGATATCATCTTCTTCATCAGGATAACATCTGATGGAAGTTGCTTCTGTTCGTCTTCACCTGGGACGTTATTCTGTCCTCGTCTAGTCAAGAGAGCTTGGGTTTCTCATATATTTCTGTTGTACAAAGTCTTGCTGATAAAGTGCAATACTTACCAAATGAGCTTATGACCCATGTAAGAGCTCATCTAGAAGAGTCATTCACTTGTATTCCCTGGCCAGACAGGCCATACAAATTTGGAAGAATGCCAAGCACCTGGTAGACAGCTGGACTCCAGCACACTTACAGCAATTTCCTCAGGGCTGTGATCAGGGGCTGCTTAGATTTGCGTATTCCACCCTATGTTGTGACATTGAGCTCCCTTGTTGAATTTGCTTTAGTCAGCCAAGATGTGGCTGTTGACTCAATTTCAAAGCAGCTTTGCGCCCTTCAAGTGGCTGGTGAATAGCACTTTCTCTTTGTACGCTTTAAAGGTCTAAAGAGTACTTCATAGGTACTGCTCTGTATGGATTGTTCAAAGATCTGTTGGAAATGCTTATAATGGGATAAAGAAATTGAGGGCATGCCTTTTCGGTACCCCACTTGCATGGCTGTCTGGCTTGTGGAAGGTGCTGCAAATGCAAGTCAGGATGGCCGAGTGGTCTAAGGCGCTGTGTTCAGGTCGCAGTCTCTTTTGGAAGCGTGGGTTCACATCCCACTTCTGACAAACCTGTGTTTAATCTTCTTTTTTCTTGAGGGAGAAAATCAGATCATTTCCCTCACATGGGCTTATATGGTTGTCTTTTTGGAAAAGTGCAGTGAGTTTTTTTCTTGCTATAGCCACTCATGGCCTAAGATGTGTGTTTTTTTTGTTCACACTATCTTTCTCACTATGTAGATGAACAAGCAACATGTGGTCAGGATGGCCGAGTGGTCTAAGGCGCTGCGTTAAGGCCGCAGTCTCTCCTGGAGGCGTGGGTTCGAATCCCACTTCTGACAAAACTTTAAGTCCATTTTGTCTCTGCGTTCCTTCATAATCTCAGCTAAAAATTGGCAGTGCATATAATATCTGAATAAGTACCAAACTTCAGTTTCAACTGCAAATGAATTTGCCCAATTCTGTCTTCAAGCTTGTATAATATTCTTCTAGCACTAGTGGTGTTTTATGTGTTTTTTGGGGGGTGCCTAAAAAATCCCTTTTATTGAAGAAATGGCTTACATTCAGTCTTGTGATATTTTTGGTTTCCAATAAGTAGATTTTTAATTTTATGTAACCTCATTTTCTAATGATCCATTCAAGAGATGTTTCCACTATGAAATGAAGAACAAGGGGAAAGAGCACAAATGATAGAGCCAGTGAGTGAGATGGGGTGTTGAGGAAGGAGAGAATGAAACAAAGACAGAGTGAGTGAACGGCAGGTAGGCATAGAAGAGGAGACTAGAAGTGAAGGTGACTTGCTTTTCCCTGCTCTTGACCTCCCACCCATCTCAAACCAATCACAAACATACCTTCTATGCAACGTTGGTATGCAGAACATCACTCCTCAGCCAGTGAGGGTGAGTCCCAAGCCAGGGGCTAGAGAGCAAAAGAATGGATGTGCTCAGACGTTCCTTGCTAGGGGCAGTTGATCTGAAACAAGGCCTGCTCTCTTGTTTCCAGCAAGGATCTAGAAATTCTGCATGAATCTGCAAGGCACATTGACAGCATAAATTTGCATAAACTGCCCCTCCTTCTGCCTTCCTACTTCCTGAGCAGTAGTTGTTTGTGTATAAAGAGAGAGGTCGCAGGCAAGGTAATTTTGTGAGTAGGATACAGAACCCTAAATAGCTGGTGAGAGGTATAAGTTATTCTAAAAGCATAAAAACAGTACACCTGTGAAATGAAATGCTTTCATATGTGATCTTCTGTGTTTATTGTCCTGTGCAAAAAGTTGCACCTTGTGTTTGAAGGTTGAAATTATTTCAAGCTTGCATGGACGCAGAAATTTCTGAGTGACTTTTATACATTTCTTAGGACTCTCCACTGTCAGGATGGCCGAGTGGTCTAAGGCGCTGTGTTTAGGCCGCAGTCTTCTCTGGAGGCGTGGGTTCGAATCCCACTTCTGACATGACTTTTGGAGATATAATCTTCTTCATCAGGATAACATCTGATGGAAGTTGCATCTGTTCGTCTTCACCTGGGACGTTATTCCGTCCTCGTCTAGTCAAGAGAGCTTGGGTTTCTCATATATTTCTGTTGTACAAAGTCTTGCTGATAAAGTGCAATCCTTACCAAATGAGCTTATGACCCATGTAAGAGCTCATCTAGAAGAGTCATGCTCTTGTAATCCCTGGCCAGACAGGCCATACAAATTTGGAAGAATGCCAAGCACCTGGTAGACAGCTGGACTCCAGCACACTTACAGCAATTTCCTCAGGGCAGTGATCAGGGGCTGCTTAGATTTGCTAATTCCACCCTATGTTGTGACATTGAGATCCCTTGTTGAATTTGCTTTAGTCAGCCAAGATGTGGCTATTGACTCAATTTCAAAGCAGCTTTGGGCCGTTCAAGTGGCTGGTGAATAGCACTTTCTCTTTGTACTCATTAAAGGTCTAAAGAGTTCTTCATAGGTACTGCTCTGTATGGATTGTTCAAAGATCTGTTGGAAATGCTTATAATGGGATAAATAAATTGAGGGCATGCCTTTTCGGTACCCCACTTGCATGGCTGTCTGGCTTGTGGAAGGTGCTGCAAATGCAAGTCAGGATGGCCGAGTGGTCTAAGGCGCTGCGTTTAGGTCGCAGTCTCTTCTGGAGGCGTGGTTTCAAATCCCACTTATGACAAACCTGTGTTTAATCTTCTTTTTTCTTGAGGGAGAAAATCAAATCATTTCCCTCACATGGGCTTATATGGTTGTCTTTTTGGAAAAGTGCAGTGAGTTTTATTCTTGCTATAGCCACTTATGGCCTAAGATGTGTGGTTTTTTTTGTTCACAATATCTTTCTTAATATGTAGATGGACAAGCAACATGTGGTCAGGATGGCCGAGTGGTCTAAGGCGCAGCGTTAAGGCCGCAGTCTCTCCTGGAGGCGTGGGTTCGAATCCCACTTCTGACAAACCTTTAAGTCCATTTTGTCTCTGCGTTCCTTCAGAATCTCAGCTAAAAATTGGCAGTGCATATAATATCTGAATAAGTACCAAACTTCAGTTTCAACTGCAAATGAATTTGCCCAATTCTGTCTTCAAGCTCTTATAATATTCTTCTAGCACTAGTGGTGTTTTATGTGTTTTTTGGGGGGTGCCTAAAAAATCCCTTTTATTGAAGAAATGGCTTACATTCAGTCTTGTGATATTTTTGGTTTCCAATAAGTAGATTTTTAATTTTATGTAACCTCATTTTCTAATGATCCATTCAAGAGATGTTTCCACTATGAAATGAAGAGCAAGGGGAAAGAGCACAAATGATAGAGCGAGTGAGTGAGATGGGGTGTTGAGGAAGGAGAGAATGAAACAAAGACAGAGTGAGTGAACGGCAGGTAGGCATAGAAGAGGAGACTAGAAGTGAAAGTGACTTGCTTTTCCCTGCTCTTGACCTCCCACCCATCTCAAACCAATCACAAACATACCTTCTATGCAACGTTGGTATGCAGAACTTCACTCCTCAGCCAGTGAGGGTGAGTCCCAAGCCAGGGGCTAGAGAGCAAAAGAATGGATGTGCTCAGACGTTCCTTGCTAGGGACAGTTGATCTGAAACAAGGCCTGCTCTCTTGTTTCCAGCAAGGATCTAGACATTCTGCATGAATGTGCAAGGCACATTGCCAGCATAAATTTGCATAAACTGCCCCACCTTCTGCCTTCCTACTTCCTGAGCAGTAGTTGTTTGTGTATAGAGAGAAAGGTCGCAGGCAAGGTAATTTTGTGAGTAGGCTACAGAACCCTAAATAGCTGGTGAGAGGTATAAGTTATTCTAAAAGCATAAAAACAGTACACCTGTGAAATGAAATGCTTTCATATGTGATCTTCTGTGTTTATTGTCCTGTGCAAAAAGTTGCACCTTGTGTTTGAAGGTTGAAATTATTTCAAGCGTGCATGGACGCAGAAATTTCTGAGTGACTTTTATACATTTCTTAGGACTCTCCACTGTCAGGATGGCCGAGTGGTCTAAGGCGCTGTGTTTAGGCCGCAGTCTTCTCTGGAGGCGTGGGTTCGAATCCCACTTCTGACATGACTTTTGGAGATATAATCTTCTTCATCAGGATAACATCTGATGGAAGTTGCATCTGTTCGTCTTCACCTGGGACGTTATTCCGTCCTCGTCTAGTCAAGAGAGCTTGGGTTTCTCATATATTTCTGTTGTACAAAGTCTTGCTGATAAAGTGCAATCCTTACCAAATGAGCTTAGGTCCCATGTAAGAGCTCATCTAGAAGAGTCATGCTCTTGTATTCCCTGGCCAGACAGGCCATGCAAATTTGGAAGAATGCCAAGCACCTGGTAGACAACTGTACTCCAGCACACTTACAGCAATGTTCTCAGGGCTGTGATCAGGGGCTGCTTAGATTTGCGTATTCCACCCTATGTTGTGACATTGAGCTCCCTTGTTGAATTTGCTTTAGTCAGCCAAGATGTGGCTGTTGACTCAATTTCAAAGCAGCTTTGGGCCGTTCAAGTGGCTGGTGAATAGCACTTTCTCTTTGTACGCTTTAAAGGTCTAAAGAGTTCTTCATAGGTACTGCTCTGTATGGATTGTTCAAAGATCTGTTGGAAATGCTTATAATGGGATAAATAAATTGAGGGCATGCCTTTTCGGTACCCCACTTGCATGGCTGTCTGGCTTGTGGAAGGTGCTGCAAATGCAAGTCAGGATGGCCGAGTGGTCTAAGGCGCTGCGTTTAGGTTGCAGTCTCTTCTGGAGGCGTGGGTTCAAATCCCACTTCTGACAAACCTGTGTTTAATCTTCTTTTTTCTTGAGGGAGAAAATCAGATCATTTCCCTCACATGGGCTTATATGGTTGTCTTTTTGGAAAAGTGCAGTGAGTTTTTTTCTTGCTATAGCCACTCATGGCCTAAGATGTGTGTTTTTTTTGTTCACAATATCTTTCTTAATATGTAGATGGACAAGCAACATGTGGTCAGGATGGCCGAGTGGTCTAAGGCGCAGCGTTAAGGCCGCAGTCTCTCCTGGAGGCGTGGTTTCGAATCCCACTTCTGACAAACCTTTAAGTCCATTTTGTCTCTGCGTTCCTTCAGAATCTCAGCTAAAAATTGGCAGTGCTTTTAATATCTGAATAAGTACCAAACTTCAGTTTCAACTGCAAATGAATTTGCCCAATTCTGTCTTCAAGCTTGTATAATATTCTTCTAGCACTAGTGGTGTTTTATGTGTTTTTTGGGGGGTGCCTAAAAAATCCCTTTTATTGAAGAAATGGCTTACATTCAGTCTTGTGATATTTTTGGTTTCCAATAAGTAGATTTTTAATTTTATGTAACCTCATTTTCTAATGATCCATTCAAGAGATGTTTCCACTATGAAATGAAGAGCAAGGGGAAAGAGCACAAATGATAGAGCCAGTGAGTGAGATGGGGTGTTGAGGAAGGAGAGAATGAAACAAAGACAGAGTGAGTGAACAGCAGGTAGGCATAGAAGAGGAGACTAGAAGTGAAGGTGACTTGCTTTTCCCTGCTCTTGACCTCCCACCCATCTCAAACCAATCACAAACATACCTTCTATGCAACGTTGGTATGCAGAACTTCACTCCTCAGCCAGTGAGGGTGAGTCCCAAGCCAGGGGCTAGAGAGCAAAAGAATGGATATGCTCAGACGTTCCTTGCTAGGGACAGTTGATCTGAAACAAGGCCTGCTCTCTTGTTTCCAGCAAGGATCTACAAATTCTGCATGAATCTGCAAGGCACATTGACAGCATAAATTTGCATAAACTGCCCCACCTTCTGCCTTCCTACTTCCTGAGCAGTAGTTGTTTGTGTATAAAGAGAGAGGTCGCAGGCAAGGTAATTTTGTGAGTAGGATACAGAACCCTAAATAGCTGGTGAGAGGTATAAGTTATTCTAAAAGCATAAAAACAGTACACCTGTGAAATGAAATGCTTTCATATGTGATCTTCTGTGTTTATTGTCCTGTGCAAAAAGTTGCACCTTGTGTTTGAAGGTTGAAATTATTTCAAGCTTGCATGGACGCAGAAATTTCAGAGTGACTTTTATACATTTCTTAGGACTCTTCATTGTCAGGATGGCCGAGTGGTCTAGGGCGCTGTGTTTAGGCCGCACTCTCCTCTGGAGGCGTGGGTTCGAATTCCACTTCTGACATGACTTTTGGAGATATAATCTTCTTCATCAGGATAACATCTGATGGAAGTTGCATCTGTTCGTCTTCACCTGGGACGTTATTCCGTCCTCGTCTAGTCAAGAGAGCTTGGGTTTCTCATATATTTCTGTTGTACAATGTCTTGCTGATAAAGTGCAATCCTTACCAAATTAGCTTAGGTCCCATGTAAGAGCTCATCTAGAAGAGTCATGCTCTTGTATTCCCTGGCCAGACAGGCCATGCAAATTTGGAAGAATGCCAAGCACCTGGTAGACAGCTGTACTCCACCACACTTACAGCAATGTCCTCAGGGCTGTGATCAGGGGCTGCTTAGATTTGCGTATTCCACCCTATGTTGTGACATTGAGCTCCCTTGTTGAATTTGCTTTAGTCAGCCAAGATGTGGCTGTTGACTCAATTTCAAAGCAGCTTTGCGCCGTTCAAGTGGCTGGTGAATAGCACTTTCTCTTTGTACGCTTTAAAGGTCTAAAGAGTTCTTCATAGGTACTGCTCTGTATTGATTGTTCAAAGATCTGTTGGAAATGCTTATAATGGGATAAATAAATTGAGGGCATGCCTTTTCGGTACCAAACTTGCATGGCTGTCTGGCTTGTGGAAGGTGCTGCAACTGCAAGTCAGGATGGCCGAGTGGTCTAAGGCCCTGCGTTCAGGTCGCAGTCTCTTCTGGAGGCGTGGGTTCAAATCCCACTTATGACAAACCTGTGTTTAATCTTCTTTTTTCTTGAGGGAGAAAATCAAATCATTTCCCTCACATGGGCTTATATGGTTGTCTTTTTGGAAAAGTGCAGTGAGTTTTATTCTTGCTATAGCCACTTATGGCCTAAGATGTGTGTTTTTTTTTGTTCACAATATCTTTCTTAATATGTAGATGGACAAGCAACATGTGGTCAGGATGGCCGAGTGGTCTAAGGCGCAGCGTTAAGGCCGCAGTCTCTCCTGGAGGCGTGGGTTCGAATCCCACTTCTGACAAACCTTTAAGTCCATTTTGTCTCTGCGTTCCTTCAGAATCTCAGCTAAAAATTGGCAGTGCATATAATATCTGAATAAGTACCAAACTTCAGTTTCAACTGCAAATGAATTTGCCCAATTCTGTCTTCAAGCTCTTATAATATTCTTCTAGCACTAGTGGTGTTTTATGTGTTTTTTGGGGGGTGCCTAAAAAATCCCTTTTATTGAAGAAATGGCTTACATTCAGTCTTGTGATATTTTTGGTTTCCAATAAGTAGATTTTTAATTTTATGTAACCTCATTTTCTAATGATCCATTCAAGAGATGTTTCCACTATGAAATGAAGAGCAAGGGGAAAGAGCACAAATGATAGAGCGAGTGAGTGAGATGGGGTGTTGAGGAAGGAGAGAATGAAACAAAGACAGAGTGAGTGAACGGCAGGTAGGCATAGAAGAGGAGACTAGAAGTGAAAGTGACTTGCTTTTCCCTGCTCTTGACCTCCCACCCATCTCAAACCAATCACAAACATACCTTCTATGCAACGTTGGTATGCAGAACTTCACTCCTCAGCCAGTGAGGGTGAGTCCCAAGCCAGGGGCTAGAGAGCAAAAGAATGGATGTGCTCAGACGTTCCTTGCTAGGGACAGTTGATCTGAAACAAGGCCTGCTCTCTTGTTTCCAGCAAGGATCTAGAAATTCTGCATGAATGTGCAAGGCACATTGCCAGCATAAATTTGCATAAACTGCCCCACCTTCTGCCTTCCTACTTCCTGAGCAGTAGTTGTTTGTGTATAAAGAGAGAGGTCGCAGGCAAGGTAATTTTGTGAGTAGGATACAGAACCCTAAATAGCTGGTGAGAGGTATAAGTTATTCTAAAAGCATAAAAACAGTACACCTGTGAAATGAAATGCTTTCATATGTGATCTTCTGTGTTTATTGTCCTGTGCAAAAAGTTGCACCTTGTGTTTGAAGGTTGAAATTATTTCAAGCTTGCATGGACGCAGAAATTTCAGAGTGACTTTTATACATTTCTTAGGACTCTTCATTGTCAGGATGGCCGAGTGGGCTAGGGCGCTGTGTTTAGGCCGCACTCTCCTCTGGAGGCGTGGGTTCGAATTCCACTTCTGACATGACTTTTGGAGATATAATCTTCTTCATCAGGATAACATCTGATGGAAGTTGCATCTGTTCGTCTTCACCTGGGACGTTATTCCGTCCTCGTCTAGTCAAGAGAGCTTGGGTTTCTCATATATTTCTGTTGTACAATGTCTTGCTGATAAAGTGCAATCCTTACCAAATTAGCTTAGGTCCCATGTAAGAGCTCATCTAGAAGAGTCATGCTCTTGTATTCCCTGGCCAGACAGGCCATGCAAATTTGGAAGAATGCCAAGCACCTGGTAGACAGCTGTACTCCACCACACTTACAGCAATGTCCTCAGGGCTGTGATCAGGGGCTGCTTAGATTTGCGTATTCCACCCTATGTTGTGACATTGAGCTCCCTTGTTGAATTTGCTTTAGTCAGCCAAGATGTGGCTGTTGACTCAATTTCAAAGCAGCTTTGCGCCGTTCAAGTGGCTGGTGAATAGCACTTTCTCTTTGTACGCTTTAAAGGTCTAAAGAATTCTTCATAGGTACTGCTCTGTATTGATTGTTCAAAGATCTGTTGGAAATGCTTATAATGGGATAAATAAATTGAGGGCATGCCTTTTCGGTACCAAACTTGCATGGCTGTCTGGCTTGTGGAAGGTGCTGCAACTGCAAGTCAGGATGGCCGAGTGGTCTAAGGCCCTGCGTTCAGGTCGCAGTCTCTTCTGGAGGCGTGGGTTCAAATCCCACTTATGACAAACCTGTGTTTAATCTTCTTTTTTCTTGAGGGAGAAAATCAAATCATTTCCCTCACATGGGCTTATATGGTTGTCTTTTTGGAAAAGTGCAGTGAGTTTTATTCTTGCTATAGCCACTTATGGCCTAAGATGTGTGTTTTTTTTTGTTCACAATATCTTTCTTAATATGTAGATGGACAAGCAACATGTGGTCAGGATAGCCGAGTGGTCTAAGGCGCAGCGTTAAGGCCGCAGTCTCTCCTGGAGGCGTGGGTTCGAATCCCACTTCTGACAAACCTTTAAGTCCATTTTGTCTCTGCGTTCCTTCAGAATCTCAGCTAAAAATTGGCAGTGCATATAATATCTGAATAAGTACCAAACTTCAGTTTCAACTGCAAATGAATTTGCCCAATTCTGTCTTCAAGCTCTTATAATATTCTTCTAGCACTAGTGGTGTTTTATGTGTTTTTTGGGGGGTGCCTAAAAAATCCCTTTTATTGAAGAAATGGCTTACATTCAGTCTTGTGATATTTTTGGTTTCCAATAAGTAGATTTTTAATTTTATGTAACCTCATTTTCTAATGATCCATTCAAGAGATGTTTCCACTATGAAATGAAGAGCAAGGGGAAAGAGCACAAATGATAGAGCGAGTGAGTGAGATGGGGTGTTGAGGAAGGAGAGAATGAAACAAAGACAGAGTGAGTGAACGGCAGGTAGGCATAGAAGAGGAGACTAGAAGTGAAAGTGACTTGCTTTTCCCTGCTCTTGACCTCCCACCCATCTCAAACCAATCACAAACATACCTTCTATGCAACGTTGGTATGCAGAACTTCACTCCTCAGCCAGTGAGGGTGAGTCCCAAGCCAGGGGCTAGAGAGCAAAAGAATGGATGTGCTCAGACGTTCCTTGCTAGGGACAGTTGATCTGAAACAAGGCCTGCTCTCTTGTTTCCAGCAAGGATCTAGAAATTCTGCATGAATGTGCAAGGCACATTGCCAGCATAAATTTGCATAAACTGCCCCACCTTCTGCCTTCCTACTTCCTGAGCAGTAGTTGTTTGTGTATAGAGAGAAAGGTCGCAGGCAAGGTAATTTTGTGAGTAGGCTACAGAACCCTAAATAGCTGGTGAGAGGTATAAGTTATTCTAAAAGCATAAAAACAGTACACCTGTGAAATGAAATGCTTTCATATGTGATCTTCTGTGTTTATTGTCCTGTGCAAAAAGTTGCACCTTGTGTTTGAAGGTTGAAATTATTTCAAGCGTGCATGGACGCAGAAATTTCTGAGTGACTTTTATACATTTCTTAGGACTCTCCACTGTCAGGATGGCCGAGTGGTCTAAGGCGCTGTGTTTAGGCCGCAGTCTTCTCTGGAGGCGTGGGTTCGAATCCCACTTCTGACATGACTTTTGGAGATATAATCTTCTTCATCAGGATAACATCTGATGGAAGTTGCATCTGTTCGTCTTCACCTGGGACGTTATTCCGTCCTCGTCTAGTCAAGAGAGCTTGGGTTTCTCATATATTTCTGTTGTACAAAGTCTTGCTGATAAAGTGCAATCCTTACCAAATGAGCTTAGGTCCCATGTAAGAGCTCATCTAGAAGAGTCATGCTCTTGTATTCCCTGGCCAGACAGGCCATGCAAATTTGGAAGAATGCCAAGCACCTGGTAGACAACTGTACTCCAGCACACTTACAGCAATGTTCTCAGGGCTGTGATCAGGGGCTGCTTAGATTTGCGTATTCCACCCTATGTTGTGACATTGAGCTCCCTTGTTGAATTTGCTTTAGTCAGCCAAGATGTGGCTGTTGACTCAATTTCAAAGCAGCTTTGGGCCGTTCAAGTGGCTGGTGAATAGCACTTTCTCTTTGTACGCTTTAAAGGTCTAAAGAGTTCTTCATAGGTACTGCTCTGTATGGATTGTTCAAAGATCTGTTGGAAATGCTTATAATGGGATAAATAAATTGAGGGCATGCCTTTTCGGTACCCCACTTGCATGGCTGTCTGGCTTGTGGAAGGTGCTGCAAATGCAAGTCAGGATGGCCGAGTGGTCTAAGGCGCTGCGTTTAGGTTGCAGTCTCTTCTGGAGGCGTGGGTTCAAATCCCACTTCTGACAAACCTGTGTTTAATCTTCTTTTTTCTTGAGGGAGAAAATCAGATCATTTCCCTCACATGGGCTTATATGGTTGTCTTTTTGGAAAAGTGCAGTGAGTTTTTTTCTTGCTATAGCCACTCATGGCCTAAGATGTGTGTTTTTTTTGTTCACAATATCTTTCTTAATATGTAGATGGGCAAGCAACATGTGGTCAGGATGGCCGAGTGGTCTAAGGCGCAGCGTTAAGGCCGCAGTCTCTCCTGGAGGCGTGGTTTCGAATCCCACTTCTGACAAACCTTTAAGTCCATTTTGTCTCTGCGTTCCTTCAGAATCTCAGCTAAAAATTGGCAGTGCTTTTAATATCTGAATAAGTACCAAACTTCAGTTTCAACTGCAAATGAATTTGCCCAATTCTGTCTTCAAGCTTGTATAATATTCTTCTAGCACTAGTGGTGTTTTATGTGTTTTTTGGGGGGTGCCTAAAAAATCCCTTTTATTGAAGAAATGGCTTACATTCAGTCTTGTGATATTTTTGGTTTCCAATAAGTAGATTTTTAATTTTATGTAACCTCATTTTCTAATGATCCATTCAAGAGATGTTTCCACTATGAAATGAAGAGCAAGGGGAAAGAGCACAAATGATAGAGCCAGTGAGTGAGATGGGGTGTTGAGGAAGGAGAGAATGAAACAAAGACAGAGTGAGTGAACAGCAGGTAGGCATAGAAGAGGAGACTAGAAGTGAAGGTGACTTGCTTTTCCCTGCTCTTGACCTCCCACCCATCTCAAACCAATCACAAACATACCTTCTATGCAACGTTGGTATGCAGAACTTCACTCCTCAGCCAGTGAGGGTGAGTCCCAAGCCAGGGGCTAGAGAGCAAAAGAATGGATATGCTCAGACGTTCCTTGCTAGGGACAGTTGATCTGAAACAAGGCCTGCTCTCTTGTTTCCAGCAAGGATCTACAAATTCTGCATGAATCTGCAAGGCACATTGACAGCATAAATTTGCATAAACTGCCCCACCTTCTGCCTTCCTACTTCCTGAGCAGTAGTTGTTTGTGTATAAAGAGAGAGGTCGCAGGCAAGGTAATTTTGTGAGTAGGATACAGAACCCTAAATAGCTGGTGAGAGGTATAAGTTATTCTAAAAGCATAAAAACAGTACACCTGTGAAATGAAATGCTTTCATATGTGATCTTCTGTGTTTATTGTCCTGTGCAAAAAGTTGCACCTTGTGTTTGAAGGTTGAAATTATTTCAAGCTTGCATGGACGCAGAAATTTCAGAGTGACTTTTATACATTTCTTAGGACTCTTCATTGTCAGGATGGCCGAGTGGTCTAGGGCGCTGTGTTTAGGCCGCACTCTCCTCTGGAGGCGTGGGTTCGAATTCCACTTCTGACATGACTTTTGGAGATATAATCTTCTTCATCAGGATAACATCTGATGGAAGTTGCATCTGTTCGTCTTCACCTGGGACGTTATTCCGTCCTCGTCTAGTCAAGAGAGCTTGGGTTTCTCATATATTTCTGTTGTACAATGTCTTGCTGATAAAGTGCAATCCTTACCAAATTAGCTTAGGTCCCATGTAAGAGCTCATCTAGAAGAGTCATGCTCTTGTATTCCCTGGCCAGACAGGCCATGCAAATTTGGAAGAATGCCAAGCACCTGGTAGACAGCTGTACTCCACCACACTTACAGCAATGTCCTCAGGGCTGTGATCAGGGGCTGCTTAGATTTGCGTATTCCACCCTATGTTGTGACATTGAGCTCCCTTGTTGAATTTGCTTTAGTCAGCCAAGATGTGGCTGTTGACTCAATTTCAAAGCAGCTTTGCGCCGTTCAAGTGGCTGGTGAATAGCACTTTCTCTTTGTACGCTTTAAAGGTCTAAAGAGTTCTTCATAGGTACTGCTCTGTATTGATTGTTCAAAGATCTGTTGGAAATGCTTATAATGGGATAAATAAATTGAGGGCATGCCTTTTCGGTACCAAACTTGCATGGCTGTCTGGCTTGTGGAAGGTGCTGCAACTGCAAGTCAGGATGGCCGAGTGGTCTAAGGCCCTGCGTTCAGGTCGCAGTCTCTTCTGGAGGCGTGGGTTCAAATCCCACTTATGACAAACCTGTGTTTAATCTTCTTTTTTCTTGAGGGAGAAAATCAAATCATTTCCCTCACATGGGCTTATATGGTTGTCTTTTTGGAAAAGTGCAGTGAGTTTTATTCTTGCTATAGCCACTTATGGCCTAAGATGTGTGTTTTTTTTTGTTCACAATATCTTTCTTAATATGTAGATGGACAAGCAACATGTGGTCAGGATGGCCGAGTGGTCTAAGGCGCAGCGTTAAGGCCGCAGTCTCTCCTGGAGGCGTGGGTTCGAATCCCACTTCTGACAAACCTTTAAGTCCATTTTGTCTCTGCGTTCCTTCAGAATCTCAGCTAAAAATTGGCAGTGCATATAATATCTGAATAAGTACCAAACTTCAGTTTCAACTGCAAATGAATTTGCCCAATTCTGTCTTCAAGCTCTTATAATATTCTTCTAGCACTAGTGGTGTTTTATGTGTTTTTTGGGGGGTGCCTAAAAAATCCCTTTTATTGAAGAAATGGCTTACATTCAGTCTTGTGATATTTTTGGTTTCCAATAAGTAGATTTTTAATTTTATGTAACCTCATTTTCTAATGATCCATTCAAGAGATGTTTCCACTATGAAATGAAGAGCAAGGGGAAAGAGCACAAATGATAGAGCGAGTGAGTGAGATGGGGTGTTGAGGAAGGAGAGAATGAAACAAAGACAGAGTGAGTGAACGGCAGGTAGGCATAGAAGAGGAGACTAGAAGTGAAAGTGACTTGCTTTTCCCTGCTCTTGACCTCCCACCCATCTCAAACCAATCACAAACATACCTTCTATGCAACGTTGGTATGCAGAACTTCACTCCTCAGCCAGTGAGGGTGAGTCCCAAGCCAGGGGCTAGAGAGCAAAAGAATGGATGTGCTCAGACGTTCCTTGCTAGGGACAGTTGATCTGAAACAAGGCCTGCTCTCTTGTTTCCAGCAAGGATCTAGAAATTCTGCATGAATGTGCAAGGCACATTGCCAGCATAAATTTGCATAAACTGCCCCACCTTCTGCCTTCCTACTTCCTGAGCAGTAGTTGTTTGTGTATAAAGAGAGAGGTCGCAGGCAAGGTAATTTTGTGAGTAGGATACAGAACCCTAAATAGCTGGTGAGAGGTATAAGTTATTCTAAAAGCATAAAAACAGTACACCTGTGAAATGAAATGCTTTCATATGTGATCTTCTGTGTTTATTGTCCTGTGCAAAAAGTTGCACCTTGTGTTTGAAGGTTGAAATTATTTCAAGCTTGCATGGACGCAGAAATTTCAGAGTGACTTTTATACATTTCTTAGGACTCTTCATTGTCAGGATGGCCGAGTGGGCTAGGGCGCTGTGTTTAGGCCGCACTCTCCTCTGGAGGCGTGGGTTCGAATTCCACTTCTGACATGACTTTTGGAGATATAATCTTCTTCATCAGGATAACATCTGATGGAAGTTGCATCTGTTCGTCTTCACCTGGGACGTTATTCCGTCCTCGTCTAGTCAAGAGAGCTTGGGTTTCTCATATATTTCTGTTGTACAATGTCTTGCTGATAAAGTGCAATCCTTACCAAATTAGCTTAGGTCCCATGTAAGAGCTCATCTAGAAGAGTCATGCTCTTGTATTCCCTGGCCAGACAGGCCATGCAAATTTGGAAGAATGCCAAGCACCTGGTAGACAGCTGTACTCCACCACACTTACAGCAATGTCCTCAGGGCTGTGATCAGGGGCTGCTTAGATTTGCGTATTCCACCCTATGTTGTGACATTGAGCTCCCTTGTTGAATTTGCTTTAGTCAGCCAAGATGTGGCTGTTGACTCAATTTCAAAGCAGCTTTGCGCCGTTCAAGTGGCTGGTGAATAGCACTTTCTCTTTGTACGCTTTAAAGGTCTAAAGAATTCTTCATAGGTACTGCTCTGTATTGATTGTTCAAAGATCTGTTGGAAATGCTTATAATGGGATAAATAAATTGAGGGCATGCCTTTTCGGTACCAAACTTGCATGGCTGTCTGGCTTGTGGAAGGTGCTGCAACTGCAAGTCAGGATGGCCGAGTGGTCTAAGGCCCTGCGTTCAGGTCGCAGTCTCTTCTGGAGGCGTGGGTTCAAATCCCACTTATGACAAACCTGTGTTTAATCTTCTTTTTTCTTGAGGGAGAAAATCAAATCATTTCCCTCACATGGGCTTATATGGTTGTCTTTTTGGAAAAGTGCAGTGAGTTTTATTCTTGCTATAGCCACTTATGGCCTAAGATGTGTGTTTTTTTTTGTTCACAATATCTTTCTTAATATGTAGATGGACAAGCAACATGTGGTCAGGATAGCCGAGTGGTCTAAGGCGCAGCGTTAAGGCCGCAGTCTCTCCTGGAGGCGTGGGTTCGAATCCCACTTCTGACAAACCTTTAAGTCCATTTTGTCTCTGCGTTCCTTCAGAATCTCAGCTAAAAATTGGCAGTGCATATAATATCTGAATAAGTACCAAACTTCAGTTTCAACTGCAAATGAATTTGCCCAATTCTGTCTTCAAGCTCTTATAATATTCTTCTAGCACTAGTGGTGTTTTATGTGTTTTTTGGGGGGTGCCTAAAAAATCCCTTTTATTGAAGAAATGGCTTACATTCAGTCTTGTGATATTTTTGGTTTCCAATAAGTAGATTTTTAATTTTATGTAACCTCATTTTCTAATGATCCATTCAAGAGATGTTTCCACTATGAAATGAAGAGCAAGGGGAAAGAGCACAAATGATAGAGCGAGTGAGTGAGATGGGGTGTTGAGGAAGGAGAGAATGAAACAAAGACAGAGTGAGTGAACGGCAGGTAGGCATAGAAGAGGAGACTAGAAGTGAAGGTGACTTGCTTTTCCCTGCTCTTGACCTCCCACCCATCTCAAACCAATCACAAACATACCTTCTATGCAACGTTGGTATGCAGAACTTCACTCCTCAGCCAGTGAGGGTGAGTCCCAAGCCAGGGGCTAGAGAGCAAAAGAATGGATATGCTCAGACGTTCCTTGCTAGGGACAGTTGATCTGAAACAAGGCCTGCTCTCTTGTTTCCAGCAAGGATCTAGAAATTCTGCATGAATGTGCAAGGCACATTGCCAGCATAAATTTGCATAAACTGCCCCACCTTCTGCCTTCCTACTTCCTGAGCAGTAGTTGTTTGTGTATAGAGAGAAAGGTCGCAGGCAAGGTAATTTTGTGAGTAGGCTACAGAACCCTAAATAGCTGGTGAGAGGTATAAGTTATTCTAAAAGCATAAAAACAGTACACCTGTGAAATGAAATGCTTTCATATGTGATCGTCTGTGTTTATTGTCCTGTGCAAAAAGTTGCACCTTGTGTTTGAAGGTTGAAATTATTTCAAGCGTGCATGGACGCAGAAATTTCTGAGTGACTTTTATACATTTCTTAGGACTCTTCACTGTCAGGATGGCCGAGTGGTCTAAGGCGCTGTGTTTAGGCCGCAGTCTCCTCTGGAGGCGTGGGTTCGAATCCCACTTCTGAAATGACTTTTGGAGATATCATCTTCTTCATCAGGATAACATCTGATGGAAGTTGCTTCTGTTCGTCTTCACCTGGGACGTTATTCTGTCCTCGTCTAGTCAAGAGAGCTTGGGTTTCTCATATATTTCTGTTGTACAAAGTCTTGCTGATAAAGTGCAATACTTACCAAATGAGCTTATGACCCATGTAAGAGCTCATCTAGAAGAGTCATTCACTTGTATTCCCTGGCCAGACAGGCCATACAAATTTGGAAGAATGCCAAGCACCTGGTAGACAGCTGGACTCCAGCACACTTACAGCAATTTCCTCAGGGCTGTGATCAGGGGCTGCTTAGATGTGCGTATTCCACCCTATGTTGTGACATTGAGCTCCCTTGTTGAATTTGCTTTAGTCAGCCAAGATGTGGCTGTTGACTCAATTTCAAAGCAGCTTTGCGCCCTTCAAGTGGCTGGTGAATAGCACTTTCTCTTTGTACACTTTAAAGGTCTAAAGAGTACTTCATAGGTACTGCTCTGTATGGATTGTTCAAAGATCTGTTGGAAATGCTTATAATGGGATAAAGAAATTGAGGGCATGCCTTTTCGGTACCCCACTTGCATGGCTGTCTGGCTTGTGGAAGGTGCTGCAAATGCAAGTCAGGATGGCCGAGTGGTCTAAGGCGCTGTGTTCAGGTCGCAGTCTCTTTTGGAAGCGTGGGTTCACATCCCACTTCTGACAAACCTGTGTTTAATCTTCTTTTTTCTTGAGGGAGAAAATCAGATCATTTCCCTCACATGGGCTTATATGGTTGTCTTTTTGGAAAAGTGCAGTGAGTTTTTTTCTTGCTATAGCCACTCATGGCCTAAGATGTGTGTTTTTTTTGTTCACACTATCTTTCTCACTATGTAGATGAACAAGCAACATGTGGTCAGGATGGCCGAGTGGTCTAAGGCGCTGCGTTAAGGCCGCAGTCTCTCCTGGAGGCGTGGGTTCGAATACCACTTCTGACAAAACTTTAAGTCCATTTTGTCTCTGCGTTCCTTCATAATCTCAGCTAAAAATTGGCAGTGCATATAATATCTGAATAAGTACCAAACTTCAGTTTCAACTGCAAATGAATTTGCCCAATTCTGTCTTCAAGCTTGTATAATATTCTTCTAGCACTAGTGGTGTTTTATGTGTTTTTTGGGGGGTGCCTAAAAAATCCCTTTTATTGAAGAAATGGCTTACATTCAGTCTTGTGATATTTTTGGTTTCCAATAAGTAGATTTTTAATTTTATGTAACCTCATTTTCTAATGATCCATTCAAGAGATGTTTCCACTATGAAATGAAGAACAAGGGGAAAGAGCACAAATGATAGAGCCAGTGAGTGAGATGGGGTGTTGAGGAAGGAGAGAATGAAACAAAGACAGAGTGAGTGAACGGCAGGTAGGCATAGAAGAGGAGACTAGAAGTGAAGGTGACTTGCTTTTCCCTGCTCTTGACCTCCCACCCATCTCAAACCAATCACAAACATACCTTCTATGCAACGTTTGTATGCAGAACATCACTCCTCAGCCAGTGAGGGTGAGTCCCAAGCCAGGGGCTAGAGAGCAAAAGAATGGATGTGCTCAGACGTTCCTTGCTAGGGACAGTTGATCTGAAACAAGGCCTGCTCTCTTGTTTCCAGCAAGGATCTAGAAATTCTGCATGAATCTGCAAGGCACATTGACAGCATAAATTTGCATAAACTGCCCCTCCTTCTGCCTTCCTACTTCCTGAGCAGTAGTTGTTTGTGTATAAAGAGAGAGGTCGCAGGCAAGGTAATTTTGTGAGTAGGATACAGAACCCTAAATAGCTGGTGAGAGGTATAAGTTATTCTAAAAGCATAAAAACAGTACACCTGTGAAATGAAATGCTTTCATATGTGATCTTCTGTGTTTATTGTCCTGTGCAAAAAGTTGCACCTTGTGTTTGAAGGTTGAAATTATTTCAAGCTTGCATGGACGCAGAAATTTCTGAGTGACTTTTATACATTTCTTAGGACTCTCCACTGTCAGGATGGCCAAGTGGTCTAAGGCGCTGTGTTTAGGCCGCAGTCTTCTCTGGAGGCGTGGGTTCGAATCCCACTTCTGACATGACTTTTGGAGATATAATCTTCTTCATCAGGATAACATCTGATGGAAGTTGCATCTGTTCGTCTTCACCTGGGACGTTATTCCGTCCTCGTCTAGTCAAGAGAGCTTGGGTTTCTCATATATTTCTGTTGTACAAAGTCTTGCTGATAAAGTGCAATCCTTACCAAATGAGCTTATGACCCATGTAAGAGCTCATCTAGAAGAGTCATGCTCTTGTAATCCCTGGCCAGACAGGCCATACAAATTTGGAAGAATGCCAAGCACCTGGTAGACAGCTGGACTCCAGCACACTTACAGCAATTTCCTCAGGGCAGTGATCAGGGGCTGCTTAGATTTGCTAATTCCACCCTATGTTGTGACATTGAGATCCCTTGTTGAATTTGCTTTAGTCAGCCAAGATGTGGCTATTGACTCAATTTCAAAGCAGCTTTGGGCCGTTCAAGTGGCTGGTGAATAGCACTTTCTCTTTGTACTCATTAAAGGTCTAAAGAGTTCTTCATAGGTACTGCTCTGTATGGATTGTTCAAAGATCTGTTGGAAATGCTTATAATGGGATAAATAAATTGAGGGCATGCCTTTTCGGTACCCCACTTGCATGGCTGTCTGGCTTGTGGAAGGTGCTGCAAATGCAAGTCAGGATGGCCGAGTGGTCTAAGGCGCTGCGTTTAGGTCGCAGTCTCTTCTGGAGGCGTGGGTTCAAATCCCACTTCTGACAAACCTGTGTTTAATCTTCTTTTTTCTTGAGGGAGAAAATCAGATCATTTCCCTCACATGGGCTTATATGGTTGTCTTTTTGGAAAAGTGCAGTGAGTTTTTTTCTTGCTATAGCCACTCATGGCCTAAGATGTGTGTTTTTTTTGTTCACAATATCTTTCTTAATATGTAGATGGACAAGCAACATGTGGTCAGGATGGCCGAGTGGTCTAAGGCGCAGCGTTAAGGCCGCAGTCTCTCCTGGAGGCGTGGGTTCGAATCCCACTTCTGACAAACCTTTAAGTCCATTTTGTCTCTGCGTTCCTTCAGAATCTCAGCTAAAAATTGGCAGTGCTTTTAATATCTGAATAAGTACCAAACTTCAGTTTCAACTGCAAATGAATTTGCCCAATTCTGTCTTCAAGCTTGTATAATATTCTTCTAGCACTAGTGGTGTTTTATGTGTTTTTTGGGGGGTGCCTAAAAAATCCCTTTTATTGAAGAAATGGCTTACATTCAGTCTTGTGATATTTTTGGTTTCCAATAAGTAGATTTTTAATTTTATGTAACCTCATTTTCTAATGATCCATTCAAGAGATGTTTCCACTATGAAATGAAGAGCAAGGGGAAAGAGCACAAATGATAGAGCCAGTGAGTGAGATGGGGTGTTGAGGAAGGAGAGAATGAAACAAAGACAGAGTGAGTGAACAGCAGGTAGGCATAGAAGAGGAGACTAGAAGTGAAGGTGACTTGCTTTTCCCTGCTCTTGACCTCCTACCCATCTCAAACCAATCACAAACATACCTTCTATGCAACGTTGGTATGCAGAACTTCACTCCTCAGCCAGTGAGGGTGAGTCCCAAGCCAGGGGCTAGAGAGCAAAAGAATGGATATGCTCAGACGTTCCTTGCTAGGGACAGTTGATCTGAAACAAGGCCTGCTCTCTTGTTTCCAGCAAGGATCTACAAATTCTGCATGAATCTGCAAGGCACATTGACAGCATAAATTTGCATAAACTGCCCCACCTTCTGCCTTTCTACTTCCTGAGCAGTAGTTGTTTGTGTATAAAGAGAGAGGTCGCAGGCAAGGTAATTTTGTGAGTAGGATACAGAACCCTAAATAGCTGGTGAGAGGTATAAGTTTTTCTAAAAGCATAAAAACAGTACACCTGTGAAATGAAATGCTTTCATATGTGATCTTCTGTGTTTATTGTCCTGTGCAAAAAGTTGCACCTTGTGTTTGAAGGTTGAAATTATTTCAAGCTTGCATGGACGCAGAAATTTCAGAGTGACTTTTATACATTTCTTAGGACTCTTCACTGTCAGGATGGCCGAGTGGTCTAGGGCGCTGTGTTTAGGCCGCACTCTCCTCTGGAGGCGTGGGTTCGAATTCCACTTCTGACATGACTTTTGGAGATATAATCTTCTTCATCAGGATAACATCTGATGGAAGTTGCATCTGTTCGTCTTCACCTGGGACGTTATTCCGTCCTCGTCTAGTCAAGAGAGCTTGGGTTTCTCATATATTTCTGTTGTACAATGTCTTGCTGATAAAGTGCAATCCTTACCAAATGAGCTTAGGTCCCATGTAAGAGCTCATCTAGAAGAGTCATGCTCTTGTATTCCCTGGCCAGACAGGCCATGCAAATTTGGAAGAATGCCAAGCACCTGGTAGACAGCTGTACTCCACCACACTTACAGCAATGTCCTCAGGGCTGTGATCAGGGGCTGCTTAGATTTGCGTATTCCACCCTATGTTGTGACATTGAGCTCCCTTGTTGAATTTGCTTTAGTCAGCCAAGATGTGGCTGTTGACTCAATTTCAAAGCAGCTTTGCGCCGTTCAAGTGGCTGGTGAATAGCACTTTCTCTTTGTACGCTTTAAAGGTCTAAAGAGTTCTTCATAGGTACTGCTCTGTATGGATTGTTCAAAGATCTGTTGGAAATGCTTATAATGGGATAAATAAATTGAGGGCATGCCTTTTCGGTACCAAACTTGCATGGCTGTCTGGCTTGTGGAAGGTGCTGCAACTGCAAGTCAGGATGGCCGAGTGGTCTAAGGCCCTGCGTTCAGGTCGCAGTCTCTTCTGGAGGCGTGGGTTCAAATCCCACTTATGACAAACCTGTGTTTAATCTTCTTTTTTCTTGAGGGAGAAAATCAAATCATTTCCCTCACATGGGCTTATATGGTTGTCTTTTTGGAAAAGTGCAGTGAGTTTTATTCTTGCTATAGCCACTTATGGCCTAAGATGTGTGGTTTTTTTTGTTCACAATATCTTTCTTAATATGTAGATGGACAAGCAACATGTGGTCAGGATGGCCGAGTGGTCTAAGGCGCAGCGTTAAGGCCGCAGTCTCTCCTGGAGGCGTGGGTTCGAATCCCACTTCTGACAAACCTTTAAGTCCATTTTGTCTCTGCGTTCCTTCAGAATCTCAGCTAAAAATTGGCAGTGCATATAATATCTGAATAAGTACCAAACTTCAGTTTCAACTGCAAATGAATTTGCCCAATTCTGTCTTCAAGCTCTTATAATATTCTTCTAGCACTAGTGGTGTTTTATGTGTTTTTTGGGGGGTGCCTAAAAAATCCCTTTTATTGAAGAAATGGCTTACATTCAGTCTTGTGATATTTTTGGTTTCCAATAAGTAGATTTTTAATTTTATGTAACCTCATTTTCTAATGATCCATTCAAGAGATGTTTCCACTATGAAATGAAGAGCAAGGGGAAAGAGCACAAATGATAGAGCGAGTGAGTGAGATGGGGTGTTGAGGAAGGAGAGAATGAAACAAAGACAGAGTGAGTGAACGGCAGGTAGGCATAGAAGAGGAGACTAGAAGTGAAAGTGACTTGCTTTTCCCTGCTCTTGACCTCCCACCCATCTCAAACCAATCACAAACATACCTTCTATGCAACGTTGGTATGCAGAACTTCACTCCTCAGCCAGTGAGGGTGAGTCCCAAGCCAGGGGCTAGAGAGCAAAAGAATGGATGTGCTCAGACGTTCCTTGCTAGGGACAGTTGATCTGAAACAAGGCCTGCTCTCTTGTTTCCAGCAAGGATCTAGAAATTCTGCATGAATGTGCAAGGCACATTGCCAGCATAAATTTGCATAAACTGCCCCACCTTCTGCCTTCCTACTTCCTGAGCAGTAGTTGTTTGTGTATAGAGAGAAAGGTCGCAGGCAAGGTAATTTTGTGAGTAGGCTACAGAACCCTAAATAGCTGGTGAGAGGTATAAGTTATTCTAAAAGCATAAAAACAGTACACCTGTGAAATGAAATGCTTTCATATGTGATCTTCTGTGTTTATTGTCCTGTGCAAAAAGTTGCACCTTGTGTTTGAAGGTTGAAATTATTTCAAGCGTGCATGGACGCAGAAATTTCTGAGTGACTTTTATACATTTCTTAGGACTCTCCACTGTCAGGATGGCCGAGTGGTCTAAGGCGCTGTGTTTAGGCCGCAGTCTTCTCTGGAGGCGTGGGTTCGAATCCCACTTCTGACATGACTTTTGGAGATATAATCTTCTTCATCAGGATAACATCTGATGGAAGTTGCATCTGTTCGTCTTCACCTGGGACGTTATTCCGTCCTCGTCTAGTCAAGAGAGCTTGGGTTTCTCATATATTTCTGTTGTACAAAGTCTTGCTGATAAAGTGCAATCCTTACCAAATGAGCTTAGGTCCCATGTAAGAGCTCATCTAGAAGAGTCATGCTCTTGTATTCCCTGGCCAGACAGGCCATGCAAATTTGGAAGAATGCCAAGCACCTGGTAGACAACTGTACTCCAGCACACTTACAGCAATGTCCTCAGGGCTGTGATCAAGGGCTGCTTAGATTTGCGTATTCCACCCTATGTTGTGACATTGAGCTCCCTTGTTGAATTTGCTTTAGTCAGCCAAGATGTGGCTGTTGACTCAATTTCAAAGCAGCTTTGCGCCGTTCAAGTGGCTGGTGAATAGCACTTTCTCTTTGTACGCTTTAAAGGTCTAAAGAGTTCTTCATAGGTACTGCTCTGTATGGATTGTTCAAAGATCTGTTGGAAATGCTTATAATGGGATAAATAAATTGAGGGCATGCCTTTTCGGTACCAAACTTGCATGGCTGTCTGGCTTGTGGAAGGTGCTGCAACTGCAAGTCAGGATGGCCGAGTGGTCTAAGGCCCTGCGTTCAGGTCGCAGTCTCTTCTGGAGGCGTGGGTTCAAATCCCACTTATGACAAACCTGTGTTTAATCTTCTTTTTTCTTGAGGGAGAAAATCAGATCATTTCCCTCACATGGGCTTATATGGTTGTCTTTTTGGAAAAGTGCAGTGAGTTTTATTCTTGCTATAGCCACTTTTGGCCTAAGATGTGTGTTTTTTTTTGTTCACAATATCTTTCTTAATATGTAGATGGACATGCAACATGTGGTCAGGATGGCCGAGTGGTCTAAGGCGCAGCGTTAAGGCCGCAGTCTCTCCTGGAGGCGTGGGTTTGAATCCCACTTCTGACAAACCTTTAAGTCCATTTTGTCTCTGCGTTCCTTCAGAATCTCAGCTAAAAATTGGCAGTGCATATAATATCTGAATAAGTACCAAACTTCAGTTTCAACTGCAAATGAATTTGCCCAATTCTGTCTTCAAGCTCTTATAATATTCTTCTAGCACTAGTGGTGTTTTATGTGTTTTTTGGGGGGTGCCTAAAAAATCCCTTTTATTGAAGAAATGGCTTACATTCAGTCTTGTGATATTTTTGGTTTCCAATAAGTAGATTTTTAATTTTATGTAACCTCATTTTCTAATGATCCATTCAAGAGATGTTTCCACTATGAAATGAAGAGCAAGGGGAAGGAGCACAAATGATAGAGCGAGTGAGTGAGATGGGGTGTTGAGGAAGGAGAGAATGAAACAAAGACAGAGTGAGTGAACGGCAGGTAGGCATAGAAGAGGAGACTAGAAGTGAAAGTGACTTGCTTTTCCCTGCTCTTGACCTCCCACCCATCTCAAACCAATCACAAACATACCTTCTATGCAACGTTGGTATGCAGAACTTCACTCCTCAGCCAGTGACGGTGAGTCCCAAGCCAGGGGCTAGAGAGCAAAAGAATGGATGTGCTCAGACGTTCCTTGCTAGGGACAGTTGATCTGAAACAAGGCCTGCTCTCTTGTTTCCAGCAAGGATCTAGAAATTCTGCATGAATGTGCAAGGCACATTGCCAGCATAAATTTGCATAAACTGCCCCACCTTCTGCCTTCCTACTTCCTGAGCAGTAGTTGTTTGTGTATAGAGAGAAAGGTCGCAGGCAAGGTAATTTTGTGAGTAGGCTACAGAACCCTAAATAGCTGGTGAGAGGTATAAGTTATTCTAAAAGCATAAAAACAGTACACCTGTGAAATGAAATGCTTTCATATGTGATCGTCTGTGTTTATTGTCCTGCGCAAAAAGTTGCACCTTGTGTTTGAAGGTTGAAATTATTTCAAGCGTGCATGGACGCAGAAATTTCTGAGTGACTTTTATACATTTCTTAGGACTCTTCACTGTCAGGATGGCCGAGTGGTCTAAGGCGCTGTGTTTAGGCCGCAGTCTCCTCTGGAGGCGTGGGTTCGAATCCCACTTCTGAAATGACTTTTGGAGATATCATCTTCTTCATCAGGATAACATCTGATGGAAGTTGCTTCTGTTCGTCTTCACCTGGGACGTTATTCTGTCCTCGTCTAGTCAAGAGAGCTTGGGTTTCTCATATATTTCTGTTGTACAAAGTCTTGCTGATAAAGTGCAATACTTACCAAATGAGCTTATGACCCATGTAAGAGCTCATCTAGAAGAGTCATTCACTTGTATTCCCTGGCCAGACAGGCCATACAAATTTGGAAGAATGCCAAGCACCTGGTAGACAGCTGGACTCCAGCACACTTACAGCAATTTCCTCAGGGCTGTGATCAGGGGCTGCTTAGATTTGCGTATTCCACCCTATGTTGTGACATTGAGCTCCCTTGTTGAATTTGCTTTAGTCAGCCAAGATGTGGCTGTTGACTCAATTTCAAAGCAGCTTTGCGCCCTTCAAGTGGCTGGTGAATAGCACTTTCTCTTTGTACGCTTTAAAGGTCTAAAGAGTACTTCATAGGTACTGCTCTGTATGGATTGTTCAAAGATCTGTTGGAAATGCTTATAATGGGATAAAGAAATTGAGGGCATGCCTTTTCGGTACCCCACTTGCATGGCTGTCTGGCTTGTGGAAGGTGCTGCAAATGCAAGTCAGGATGGCCGAGTGGTCTAAGGCGCTGTGTTCAGGTCGCAGTCTCTTTTGGAAGCGTGGGTTCACATCCCACTTCTGACAAACCTGTGTTTAATCTTCTTTTTTCTTGAGGGAGAAAATCAGATCATTTCCCTCACATGGGCTTATATGGTTGTCTTTTTGGAAAAGTGCAGTGAGTTTTTTTCTTGCTATAGCCACTCATGGCCTAAGATGTGTGTTTTTTTTGTTCACACTATCTTTCTCACTATGTAGATGAACAAGCAACATGTGGTCAGGATGGCCGAGTGGTCTAAGGCGCTGCGTTAAGGCCGCAGTCTCTCCTGGAGGCGTGGGTTCGAATCCCACTTCTGACAAAACTTTAAGTCCATTTTGTCTCTGCGTTCCTTCAGAATCTCAGCTAAAAATTGGCAGTGCATATAATATCTGAATAAGTACCAAACTTCAGTTTCAACTGCAAATGAATTTGCCCAATTCTGTCTTCAAGCTTGTATAATATTCTTCTAGCACTAGTGGTGTTTTATGTGTTTTTTGGGGGGTGCCTAAAAAATCCCTTTTATTGAAGAAATGGCTTACATTCAGTCTTGTGATATTTTTGGTTTCCAATAAGTAGATTTTTAATTTTATGTAACCTCATTTTCTAATGATCCATTCAAGAGATGTTTCCACTATGAAATGAAGAACAAGGGGAAAGAGCACAAATGATAGAGCCAGTGAGTGAGATGGGGTGTTGAGGAAGGAGAGAATGAAACAAAGACAGAGTGAGTGAACGGCAGGTAGGCATAGAAGAGGAGACTAGAAGTGAAGGTGACTTGCTTTTCCCTGCTCTTGACCTCCCACCCATCTCAAACCAATCACAAACATACCTTCTATGCAACGTTGGTATGCAGAACATCACTCCTCAGCCAGTGAGGGTGAGTCCCAAGCCAGGGGCTAGAGAGCAAAAGAATGGATGTGCTCAGACGTTCCTTGCTAGGGACAGTTGATCTGAAACAAGGCCTGCTCTCTTGTTTCCAGCAAGGATCTAGAAATTCTGCATGAATCTGCAAGGCACATTGACAGCATAAATTTGCATAAACTGCCCCTCCTTCTGCCTTCCTACTTCCTGAGCAGTAGTTGTTTGTGTATAAAGAGAGAGGTCGCAGGCAAGGTAATTTTGTGAGTAGGATACAGAATCCTAAATAGCTGGTGAGAGGTATAAGTTATTCTAAAAGCATAAAAACAGTACACCTGTGAAATGAAATGCTTTCATATGTGATCTTCTGTGTTTATTGTCCTGTGCAAAAAGTTGCACCTTGTGTTTGAAGGTTGAAATTATTTCAAGCTTGCATGGACGCAGAAATTTCTGAGTGACTTTTATACATTTCTTAGGACTCTCCACTGTCAGGATGGCCGAGTGGTCTAAGGCGCTGTGTTTAGGCCGCAGTCTTCTCTGGAGGCGTGGGTTCGAATCCCACTTCTGACATGACTTTTGGAGATATAATCTTCTTCATCAGGATAACATCTGATGGAAGTTGCATCTGTTCGTCTTCACCTGGGACGTTATTCCGTCCTCGTCTAGTCAAGAGAGCTTGGGTTTCTCATATATTTCTGTTGTACAAAGTCTTGCTGATAAAGTGCAATCCTTACCAAATGAGCTTATGACCCATGTAAGAGCTCATCTAGAAGAGTCATGCTCTTGTAATCCCTGGCCAGACAGGCCATACAAATTTGGAAGAATGCCAAGCACCTGGTAGACAGCTGGACTCCAGCACACTTACAGCAATTTCCTCAGGGCAGTGATCAGGGGCTGCTTAGATTTGCTAATTCCACCCTATGTTGTGACATTGAGATCCCTTGTTGAATTTGCTTTAGTCAGCCAAGATGTGGCTATTGACTCAATTTCAAAGCAGCTTTGGGCCGTTCAAGTGGCTGGTGAATAGCACTTTCTCTTTGTACTCATTAAAGGTCTAAAGAGTTCTTCATAGGTACTGCTCTGTATGGATTGTTCAAAGATCTGTTGGAAATGCTTATAATGGGATAAATAAATTGAGGGCATGCCTTTTCGGTACCCCACTTGCATGGCTGTCTGGCTTGTGGAAGGTGCTGCAAATGCAAGTCAGGATGGCCGAGTGGTCTAAGGCGCTGCGTTTAGGTCGCAGTCTCTTCTGGAGGCGTGGGTTCAAATCCCACTTCTGACAAACCTGTGTTTAATCTTCTTTTTTCTTGAGGGAGAAAATCAGATCATTTCCCTCACATGGGCTTATATGGTTGTCTTTTTGGAAAAGTGCAGTGAGTTTTTTTCTTGCTATAGCCACTCATGGCCTAAGATGTGTGTTTTTTTTGTTCACAATATCTTTCTTAATATGTAGATGGACAAGCAACATGTGGTCAGGATGGCCGAGTGGTCTAAGGCGCAGCGTTAAGGCCGCAGTCTCTCCTGGAGGCGTGGGTTCGAATCCCACTTCTGACAAACCTTTAAGTCCATTTTGTCTCTGCGTTCCTTCAGAATCTCAGCTAAAAATTGGCAGTGCTTTTAATATCTGAATAAGTACCAAACTTCAGTTTCAACTGCAAATGAATTTGCCCAATTCTGTCTTCAAGCTTGTATAATATTCTTCTAGCACTAGTGGTGTTTTATGTGTTTTTTGGGGGGTGCCTAAAAAATCCCTTTTATTGAAGAAATGGCTTACATTCAGTCTTGTGATATTTTTGGTTTCCAATAAGTAGATTTTTAATTTTATGTAACCTCATTTTCTAATGATCCATTCAAGAGATGTTTCCACTATGAAATGAAGAGCAAGGAGAAAGAGCACAAATGATAGAGCCAGTGAGTGAGATGGGGTGTTGAGGAAGGAGAGAATGAAACAAAGACAGAGTGAGTGAACAGCAGGTAGGCATAGAAGAGGAGACTAGAAGTGAAGGTGACTTGCTTTTCCCTGCTCTTGACCTCCCACCCATCTCAAACCAATCACAAACATACCTTCTATGCAACGTTGGTATGCAGAACTTCACTCCTCAGCCAGTGAGGGTGAGTCCCAAGCCAGGGGCTAGAGAGCAAAAGAATGGATATGCTCAGACGTTCCTTGCTAGGGACAGTTGATCTGAAACAAGGCCTGCTCTCTTGTTTCCAGCAAGGATCTACAAATTCTGCATGAATCTGCAAGGCACATTGACAGCATAAATTTGCATAAACTGCCCCTCCTTCTGCCTTCCTACTTCCTGAGCAGTAGTTGTTTGTGTATAAAGAGAGAGGTCGCAGGCAAGGTAATTTTGTGAGTAGGATACAGAACCCTAAATAGCTGGTGAGAGGTATAAGTTATTCTAAAAGCATAAAAACAGTACACCTGTGAAATGAAATGCTTTCATATGTGATCTTCTGTGTTTATTGTCCTGTGCAAAAAGTTGCACCTTGTGTTTGAAGGTTGAAATTATTTCAAGCTTGCATGGACGCAGAAATTTCTGAGTGACTTTTATACATTTCTTAGGACTCTCCACTGTCAGGATGGCCGAGTGGTCTAAGGCGCTGTGTTTAGGCCGCAGTCTTCTCTGGAGGCGTGGGTTTGAATCCCACTTCTGACATGACTTTTGGAGATATAATCTTCTTCATCAGGATAACATCTGATGGAAGTTGCATCTGTTCGTCTTCACCTGGGACGTTATTCCGTCCTCGTCTAGTCAAGAGAGCTTGGGTTTCTCATATATTTCTGTTGTACAAAGTCTTGCTGATAAAGTGCAATCCTTACCAAATGAGCTTATGACCCATGTAAGAGCTCATCTAGAAGAGTCATGCTCTTGTAATCCCTGGCCAGACAGGCCATACAAATTTGGAAGAATGCCAAGCACCTGGTAGACAGCTGGACTCCAGCACACTTACAGCAATTTCCTCAGGGCAGTGATCAGGGGCTGCTTAGATTTGCTAATTCCACCCTATGTTGTGACATTGAGATCCCTTGTTGAATTTGCTTTAGTCAGCCAAGATGTGGCTATTGACTCAATTTCAAAGCAGCTTTGGGCCGTTCAAGTGGCTGGTGAATAGCACTTTCTCTTTGTACTCATTAAAGGTCTAAAGAGTTCTTCATAGGTACTGCTCTGTATGGATTGTTCAAAGATCTGTTGGAAATGCTTATAATGGGATAAATAAATTGAGGGCATGCCTTTTCGGTACCCCACTTGCATGGCTGTCTGGCTTGTGGAAGGTGCTGCAAATGCAAGTCAGGATGGCCGAGTGGTCTAAGGCGCTGCGTTTAGGTCGCAGTCTCTTCTGGAGGCGTGGGTTCAAATCCCACTTCTGACAAACCTGTGTTTAATCTTCTTTTTTCTTGAGGGAGAAAATCAGATCATTTCCCTCACATGGGCTTATATGGTTGTCTTTTTGGAAAAGTGCAGTGAGTTTTTTTCTTGCTATAGCCACTCATGGCCTAAGATGTGTGTTTTTTTTGTTCACAATATCTTTCTTAATATGTAGATGGACAAGCAACATGTGGTCAGGATGGCCGAGTGGTCTAAGGTGCAGCGTTAAGGCCGCAGTCTCTCCTGGAGGCGTGGGTTCGAATCCCACTTCTGACAAACCTTTAAGTCCATTTTGTCTCTGCGTTCCTTCAGAATCTCAGCTAAAAATTGGCAGTGCTTTTAATATCTGAATAAGTACCAAACTTCAGTTTCAACTGCAAATGAATTTGCCCAATTCTGTCTTCAAGCTTGTATAATATTCTTCTAGCACTAGTGGTGTTTTATGTGTTTTTTGGGGGGTGCCTAAAAAATCCCTTTTATTGAAGAAATGGCTTACATTCAGTCTTGTGATATTTTTGGTTTCCAATAAGTAGATTTTTAATTTTATGTAACCTCATTTTCTAATGATCCATTCAAGAGATGTTTCCACTATGAAATGAAGAGCAAGGGGAAAGAGCACAAATGATAGAGCCAGTGAGTGAGATGGGGTGTTGAGGAAGGAGAGAATGAAACAAAGACAGAGTGAGTGAACAGCAGGTAGGCATAGAAGAGGAGACTAGAAGTGAAGGTGACTTGCTTTTCCCTGCTCTTGACCTCCCACCCATCTCAAACCAATCACAAACATACCTTCTATGCAACGTTGGTATGCAGAACTTCACTCCTCAGCCAGTGAGGGTGAGTCCCAAGCCAGGGGCTAGAGAGCAAAAGAATGGATATGCTCAGACGTTCCTTGCTAGGGACAGTTGATCTGAAACAAGGCCTGCTCTCTTGTTTCCAGCAAGGATCTACAAATTCTGCATGAATCTGCAAGGCACATTGACAGCATAAATTTGCATAAACTGCCCCACCTTCTGCCTTCCTACTTCCTGAGCAGTAGTTGTTTGTGTATAAAGAGAGAGGTCGCAGGCAAGGTAATTTTGTGAGTAGGATACAGAACCCTAAATAGCTGGTGAGAGGTATAAGTTATTCTAAAAGCATAAAAACAGTACACCTGTGAAATGAAATGCTTTCATATGTGATCTTCTGTGTTTATTGTCCTGTGCAAAAAGTTGCACCTTGTGTTTGAAGGTTGAAATTATTTCAAGCTTGCATGGACGCAGAAATTTCAGAGTGACTTTTATACATTTCTTAGGACTCTTCACTGTCAGGATGGCCGAGTGGTCTAGGGCGCTGTGTTTAGGCCGCACTCTCCTCTGGAGGCGTGGGTTCGAATTCCACTTCTGACATGACTTTTGGAGATATAATCTTCTTCATCAGGATAACATCTGATGGAAGTTGCATCTGTTCGTCTTCACCTGGGACGTTATTCCGTCCTCGTCTAGTCAAGAGAGCTTGGGTTTCTCATATATTTCTGTTGTACAATGTCTTGCTGATAAAGTGCAATCCTTACCAAATGAGCTTAGGTCCCATGTAAGAGCTCATCTAGAAGAGTCATGCTCTTGTATTCCCTGGCCAGACAGGCCATGCAAATTTGGAAGAATGCCAAGCACCTGGTAGACAGCTGTACTCCACCACACTTACAGCAATGTCCTCAGGGCTGTGATCAGGGGCTGCTTAGATTTGCGTATTCCACCCTATGTTGTGACATTGAGCTCCCTTGTTGAATTTGCTTTAGTCAGCCAAGATGTGGCTGTTGACTCAATTTCAAAGCAGCTTTGCGCCGTTCAAGTGGCTGGTGAATAGCACTTTCTCTTTGTACGCTTTAAAGGTCTAAAGAGTTCTTCATAGGTACTGCTCTGTATGGATTGTTCAAAGATCTGTTGGAAATGCTTATAATGGGATAAATAAATTGAGGGCATGCCTTTTCGGTACCAAACTTGCATGGCTGTCTGGCTTGTGGAAGGTGCTGCAACTGCAAGTCAGGATGGCCGAGTGGTCTAAGGCCCTGCGTTCAGGTCGCAGTCTCTTCTGGAGGCGTGGGTTCAAATCCCACTTATGACAAACCTGTGTTTAATCTTCTTTTTTCTTGAGGGAGAAAATCAAATCATTTCCCTCACATGGGCTTATATGGTTGTCTTTTTGGAAAAGTGCAGTGAGTTTTATTCTTGCTATAGCCACTTATGGCCTAAGATGTGTGTTTTTTTTTGTTCACAATATCTTTCTTAATATGTAGATGGACAAGCAACATGTGGTCAGGATGGCCGAGTGGTCTAAGGCGCAGCGTTAAGGCCGCAGTCTCTCCTGGAGGCGTGGGTTCGAATCCCACTTCTGACAAACCTTTAAGTCCATTTTGTCTCTGCGTTCCTTCAGAATCTCAGCTAAAAATTGGCAGTGCATATAATATCTGAATAAGTACCAAACTTCAGTTTCAACTGCAAATGAATTTGTCCAATTCTGTCTTCAAGCTCTTATAATATTCTTCTAGCACTAGTGGTGTTTTATGTGTTTTTTGGGGGGTGCCTAAAAAATCCCTTTTATTGAAGAAATGGCTTACATTCAGTCTTGTGATATTTTTGGTTTCCAATAAGTAGATTTTTAATTTTATGTAACCTCATTTTCTAATGATCCATTCAAGAGATGTTTCCACTATGAAATGAAGAGCAAGGGGAAAGAGCACAAATGATAGAGCGAGTGAGTGAGATGGGGTGTTGAGGAAGGAGAGAATGAAACAAAGACAGAGTGAGTGAACGGCAGGTAGGCATAGAAGAGGAGACTAGAAGTGAAAGTGACTTGCTTTTCCCTGCTCTTGACCTCCCACCCATCTCAAACCAATCACAAACATACCTTCTATGCAACGTTGGTATGCAGAACTTCACTCCTCAGCCAGTGAGGGTGAGTCCCAAGCCAGGGGCTAGAGAGCAAAAGAATGGATGTGCTCAGACGTTCCTTGCTAGGGACAGTTGATCTGAAACAAGGCCTGCTCTCTTGTTTCCAGCAAGGATCTAGAAATTCTGCATGAATGTGCAAGGCACATTGCCAGCATAAATTTGCATAAACTGCCCCACCTTCTGCCTTCCTACTTCCTGAGCAGTAGTTGTTTGTGTATAGAGAGAAAGGTCGCAGGCAAGGTAATTTTGTGAGTAGGCTACAGAACCCTAAATAGCTGGTGAGAGGTATAAGTTATTCTAAAAGCATAAAAACAGTACACCTGTGAAATGAAATGCTTTCATATGTGATCGTCTGTGTTTATTGTCCTGTGCAAAAAGTTGCACCTTGTGTTTGAAGGTTGAAATTATTTCAAGCGTGCATGGACGCAGAAATTTCTGAGTGACTTTTATACATTTCTTAGGACTCTTCACTGTCAGGATGGCCGAGTGGTCTAAGGCGATGTGTTTAGGCCGCAGTCTCCTCTGGAGGCGTGGGTTCGAATCCCACTTCTGAAATGACTTTTGGAGATATCATCTTCTTCATCAGGATAACATCTGATGGAAGTTGCTTCTGTTCGTCTTCACCTGGGACGTTATTCTGTCCTCGTCTAGTCAAGAGAGCTTGGGTTTCTCATATATTTCTGTTGTACAAAGTCTTGCTGATAAAGTGCAATACTTACCAAATGAGCTTATGACCCATGTAAGAGCTCATCTAGAAGAGTCATTCACTTGTATTCCCTGGCCAGACAGGCCATACAAATTTGGAAGAATGCCAAGCACCTGGTAGACAGCTGGACTCCAGCACACTTACAGCAATATCCTCAGGGCTGTGATCAGGGGCTGCTTAGATTTGCGTATTCCACCCTATGTTGTGACATTGAGCTCCCTTGTTGAATTTGCTTTAGTCAGCCAAGATGTGGCTGTTGACTCAATTTCAAAGCAGCTTTGCGCCCTTCAAGTGGCTGGTGAATAGCACTTTCTCTTTGTACGCTTTAAAGGTCTAAAGAGTACTTCATAGGTACTGCTCTGTATGGATTGTTCAAAGATCTGTTGGAAATGCTTATAATGGGATAAAGAAATTGAGGGCATGCCTTTTCGGTACCCCACTTGCATGGCTGTCTGGCTTGTGGAAGGTGCTGCAAATGCAAGTCAGGATGGCCGAGTGGTCTAAGGCGCTGTGTTCAGGTCGCAGTCTCTTTTGGAAGCGTGGGTTCACATCCCACTTCTGACAAACCTGTGTTTAATCTTCTTTTTTCTTGAGGGAGAAAATCAGATCATTTCCCTCACATGGGCTTATATGGTTGTCTTTTTGGAAAAGTGCAGTGAGTTTTTTTCTTGCTATAGCCACTCATGGCCTAAGATGTGTGTTTTTTTTGTTCACACTATCTTTCTCACTATGTAGATGAACAAGCAACATGTGGTCAGGATGGCCGAGTGGTCTAAGGCGCTGCGTTAAGGCCGCAGTCTCTCCTGGAGGCGTGGGTTCGAATCCCACTTCTGACAAAACTTTAAGTCCATTTTGTCTCTGCGTTCCTTCAGAATCTCAGCTAAAAATTGGCAGTGCATATAATATCTGAATAAGTACCAAACTTCAGTTTCAACTGCAAATGAATTTGCCCAATTCTGTCTTCAAGCTTGTATAATATTCTTCTAGCACTAGTGGTGTTTTATGTGTTTTTTGGGGGGTGCCTAAAAAATCCCTTTTATTGAAGAAATGGCTTACATTCAGTCTTGTGATATTTTTGGTTTCCAATAAGTAGATTTTTAATTTTATGTAACCTCATTTTCTAATGATCCATTCAAGAGATGTTTCCACTATGAAATGAAGAGCAAGGGGAAAGAGCACAAATGATAGAGCGAGTGAGTGAGATGGGGTGTTGAGGAAGGAGAGAATGAAACAAAGACAGAGTGAGTGAACGGCAGGTAGGCATAGAAGAGGAGACTAGAAGTGAAAGTGACTTGCTTTTCCCTGCTCTTGACCTCCCACCCATCTCAAACCAATCACAAACATACCTTCTATGCAACGTTGGTATGCAGAACTTCACTCCTCAGCCAGTGAGGGTGAGTCCCAAGCCAGGGGCTAGAGAGCAAAAGAATGGATGTGCTCAGACGTTCCTTGCTAGGGACAGTTGATCTGAAACAAGGCCTGCTCTCTTGTTTCCAGCAAGGATCTAGAAATTCTGCATGAATGTGCAAGGCACATTGCCAGCATAAATTTGCATAAACTGCCCCACCTTCTGCCTTCCTACTTCCTGAGCAGTAGTTGTTTGTGTATAGAGAGAAAGGTCGCAGGCAAGGTAATTTTGTGAGTAGGCTACAGAACCCTAAATAGCTGGTGAGAGGTATAAGTTATTCTAAAAGCATAAAAACAGTACACCTGTGAAATGAAATGCTTTCATATGTGATCTTCTGTGTTTATTGTCCTGTGCAAAAAGTTGCACCTTGTGTTTGAAGGTTGAAATTATTTCAAGCGTGCATGGACGCAGAAATTTCTGAGTGACTTTTATACATTTCTTAGGACTCTCCACTGTCAGGATGGCCGAGTGGTCTAAGGCGCTTTGTTTAGGCTGCAGTCTTCTCTGGAGGCGTGGGTTCGAATCCCACTTCTGACATGACTTTTGGAGATATAATCTTCTTCATCAGGATAACATCTGATGGAAGTTGCATCTGTTCGTCTTCACCTGGGACGTTATTCCGTCCTCGTCTAGTCAAGAGAGCTTGGGTTTCTCATATATTTCTGTTGTACAAAGTCTTGCTGATAAAGTGCAATCCTTACCAAATGAGCTTAGGTCCCATGTAAGAGCTCATCTAGAAGAGTCATGCTCTTGTATTCCCTGGCCAGACAGGCCATGCAAATTTGGAAGAATGCCAAGCACCTGGTAGACAACTGTACTCCAGCACACTTACAGCAATGTCCTCAGGGCTGTGATCAGGGGCTGCTTAGATTTGCGTATTCCACCCTATGTTGTGACATTGAGCTCCCTTGTTGAATTTGCTTTAGTCAGCCAAGATGTGGCTGTTGACTCAATTTCAAAGCAGCTTTGCGCCGTTCAAGTGGCTGGTGAATAGCACTTTCTCTTTGTACGCTTTAAAGGTCTAAAGAGTTCTTCATAGGTACTGCTCTGTATGGATTGTTCAAAGATCTGTTGGAAATGCTTATAATGGGATAAATAAATTGAGGGCATGCCTTTTCGGTACCAAACTTGCATGGCTGTCTGGCTTGTGGAAGGTGCTGCAACTGCAAGTCAGGATGGCCGAGTGGTCTAAGGCCCTGCGTTCAGGTCGCAGTCTCTTCTGGAGGCGTGGGTTCAAATCCCACTTATGACAAACCTGTGTTTAATCTTCTTTTTTCTTGAGGGAGAAAATCAGATCATTTCCCTCACATGGGCTTATATGGTTGTCTTTTTGGAAAAGTGCAGTGAGTTTTATTCTTGCTATAGCCACTTTTGGCCTAAGATGTGTGTTTTTTTCTGTTCACAATATCTTTCTTAATATGTAGATGGACAAGCAACATGTGGTCAGGATGGCCGAGTGGTCTAAGGCGCAGCGTTAAGGCCGCAGTCTCTCCAGGAGGCGTGGGTTCGAATCCCACTTCTGACAAACCTTTAAGTCCATTTTGTCTCTGCGTTCCTTCAGAATCTCAGCTAAAAATTGGCAGTGCATATAATATCTGAATAAGTACCAAACTTCAGTTTCAACTGCAAATGAATTTGCCCAATTCTGTCTTCAAGCTCTTATAATATTCTTCTAGCACTAGTGGTGTTTTATGTGTTTTTTGGGGGGTGCCTAAAAAATCCCTTTTATTGAAGAAATGGCTTACATTCAGTCTTGTGATATTTTTGGTTTCCAATAAGTAGATTTTTAATTTTATGTAACCTCATTTTCTAATGATCCATTCAAGAGATGTTTCCACTATGAAATGAAGAGCAAGGGGAAGGAGCACAAATGATAGAGCGAGTGAGTGAGATGGGGTGTTGAGGAAGGAGAGAATGAAACAAAGACAGAGTGAGTGAACGGCAGGTAGGCATAGAAGAGGAGACTAGAAGTGAAAGTGACTTGCTTTTCCCTGCTCTTGACCTCCCACCCATCTCAAACCAATCACAAACATACCTTCTATGCAACGTTGGTATGCAGAACTTCACTCCTCAGCCAGTGACGGTGAGTCCCAAGCCAGGGGCTAGAGAGCAAAAGAATGGATGTGCTCAGACGTTCCTTGCTAGGGACAGTTGATCTGAAACAAGGCCTGCTCTCTTGTTTCCAGCAAGGATCTAGAAATTCTGCATGAATGTGCAAGGCACATTGCCAGCATAAATTTGCATAAACTGCCCCACCTTCTGCCTTCCTACTTCCTGAGCAGTAGTTGTTTGTGTATAGACAGAAAGGTCGCAGGCAAGGTAATTTTGTGAGTAGGCTACAGAACCCTAAATAGCTGGTGAGAGGTATAAGTTATTCTAAAAGCATAAAAACAGTACACCTGTGAAATGAAATGCTTTCATATGTGATCGTCTGTGTTTATTGTCCTGTGCAAAAAGTTGCACCTTGTGTTTGAAGGTTGAAATTATTTCAAGCGTGCATGGACGCAGAAATTTCTGAGTGACTTTTATACATTTCTTAGGACTCTTCACTGTCAGGATGGCCGAGTGGTCTAAGGCGCTGTGTTTAGGCCAAAGTCTCCTCTGGAGGCGTGGGTTCGAATCCCACTTCTGAAATGACTTTTGGAGATATCATCTTCTTCATCAGGATAACATCTGATGGAAGTTGCTTCTGTTCGTCTTCACCTGGGACGTTATTCTGTCCTCGTCTAGTCAAGAGAGCTTGGGTTTCTCATATATTTCTGTTGTACAAAGTCTTGCTGATAAAGTGCAATACTTACCAAATGAGCTTATGACCCATGTAAGAGCTCATCTAGAAGAGTCATTCACTTGTATTCCCTGGCCAGACAGGCCATACAAATTTGGAAGAATGCCAAGCACCTGGTAGACAGCTGGACTCCAGCACACTTACAGCAATTTCCTCAGGGCTGTGATCAGGGGCTGCTTAGATTTGCGTATTCCACCCTATGTTGTGACATTGAGCTCCCTTGTTGAATTTGCTTTAGTCAGCCAAGATGTGGCTGTTGACTCAATTTCAAAGCAGCTTTGCGCCCTTCAAGTGGCTGGTGAATAGCACTTTCTCTTTGTACGCTTTAAAGGTCTAAAGAGTACTTCATAGGTACTGCTCTGTATGGATTGTTCAAAGATCTGTTGGAAATGCTTATAATGGGATAAAGAAATTGAGGGCATGCCTTTTCGGTACCCCACTTGCATGGCTGTCTGGCTTGTGGAAGGTGCTGCAAATGCAAGTCAGGATGGCCGAGTGGTCTAAGGCGCTGTGTTCAGGTCGCAGTCTCTTTTGGAAGCGTGGGTTCACATCCCACTTCTGACAAACCTGTGTTTAATCTTCTTTTTTCTTGAGGGAGAAAATCAGATCATTTCCCTCACATGGGCTTATATGGTTGTCTTTTTGGAAAAGTGCAGTGAGTTTTTTTCTTGCTATAGCCACTCATGGCCTAAGATGTGTGTTTTTTTTGTTCACACTATCTTTCTCACTATGTAGATGAACAAGCAACATGTGGTCAGGATGGCCGAGTGGTCTAAGGCGCTGCGTTAAGGCCGCAGTCTCTCCTGGAGGCGTGGGTTTGAATCCCACTTCTGACAAAACTTTAAGTCCATTTTGTCTCTGCGTTCCTTCAGAATCTCAGCTAAAAATTGGCAGTGCATATAATATCTGAATAAGTACCAAACTTCAGTTTCAACTGCAAATGAATTTGCCCAATTCTGTCTTCAAGCTTGTATAATATTCTTCTAGCACTAGTGGTGTTTTATGTGTTTTTTGGGGGGTGCCTAAAAAATCCCTTTTATTGAAGAAATGGCTTACATTCAGTCTTGTGATATTTTTGGTTTCCAATAAGTAGATTTTTAATTTTATGTAACCTCATTTTCTAATGATCCATTCAAGAGATGTTTCCACTATGAAATGAAGAACAAGGGGAAAGAGCACAAATGATAGAGCCAGTGAGTGAGATGGGGTGTTGAGGAAGGAGAGAATGAAACAAAGACAGAGTGAGTGAACGGCAGGTAGGCATAGAAGAGGAGACTAGAAGTGAAGGTGACTTGCTTTTCCCTGCTCTTGACCTCCCACCCATCTCAAACCAATCACAAACATACCTTCTATGCAACGTTGGTATGCAGAACATCACTCCTCAGCCAGTGAGGGTGAGTCCCAAGCCAGGGGCTAGAGAGCAAAAGAATGGATGTGCTCAGACGTTCCTTGCTAGGGACAGTTGATCTGAAACAAGGCCTGCTCTCTTGTTTCCAGCAAGGATCTAGAAATTCTGCATGAATCTGCAAGGCACATTGACAGCATAAATTTGCATAAACTGCCCCTCCTTCTGCCTTCCTACTTCCTGAGCAGTAGTTGTTTGTGTATAAAGAGAGAGGTCGCAGGCAAGGTAATTTTGTGAGTAGGATACAGAATCCTAAATAGCTGGTGAGAGGTATAAGTTATTCTAAAAGCATAAAAACAGTACACCTGTGAAATGAAATGCTTTCATATGTGATCTTCTGTGTTTATTGTCCTGTGCAAAAAGTTGCACCTTGTGTTTGAAGGTTGAAATTATTTCAAGCTTGCATGGACGCAGAAATTTCTGAGTGACTTTTATACATTTCTTAGGACTCTCCACTGTCAGGATGGCCGAGTGGTCTAAGGCGCTGTGTTTAGGCCGCAGTCTTCTCTGGAGGCGTGGGTTCGAATCCCACTTCTGACATGACTTTTGGAGATATAATCTTCTTCATCAGGATAACATCTGATGGAAGTTGCATCTGTTCGTCTTCACCTGGGACGTTATTCCGTCCTCGTCTAATCAAGAGAGCTTGGGTTTCTCATATATTTCTGTTGTACAAAGTCTTGCTGATAAAGTGCAATCCTTACCAAATGAGCTTATGACCCATGTAAGAGCTCATCTAGAAGAGTCATGCTCTTGTAATCCCTGGCCAGACAGGCCATACAAATTTGGAAGAATGCCAAGCACCTGGTAGACAGCTGGACTCCAGCACACTTACAGCAATTTCCTCAGGGCAGTGATCAGGGGCTGCTTAGATTTGCTAATTCCACCCTATGTTGTGACATTGAGATCCCTTGTTGAATTTGCTTTAGTCAGCCAAGATGTGGCTATTGACTCAATTTCAAAGCAGCTTTGGGCCGTTCAAGTGGCTGGTGAATAGCACTTTCTCTTTGTACTCATTAAAGGTCTAAAGAGTTCTTCATAGGTACTGCTCTGTATGGATTGTTCAAAGATCTGTTGGAAATGCTTATAATGGGATAAATAAATTGAGGGCATGCCTTTTCGGTACCCCACTTGCATGGCTGTCTGGCTTGTGGAAGGTGCTGCAAATGCAAGTCAGGATGGCCGAGTGGTCTAAGGCGCTGCGTTTAGGTCGCAGTCTCTTCTGGAGGCGTGGGTTCAAATCCCACTTCTGACAAACCTGTGTTTAATCTTCTTTTTTCTTGAGGGAGAAAATCAGATCATTTCCCTCACATGGGCTTATATGGTTGTCTTTTTGGAAAAGTGCAGTGAGTTTTTTTCTTGCTATAGCCACTCATGGCCTAAGATGTGTGTTTTTTTTGTTCACACTATCTTTCTCACTATGTAGATGAACAAGCAACATGTGGTCAGGATGGCCGAGTGGTCTAAGGCGCTGCGTTAAGGCCGCAGTCTCTCCTGGAGGCGTGGGTTCGAATCCCACTTCTGACAAAACTTTAAGTCCATTTTGTCTCTGCGTTCCTTCAGAATCTCAGCTAAAAATTGGCAGTGCATATAATATCTGAATAAGTACCAAACTTCAGTTTCAACTGCAAATGAATTTGCCCAATTCTGTCTTCAAGCTCGTATAATATTGTTCTAGCACTAGTGGTGTTTTATGTGTTTTTTGGGGGGTGCCTAAAAAATCCCTTTTATTGAAGAAATGGCTTACATTCAGTCTTGTGATATTTTTGGTTTCCAATAAGTAGATTTTTAATTTTATGTAACCTCATTTTCTAATGATCCATTCAAGAGATGTTTCCACTATGAAATGAAGAGCAAGGGGAAAGAGCACAAATGAAAGAGCCAGTGAGTGAGATGGGGTGTTGAGGAAGGAGAGAATGAAACAAAGACAGAGTGAGTGAACGGCAGGTAGGCATAGAAGAGGAGACTAGAAGTGAAGGTGACTTGCTTTTCCCTGCTCTTGACCTCCCACCCATCTCAAACCAATCACAAACATACCTTCTATGCAACGTTGGTATGCAGAACTTCACTCCTCAGCCAGTGAGGGTGCGTCCCAAGCCAGGGGCTAGAGAGCAAAAGAATGGATGTGCTCAGACGTTCCTTGCTAGGGACAGTTGATCTGAAACAAGGCCTGCTCTCTTGTTTCCAGCAAGGATCTAGAAATTCTGCATGAATCTGCAAGGCACATTGACAGCATAAATTTGCATAAACTGCCCCACCTTCTGCCTTCCTACTTCCTGAGCAGTAGTTGTTTGTGTATAAAGAGAGAGGTCGCAGGCAAGGTAATTTTGTGAGTAGGATACAGAACCCTAAATAGCTGGTGAGAGGTATAAGTTATTCTAAAAGCATAAAAACAGTACACCTGTGAAATGAAATGCTTTCATATGTGATCTTCTGTGTTTATTGTCCTGTGCAAAAAGTTGCACCTTGTGTTTGAAGGTTGAAATTATTTCAAGCTTGCATGGACGCAGAAATTTCTGAGTGACTTTTATACATTTCTTAGGACTCTCCACTGTCAGGATGGCCGAGTGGTCTAAGGCGCTGTGTTTAGGCCGCAGTCTCCACTGGAGGCGTGGGTTCGAATCCCACTTCTGACATGACTTTTGGAGATATAATCTTCTTCATCAGGATAACATCTGATGGAAGTTGCATCTGTTCGTCTTCACCTGGGACGTTATTCCGTCCTCGTCTAGTCAAGAGAGCTTGGGTTTCTCATATTTTTCTGTTGTACAAAGTCTTGCTGATAAAGTGCAACCCTTACCAAATGAGCTTAGGACCCATGTAAGAGCTCATCTAGAAGAGTCATGCTCTTGTATTCCCTGGCCAGACAGGCCATGCAAATTTGGAAGAATGCCAAGCACCTGGTAGACAGCTGTACTCCGGCACACTTACAGCAATGTCCTCAGGGCTGTGATCAGGGGCTGCTTAGATTTGCGTATTCCACCCTATGTTGTGACATTGAGCTCCCTTGTTGAATTTGCTTTAGTCAGCCAAGATGTGGCTGTTGACTCAATTTCAAAGCAGCTTTGCGCCGTTCAAGTGGCTGGTGAATAGCACTTTCTCTTTGTACGCTTTAAAGGTCTAAAGAGTTCTTCATAGGTACTGCTCTGTATGGATTGTTCAAAGATCTGTTGGAAATGCTTATAATGGGATAAATAAATTGAGGGCATGCCTTTTCGGTACCAAACTTGCATGGCTGTCTGGCTTGTGGAAGGTGCTGCAAATGCAAGTCAGGATGGCCGAGTGGTCTAAGGCGCTGCGTTCAGGTCGCAGTCTCTTCTGGAGGCGTGGGTTCAAATCCTACTTCTGACAAACCTGTGTTTAATCTTCTTTTTTCTTGAGGGAGAAAATCAGATCATTTCCCTCACATGGGCTTATATGGTTGTCTTTTTGGAAAAGTGCAGTGAGTTTTTTTCTCTCTATATCCACTTATGGCCTAAGATGAGTGGTTTTTTTGTTCACACTATCTTTCTCACTATGTAGATGGACAAGCAACATGTGGTCAGGATGGACGAGTGGTCTAAGGCGCTGCGTTAAGGCCGCAGTCTCTCCTGGAGGTGTGGGTTCGAATCCCACTTCGGACAAAACTTTAAGTCCATTTTGTCTCTGCGTTCCTTCAGAATCTCAGCTAAAAATTGGCAGTGCATATAATATCTGAATAAGTACCAAACTTCAGTTTCAACTGCAAATGAATTTGCCCAATTCTGTCTTCAAGCTCTTATAATATTCTTCTAGCACTAGTGGTGTTTTATGTGTTTTTTGGGGGGTGCCTCAAAAATCCCTTTTATTGAAGAAATGGCTTACATTCAGTCTTGTGATATTTTTGGTTTCCAATAAGTAGATTTTTAATTTTATGTAACCTCATTTTCTAATGATCCATTCAAGAGATGTTTCCACTATGAAATGAAGAGCAAGGGGAAAGAGCACAAATGATAGAGCCAGTGAGTGAGATGGGGTGTTGAGGAAGGAGAGAATGAAACAAAGACAGAGTGAGTGAACGGCAGGTAGGCATAGAAGAGGAGACTAGAAGTGAAGGTGACTTGCTTTTCCCTGCTCTTGACCTCCCACCCATCTCAAACCAATCACAAACATACCTTCTATGCAACGTTGGTATGCAGAACTTCACTCCTCAGCCAGTGAGGGTGAGTCCCAAGCCAGGGGCTAGAGAGCAAAAGAATGGATGTGCTCAGACGTTCCTTGCTAGGGACAGTTGATCTGAAACAAGGCCTGCTCTCTTGTTTCCAGCAAGGATCTAGAAATTCTGCATGAATCTGCAAGGCACATTGGCCCACATGCATCATTGTTACATTTTGCACTTCCTAATTTGCGAAAAATAAGGAATCGCAAATTAAGAAGTGCAAAATGCTATGCATCATTATTTTCGGTATTCATTTGTGATTCGGTAAAAATCACAATTTTTACCGAATCCCAAATGAATACCGAATTCTTAAGTTATTTTTCGCAATTCCCATTGATTCCTATGGGCCAAAAGGCCCATAGGAGTGAATGGGAAGGCATCAGCAAATTGCGAGTGGCACTTTGAAAATTTCATGGGTGCAGGGGGGGTCCAATGGACCCCCCCATGCACCCCTGAAATGTATTTTTCGCATCATGTTTCACACACACATGTCCTAAGGACATGTGTGTGTGAAACATGAATGTTGAAAAAAAACCATTTACAGCATTTTAAACACTTTTTCCAAATTTACCGAGTGGTTCAACCACTCGGTAAATTTGGCACCCTAATTGCAAATTTGCACTTCTAAAAGTAATGTTGCATTGCTTTTAAGAAATCGCACATCTGCGACTTCTTAAAAGCACCCGCAATTTTAGAACTCGCAAAAATGTTACGAATTCTAAAATTGCTTCATGCATCCCAAAAAGCACTTTTGCATTCGCAAACGGCCGATTTAAAGGAATCGCACCGTTTGCGACTACAAAAATGCTTGATGCATGTGGGCCATTGACAGCATAAATTTGCATAAACTGCCCCACCTTCTGCCTTCCTACTTCCTGAGCAGTAGTTGTTTGTGTATAAAGAGAGAGGTCGCAGGCAAGATAATTTAGTGACTAGGATACAGAACCCTAAATAGCTGGTGAGAGGTATAAGTTATTCTAAAAGCATAAAAACAGTACACCTGTGAAATGAAATGCTTTCATATGTGATCTTCTGTGTTTATTGTCCTGTGCAAAAAGTTGCACCTTTTGTTTGAAGGTTGAAATTATTTCAAGCTTGCATGGACGCAGAAATTTCTGAGTGACATTTATACATTTCTTAGGACTCTTCACTGTCAGGATGGCCGAGTGGTCTAAGGCGCTGTGTTTAGGCTGCAGTCTCCTCTGGAGGCGTGGGTTCGAATCCCACTTCTGAAATGACTTTTGGAGATATAATCTTCTTCATCAGGATAACATCTGTTGGAAGTTGCATCTGTTCGTCTTCACCTGAGACGTTATTCCGTCCTCGTCTAGTCAAGAGAGCTTGGGTTTCTCATATATTTCTGTTGTACAAAGTCTTGCTGATAAAGTGCAATCCTTACCAAATGAGCTTAGGACCCATGTAAGAGCTCATCTAGAAGAGTCATGCTCTTGTATTCCCTGGCCAGACAGGTCATGCAAATTTGAAAGAATGCCAAGCACCTGGTAGACAGCTGTACTCCAGCACACTTACAGCAATGTCCTCAGGGCTGTGATCAGGGGCTGCTTAGATTTGCGTATTCCACCCTATGTTGTGACATTGAGCTCCCTTGTTGAATTTGCTTTAGTCAGCCAAGATGTGGCTGTTGACTCAATTTCAAAGCAGCTTTGGGCCGTTCAAGTGGCTGGTGAATAGCACTTTCTCTTTGTACGCTTTAAAGGTCTAAAGAGTTCTTCATAGGTACTGCTCTGTATGGTTTGTTCAAAGATCTGTTGGAAATGCTCATAATGGGATAAATAAATTGAGGGCATGCCTTTTCGGTACCAAACTTGCATGGCTGTCTGACTTGTGGAAGGTGCTGCAACTGCAAGTCAGGATGGCCGAGTGGTCTAAGGCGCTGCGTTCAGGTCGCAGTCTCTACTGGAGGCGTGGGTTCAAATCCCACTTATGACAAACCTGTGTTTAATCTTCTTTTTTCTTGAGGGAGAAAATCAGATCATTTCCCTCACATGGGCTTATATGGTTGTCTTTTTGGAAAAGTACAGTGAGTTTTATTCTTGCTATAGCCACTTATGGCTTAAGATGTGTGTTTTTTTTGTTCACAATATCTTTCTTAATATGTAGATGGACAAGCAACATGTGGTCAGGATGGCCGAGTGGTCTAAGGCGCAGCATTAAGGCCGCAGTCTCTCCTGGAGGCGTGGGTTCGAATCCCACTTCTGACAAACCTTTAAGTCCATTTTGTCTCTGCGTTCCTTCAGAATCTCAGCTAAAAATTGGCAGTGCATATAATATCTGAATAAGTACCAAACTTCAGTTTCAACTGCAAATGAATTTGCCCAATTCTGTCTTCAAGCTCTTATAATATTCTTCTAGCACTAGTGGTGTTTTATGTGTTTTTTGGGGGGTGCCTCAAAAATCCCTTTTATTGAAGAAATGGCTTACATTCAGTCTTGTGATATTTTTGGTTTCCAATAAGTAGATTTTTAATTTTATGTAACCTCATTTTCTAATGATCCATTCAAGAGATGTTTCCACTATGAAATGAAGAGCAAGGGGAAAGAGCACAAATGATAGAGCGAGTGAGTGAGATGGGGTGTTGAGGAAGGAGAGAATGAAACAAAGACAGAGTGAGTGAACGGCAGGTAGGCATAGAAGAGGAGACTAGAAGTGAAAGTGACTTGCTTTTCCCTGCTCTTGACCTCCCACCCATCTCAAACCAATCACAAACATACCTTCTATGCAACGTTGGTATGCAGAACTTCACTCCTCAGCCAGTGAGGGTGAGTCCCAAGCCAGGGGCTAGAGAGCAAAAGAATGGATGTGCTCAGACGTTCCTTGCTAGGGACAGTTGATCTGAAACAAGGCCTGCTCTCTTGTTTCCAGCAAGGATCTAGAAATTCTGCATGAATGTGCAAGGCACATTGCCAGCATAAATTTGCATAAACTGCCCCACCTTCTGCCTTCCTACTTCCTGAGCAGTAGTTGTTTGTGTATAGAGAGAAAGGTCGCAGGCAAGGTAATTTTGTGAGTAGGATACAGAACCCTAAATAGCTGGTGAGAGGTATAAGTTATTCTAAAAGCATAAAAACAGTACACCTGTGAAATGAAATGCTTTCATATGTGATCTTCTGTGTTTATTGTCCTGTGCAAAAAGTTGCACCTTGTGTTTGAAGGTTGAAATTATTTCAAGCGTGCATGGACGCAGAAATTTCTGAGTTACTTTTATACATTTCTTAGGACTCTTCACTGTCAGGATGGCCGAGTGGTCTAAGGTGCTGTGTTTAGGCTGCAGTCTCCTCTGGAGGCGTGGGTTCGAATCCCACTTCTGAAATGACTTTTGGAGATATAATCTTCTTCATCAGGATAACATCTGATGGAAGTTGCATCTGTTCGTCTTCACCTGGGACGTTATTCCGTCCTCGTCTAGTCAAGAGAGCTTGGGTTTCTCATATATTTCTGTTGTACAAAATCTTGCTGATAAAGTGCAATCCTTACCAAATGAGCTTAGGACCCATGTTAGAGCTCATCTAGAAGAGTCATGCTCTTGTATTCCCTGGCCAGACAGGCCATGCAAATTTGGAAGAATGCCAAGCACCTGGTAGACAGCTGTACTTCAGCACACTTACAGCAATGTCCTCAGGGCTGTGATCAGGGGCTGCTTAGATTTGCGTATTCCACCCTATGTTGTGACATTGAGCTCCCTTGTTGAATTTGCTTTAGTCAGCCAAGATGTGGCTGTTGACTCAGTTTCAAAGCAGCTTTGGGCCGTTCAAGTGGCTGGTGAATAGCACTTTCTCTTTGTACGCCTTAAAGGTCTAAAGAGTTCTTCATAGGTACTGCTCTGTATGGATTGTTCAAAGATCTGTTGGAAATGCTTATAATGGGATAAATAAATTGAGGGCATGCCTTTTCGGTACCAAACTTGCATGGCTGCCTGGCTTGTGGAAGGTGCTGCAAATGCAAGTCAGGTTGGCCGAGTGGTCTAAGGCGCTGCGTTCAGGTCGCAGTCTCTTCTGGAGGCGTGGGTTCATATCCCACTTCTGACAAACCTGTGTTTAATCTTCTTTTTTCTTGAGGGAGAAAATGAGATCATTTCCCTCACATGGGCTTATATGGTTGTCTTTTTGGAAAAGTGCAGTGAGTTTTTTTCTTGCTATAGCCACTTATGGCCTAAGATGTGTGTTTTTTTTGTTCACACTATCTTTCTCACTATGTAGATGGACAAGCAACATGTGGTCAGGATGGCCGAGTGGTCTAAGGCGCTGCGTTAAGGCCGCAGTCTCTCCTGGAGGCGTGGGTTCGAATCCCACTTCTGACAAAACTTTAAGTCCATTTTGTCTCTGCGTTCCTTCAGAATCTCAGCTAAAAATTGGCAGTGCATATAATATCTGAATAAGTACCAAACTTCAGTTTCAACTGCAAATGAATTTGCCCAATTCTGTCTTCAAGCTCTTATAATATTCTTCTAGCACTAGTGGTGTTTTATGTGTTTTTTGGGGGGTGCCTAAAAAATCCCTTTTATTGAAGAAATGGCTTACATTCAGTCTTGTGATATTTTTGGTTTCCAATAAGTAGATTTTTAATTTTATGTAACCTCATTTTCTAATGATCCATTCAAGAGATGTTTCCACTATGAAATGAAGAGCAAGGGGAAAGAGCACAAATGATAGAGCGAGTGAGTGAGATGGGGTGTTGAGGAAGGAGAGAATGAAACAAAGACAGAGTGAGTGAACGGCAGGTAGGCATAGAAGAGGAGACTAGAAGTGAAGGTGACTTGCTTTTCCCTGCTCTTGACCTCCCACCCATCTCAAACCAATCACAAACATACCTTCTATGCAACGTTGGTATGCAGAACTTCACTCCTCAGCCAGTGAGGGTGCGTCCCAAGCCAGGGGCTAGAGAGCAAAAGAATGGATGTGCTCAGACGTTCCTTGCTAGGGACAGTTGATCTGAAACAATGCCTGCTCTCTTGTTTCCAGCAAGGATCTAGAAATTCTGCATGAATCTGCAAGGCACATTGACAGCATAAATTTGCATAAACTGCCCCACCTTCTGCCTTCCTACTTCCTGAGCAGTAGTTGTTTGTGTATAAAGAGAGAGGTCGCAGGCAAGGTAATTTTGTGAGTAGGATACAGAACCCTAAATAGCTGGTGAGAGGTATAAGTTATTCTAAAAGCATAAAAACAGTACACCTGTGAAATGAAATGCTTTCATATGTGATCTTCTGTGTTTATTGTCCTGTGCAAAAAGTTGCACCTTGTGTTTGAAGGTTGAAATTATTTCAAGCTTGCATGGACGCAAAAATTTCTGAGTGACTTTTATACATTTCTTAGGACTCTCCACTGTCAGGATGGCTGAGTGGTCTAAGGCGCTGTGTTTATGCCGCAGTCTCCTCTGGAGGCGTGGGTTCGAATCCCACTTCTGACATGACTTTTGGAGATATAATCTTCTTCATCAGGATAACATCTGATGGAAGTTGCATCTGTTCATCTTCACCTGGGACGTTATTCCGTCCTCGTCTAGTCAAGAGAGCTTGGGTTTCTCATATTTTTCTGTTGTACAAAGTCTTGCTGATAAAGTGCAACCCTTACCAAATGAGCTTAGGACCCATGTAAGAGCTCATCTAGAAGAGTCATGCTCTTGTATTCCCTGGCCAGACAGGCCATGCAAATTTGGAAGAATGCCAAGCACCTGGTAGACAGCTGTACTCCAGCACACTTACAGCAATGTCCTCAGGGCTGTGATCAGGGGCTGCTTAGATTTGCGTATTCTACCCTATGTTGTGACATTGAGCTCCCTTGTTGAATTTGCTTTAGTCAGCCAAGATGTGGCTGTTGACTCAATTTCAAAGCAGCTTTGCGCCGTTCAAGTGGCTGGTGAATAGCACTTTCTCTTTGTACGCTTTAAAGGTCTAAAGAGTTCTTCATAGGTACTGCTCTGTATGGATTGTTCAAAGATCTGTTGGAAATGCTTATAATGGGATAAATAAATTGAGGGCATGCCTTTTCGGTACCAAACTTGCATGGCTGTCTGGCTTGTGGAAGGTGCTGCAAATGCAAGTCAGGATGGCCGACTGGTCTAAGGCGCTGCCTTCAGGTCGCAGTCTCTTCTGGAGGCGTGGGTTCAAATCCTACTTCTGACAAACCTGTGTTTAATCTTCTTTTTTCTTGAGGGAGAAAATCAGATCATTTCCCTCACATGGGCTTATATGTTTGTCTTTTTGGAAAAGTGCAGTGAGTTTTTTTCTCTCTATAGCCACTTATGGCCTAAGATGAGTGTTTTTTTTGTTCACACTATCTTTCTCACTATGTAGATGGACAAGCAACATGTGGTCAGGATGGCCGAGTGGTCTAAGGCGCTGTGTTAAGGCCGCAGTCTCTCCTGGAGGCGTGGGTTCGAATCCCACTTCTGACAAAACTTTAAGTCCATTTTGTCTCTGCGTTCCTTCAGAATCTCAGCAAAAAATTGGCAGTGCATATAATATCTGAATAAGTACCAAACTTCAGTTTCAACTGCAAATGAATTTGCCCAATTCTGTCTTCAAGCTCTTATAATATTCTTGTAGCATTAGTGGTGTTTTATGTGTTTTTGGGGGGGTGCCTAAAAAATCCCTTTTATTGAAGAAATGGCTTACATTCAGTCTTGTGATATTTTTGGTTTCCAATAAGTAGATTTTTAATTTTATGTAACCTCTTTTTCTAATGATCCATTCAAGAGATGTTTCCACTATGAAATGAAGAGCAAGGGGAAAGAGCACAAATGATAGAGCCAGTGAGTGAGATGGGGTGTTGAGGAAGGAGAGAATGAAACAAAGACAGAGTGAGTGAACGGCAGGTAGGCATAGAAGAGGAGACTAGAAGTGAAGGTGACTTGCTTTTCCCTGCTCTTGACTTCCCACCCATCTCAAACCAATCACAAACATACCTTCTATGCAACGTTGGTATGCAGAACTTCACTCCTCAGCCAGTGAGGGTGAGTCCCAAGCCAGGGGCTAGAGAGCAAAAGAATGGATGTGCTCAGACGTTCCTTGCTAGGGACAGTTGATCTGAAACAAGGCCTGCTCTCTTGTTTCCAGCAAGGATCTAGAAATTCTGCATGAATCTGCAAGGCACATTGGCCCACATGCATCATTGTTACATTTTGCACTTCCTAATTTGCGAAAAATAAGGAATCGCAAATTAAGAAGTGCAAAATGCTATGCATCATTATTTTCGGTATTCATTTGTGATTCGGTAAAAATCACAATTTTTACCGAATCCCAAATGAATACCGAATTCTTAAGTTATTTTTCGCAATTCCCATTGATTCCTATGGGCCAAAAGGCCCATAGGAGTGAATGGGAAGGCATCAGCAAATTGCGAGTGGCACTTTGAAAATCTCATGGGTGCAGGGGGGGTCCAATGGACCCCACCATGCACCCCTGAAATGTATTTTTCGCATCATGTTTCACACACACATGTCCTAAGGACATGTGTGTGTGAAACATGAATGTTGAAAAAAAACCATTTACAGCATTTTAAACACTTTTTCCAAATTTACCGAGTGGTTCAACCACTCAGTAAATTTGGCACCCTAATTGCAAATTTGCACTTCTAAAAGTAATGATGCATTGCTTTTAAGAAATCGCACATCTGCGACTTCTTAAAAGCACCCGCAATTTTAGAACTCGCAAAAATGTTACGAATTCTAAAATTGCTTCATGCATCCCAAAAAGCACTTTTGCATTCGCAAACGGCCGATTTAAAGGAATCGCACCGTTTGCGACTACAAAAATGCTTGATGCATGTGGGCCATTGACAGCATACATTTGCATAAACTGCCCCACCTTCTGCCTTCCTACTTCCTGAGCAGTAGTTGTTTGTGTATAAAGAGAGAGGTCGCAGGCAAGATAATTTTGTGAGTAGGATACAGAACCCTAAATAGCTGGTGAGAGGTATAAGTTATTCTAAAAGCATAAAAACAGTACACCTGTGAAATGAAATGCTTTCATATGTGATCTTCTGTGTTTATTGTCCTGTGCAAAAAGTTGCACCTTGTGTTTGAAGGTTGAAATTATTTCAAGCTTGCATGGACGCAGAAATTTCTGAGTGACTTTTATACATTTGTTAGGACTCTTCACTGTCAGGATGGCCGAGTGGTCTAAGGTGCTGTGTTTAGGCTGCAGTCTCCTCTGGAGGCGTGGGTTCGAATCCCACTTCTGAAATGACTTTTGGAGATATAATCTTCTTCATCAGGATAACATCTGATGGAAGTTGCATCTGTTCGTCTTCACCTGGGACGTTATTCCGTCCTCGTCTAGTCAAGAGAGCTTGGGTTTCTCATATATTTCTGTTGTACAAAGTCTTGCTGATAAAGTGCAATCCTTACCAAATGAGCTTAGGACCCATGTTAGAGCTCATCTAGAAGAGTCATGCTCTTGTATTCCCTGGCCAGACAGGCCATGCAAATTTGGAAGAATGCCAAGCACCTGGTAGACAGCTGTACTCCACCACACTTACAGCAATGTCCTCAGGGCTGTGATCAGGGGCTGCTTAGATTTGCGTATTCCACCCTATGTTGTGACATTGAGCTCCCTTGTTGAATTTGCTTTAGTCAGCCAAGATGTGGCTGTTGACTCAGTTTCAAAGCAGCTTTGGGCCGTTCAAGTGGCTGGTGAATAGCACTTTCTCTTTGTACGCCTTAAAGGTCTAAAGAGTTCTTCATAGGTACTGCTCTGTATGGATTGTTCAAAGATCTGTTGGAAATGCTTATAATGGGATAAATAAATTGAGGGCATGCCTTTTCGGTACCAAACTTGCATGGCTGTCTGGCTTGTGGAAGGTGCTGCAAATGCAAGTCAGGATGGCCGAGTGGTCTAAGGCGCTGCGTTAAGGTTGCAGTCTCTTCTGGAGGTGTGGGTTCAAATCCCACTTCTGACAAACCTGTGTTTAATCTTCTTTTTTCTTGAGGGAGAAAATCAGATCATTTCCCTCACATGGGCTTATATGGTTGTCTTTTTGGAAAAGTGCAGTGAGTTTTTTTCTTGCTATAGCCACTTATGGCCTAAGATGTGTGTTTTTTTTGTTCACACTATCTTTCTCACTATGTAGATGGACAAGCAACATGTGGTCAGGATGGCCGAGTGGTCTAAGGCGCTGCGTTAAGGCCGCAGTCTCTCCAGGAGGCGTGGGTTTGAATCCCACTTCTGACAAAACTTTAAGTCCATTTTGTCTCTGCGTTCCTTCAGAATCTCAGCTAAAAATTGGCAGTGCATATAATATCTGAATAAGTACCAAACTTCAGTTTCAACTGCAAATGAATTTGCCCAATTCTGTCTTCAAGCTCTTCTAATATTCTTCTAGCACTAGTGGTGTTTTATGTGTTTTTTGGGGGGTGCCTAAAAAATCCCTTTTATTGAAGAAATGGCTTACATTCAGTCTTGTGATATTTTTGGTTTCCAATAAGTAGATTTTTAATTTTATGTAACCTCATTTTCTAATGATCCATTCAAGAGATGTTTCCACTATGAAATGAAGAGCAAGGGGAAAGAGCACAAATGATAGAGCGAGTGAGTGAGATGGGGTGTTGAGGAAGGAGAGAATGAAACAAAGACAGAGTGAGTGAACGGCAGGTAGGCATAGAAGAGGAGACTAGAAGTGAAAGTGACTTGCTTTTCCCTGCTCTTGACCTCCCACCCATCTCAAACCAATCACAAACATACCTTCTATGCAACGTTGGTATGCAGAACTTCACTCCTCAGCCTGTGAGGGTGAGTCCCAAGCCAGGGGCTAGAGAGCAAAAGAATGGATGTGCTCAGACGTTCCTTGCTAGGGACAGTTGATCTGAAACAAGGCCTGCTCTCTTGTTTCCAGCAAGGATCTAGAAATTCTGCATGAATGTGCAAGGCACATTGACAGCATAAATGTGCATAAACTGCCCCACCTTCTGCCTTCCTACTTCCTGAGCAGTAGTTGTTTGTGTATAGAGAGAAAGGTCGCAGGCAAGGTAATTTTGTGAGTAGGATACAGAACCCTAAATAGCTGGTGAGAGGTATAGGTTATTCTAAAAGCATAAAAACAGTACACCTGTGAAATGAAATGCTTTCATATGTGATCTTCTGTGTTTATTGTCCTGTGCAAAAAGTTGCACCTTGTGTTTGAAGGTTGAAATTATTTCAAGCTTGCATGGACGCAGAAATTTCTGAGTGACTTTTATACATTTCTTTGGACTCTTCACTGTCAGGATGGCCGAGTGGTCTAAGGTGCTGTGTTTAGGCTGCAGTCTCCTCTGGAGGCGTGGGTTCGAATCCCACTTCTGAAATGACTTTTGGAGATATAATCTTCTTCATCAGGATAACATCTGATGGAAGTTGCATCTGTTCGTCTTCACCTGGGACGTTATTCCGTCCTCGTCTAGTCAAGAGAGCTTGGGTTTCTCATATATTTCTGTTGTACAAAGTCTTGCTGATAAAGTGCAATCCTTACCAAATGAGCTTAGGACCCATGTTAGAGCTCATCTAGAAGAGTCATGCTCTTGTATTCCCTGGCCAGACAGGCCATGCAAATTTGGAAGAATGCCAAGCACCTGGTAGACAGCTGTACTTCAGCACACTTACAGCAATGTCCTCAGGGCTGTGATCAGGGGCTGCTTAGATTTGCGTATTCCACCCTATGTTGTGACATTGAGCTCCCTTGTTGAATTTGCTTTAGTCAGCCAAGATGTGGCTGTTGACTCAGTTTCAAAGCAGCTTTGGGCCGTTCAAGTGGCTGGTGAATAGCACTTTCTCTTTGTACGCCTTAAAGGTCTAAAGAGTTCTTCATAGGTACTGCTCTGTATGGATTGTTCAAAGATCTGTTGGAAATGCTTATAATGGGATAAATAAATTGAGGGCAGGCCTTTTCGGTACCAAACTTGCATGGCTGCCTGGCTTGTGGAAGGTGCTGCAAATGCAAGTCAGGTTGGCCGAGTGGTCTAAGGCGCTGCGTTCAGGTCGCAGTCTCTTCTGGAGGCGTGGGTTCAAATCCCACTTCTGACAAACCTGTCTTTAATCTTCTTTTTTCTTGAGGGAGAAAATCAGATCATTTCCCTCACATGGGCTTATATGGTTGTCTTTTTGGAAAAGTGCAGTGAGTTTTTTTCTTGCTATAGCCACTTATGGCCTAAGATGTGTGTTTTTTTTGTTCACACTATCTTTCTCACTATGTAGATGGACAAGCAACATGTGGTCAGGATGGCCGAGTGGTCTAAGGCGCTGCGTTAAGGCCGCAGTCTCTCCTGGAGGCGTGGGTTCGAATCCCACTTCTGACAAAACTTTAAGTCCATTTTGTCTCTGCGTTCCTTCAGAATCTCAGCTAAAAATTGGCAGTGCATATAATATCTGAATAAGTACCAAACTTCAGTTTCAACTGCAAATGAATTTGCCCAATTCTGTCTTCAAGCTCTTATAATATTCTTCTAGCACTAGTGGTGTTTTATGTGTTTTTTGGGGGGTGCCTAAAAAATCCCTTTTATTGAAGAAATGGCTTACATTCAGTCTTGTGATATTTTTGGTTTCCAATAAGTAGATTTTTAATTTTATGTAACCTCATTTTCTAATGATCCATTCAAGAGATGTTTCCACTATGAAATGAAGAGCAAGGGGAAAGAGCACAAATGATAGAGCGAGTGAGTGAGATGGGGTGTTGAGGAAGGAGAGAATGAAACAAAGACAGAGTGAGTGAACGGCAGGTAGGCATAGAAGAGGAGACTAGAAGTGAAGGTGACTTGCTTTTCCCTGCTCTTGACCTCCCACCCATCTCAAACCAATCACAAACATACCTTCTATGCAACGTTGGTATGCAGAACTTCACTCCTCAGCCAGTGAGGGTGCGTCCCAAGCCAGGGGCTAGAGAGCAAAAGAATGGATGTGCTCAGACGTTCCTTGCTAGGGACAGTTGATCTGAAACAATGCCTGCTCTCTTGTTTCCAGCAAGGATCTAGAAATTCTGCATGAATCTGCAAGGCACATTGACAGCATAAATTTGCATAAACTGCCCCACCTTCTGCCTTCCTACTTCCTGAGCAGTAGTTGTTTGTGTATAAAGAGAGAGGTCGCAGGCAAGATAATTTTGTGAGTAGGATACAGAACCCTAAATAGCTGGTGAGAGGTATAAGTTATTCTAAAAGCATAAAAACAGTACACCTGTGAAATGAAATGCTTTCATATGTGATCTTCTGTGTTTATTGTCCTGTGCAAAAAGTTGCACCTTGTGTTTGAAGGTTGAAATTATTTCAAGCTTGCATGGACGCAGAAATTTCTGAGTGACTTTTATACATTTCTTAGGACTCTTCACTGTCAGGATGGCCGAGTGGTCTAAGGTGCTGTGTTTAGGCTGCAGTCTCCTCTGGAGGCGTGGGTTCGAATCCCACTTCTGAAATGACTTTTGGAGATATAATCTTCTTCATCAGGATAACATCTGATGGAAGTTGCATCTGTTCGTCTTCACCTGGGACGTTATTCCGTCCTCGTCTAGTCAAGAGAGCTTGGGTTTCTCATATATTTCTGTTGTACAAAGTCTTGCTGATAAAGTGCAATCCTTACCAAATGAGCTTAGGACCCATGTTAGAGCTCATCTAGAAGAGTCATGCTCTTGTATTCCCTGGCCAGACAGGCCATGCAAATTTGGAAGAATGCCAAGCACCTGGTAGACAGCTGTACTCCAGCACACTTACAGCAATGTCCTCAGGGCTGTGATCAGGGGCTGCTTAGATTTGCGTATTCCACCCTATGTTGTGACATTGAGCTCCCTTGTTGAATTTGCTTTAGTCAGCCAAGATGTGGCTGTTGACTCAGTTTCAAAGCAGCTTTGGGCCGTTCAAGTGGCTGGTGAATAGCACTTTCTCTTTGTACGCCTTAAAGGTCTAAAGAGTTCTTCATAGGTACTGCTCTGTATGGATTGTTCAAAGATCTGTTGGAAATGCTTATAATGGGATAAATAAATTGAGGGCATGCCTTTTCGGTACCAAACTTGCATGGCTGTCTGGCTTGTGGAAGGTGCTGCAAATGCAAGTCAGGATGGCCGAGTGGTCTAAGGCGCTGCGTTAAGGTTGCAGTCTCTTCTGGAGGTGTGGGTTCAAATCCCACTTCTGACAAACCTGTGTTTAATCTTCTTTTTTCTTGAGGGAGAAAATCAGATCATTTCCCTCACATGGGCTTATATGGTTGTCTTTTTGGAAAAGTGCAGTGAGTTTTTTTCTTGCTATAGCCACTTATGGCCTAAGATGTGTGTTTTTTTTGTTCACACTATCTTTCTCACTATGTAGATGGACAAGCAACATGTGGTCAGGATGGCCGAGTGGTCTAAGGCGCTGCGTTAAGGCCGCAGTCTCTCCAGGAGGCGTGGGTTTGAATCCCACTTCTGACAAAACTTTAAGTCCATTTTGTCTCTGCGTTCCTTCAGAATCTCAGCTAAAAATTGGCAGTGCATATAATATCTGAATAAGTACCAAACTTCAGTTTCAACTGCAAATGAATTTGCCCAATTCTGTCTTCAAGCTCTTCTAATATTCTTCTAGCACTAGTGGTGTTTTATGTGTTTTTTGGGGGGTGCCTAAAAAATCCCTTTTATTGAAGAAATGGCTTACATTCAGTCTTGTGATATTTTTGGTTTCCAATAAGTAGATTTTTAATTTTATGTAACCTCATTTTCTAATGATCCATTCAAGAGATGTTTCCACTATGAAATGAAGAGCAAGGGGAAAGAGCACAAATGATAGAGCGAGTGAGTGAGATGGGGTGTTGAGGAAGGAGAGAATGAAACAAAGACAGAGTGAGTGAACGGCAGGTAGGCATAGAAGAGGAGACTAGAAGTGAAAGTGACTTGTTTTTTTTTTTCCTGCTCTTGACCTCCCACCCATCTCAAACCAATCACAAACATACCTTCTATGCAACGTTGGTATGCAGAACTTCACTCCTCAGCCAGTGAGGGTGAGTCCCAAGGCAGGGGCTAGAGAGCAAAAGAATGGATGTGCTCAGACGTTCCTTGCTAGGGACAGTTGATCTGAAACAAGGCCTGCTCTCTTGTTTCCAGCAAGGATCTAGAAATTCTGCATGAATCTGCAAGGCACATTGACAGCATAAATTTGCATAAACTGCCCCACCTTCTGCCTTCCTACTTCCTGAGCAGTAGTTGTTTGTGTATAAAGAGAGAGGTCGCTGGCAAAATAATTTTGTGAGTAGGATACAGAACCCTAAATAGCTGGTGAGAGGTATAAGTTATTCTAAAAGCATAAAAACAGTACACCTGTGAAATGAAATGCTTTCATATGTGATCTTCTGTGTTTATTGTCCTGTGCAAAAAGTTGCACCTTGTGTTTGAAGGTTGAAATTATTTCAAGCTTGCATGGACGCAGAAATTTCAGAGTGACTTTTATACATTTCTTAGGACTCTTCACTGTCAGGATGGCCGAGTGGTCTAAGGCGCTGTGCTTAGGCTGCAGTCTCCTCTGGAGGCGTGGGTTCGAATCCCACTTCTGAAATGACTTTTGGAGATATAATCTTCTTCATCAGGATAACATCTGATGGAAGTTGCTTCCGTTCGTCTTCACCTGGGACGTTATTCTGTCCTCGTCTAGTCAAAGAGATTGGGTTTCTCATATATTTCTGTTGTACAAAGTCTTGCTGATAAAGTGCAATCCTTACCAAATGAGCTTATGACCCATGTAAGAGCTCATCTAGAAGAGTCATTCTCTTGTATTCCCTGGCCAGACAGGCCATACAAATTTGGAAGAATGCCAAGCACCTGGTAGACAGCTGGACTCCAGCACACTTACAGCAATTTCCTCAGGGCAGTGATCAGGGGCTGCTTAGATTTGCGAATTCCACCCTATGTTGTGACATTGAGATCCCTTGTTGAATTTGCTTTAGTCAGCCAAGATGTGGCTATTGACTCAATTTCAAAGCAGCTTTGGGCCGTTCAAGTGGCTGGTGAATAGCACTTTCTCTTTGTACTCATTAAAGGTCTAAAGAGTTCTTCATAGGTACTGCTCTGTATGGATTGTTCAAAGATCTGTTGGAAATGCTTATAATGGGATAAATAAATTGAGGGCATGCCTTTTCGGTGCCCCACTTGCATGGCTGTCTGGCTTGTGGAAGGTGCTGCAAATGCAAGTCAGGATGGCCAAGTCGTCTAAGGCGCTGTGTTCAGGTCGCAGTCTCTTCTGGAGGCGTGGGTTCAAATCCCACTTCTGACAAACCTGTGTTTAATCTTCTTTTTTCTTGAGGGAGAAAATCAGATCATTTCCCACATGGGCTTATATGGTTGTCTTTTTGGAAAAGTGCAGTGAGTTTTTTTCTTGCTATAGCCACTCATGGCCTAAGATGTGTGTTTTTTTTGTTCACACTATCTTTCTCACTATGTAGATGAACAAGCAACATGTGGTCAGGATGGCCGAGTGGTCTAAGGCGCTGCGTTAAGGTCGCAGTCTCTTCTGGAGGCGTGGGTTCAAATCCTACTTCTGACAAACCTGTGTTTAATCTTCTTTTTTCTTGAGGGAGAAAATCAGATCATTTCCCTCACATGGGCTTATATGGTTGTCTTTTTGGAAAAGTGCAGTGAGTTTTTTTCTCTCTATAGCCACTTATGGCCTAAGATGAGTGTTTTTTTTGTTCACACTATCTTTCTCACTATGTAGATGGACAAGTAACATGTGGTCAGGATGGCCGAGTGGTCTAAGGTGCTGTGTTAAGGCCGCAGTCTCTCCTGGAGGCGTGGGTTCGAATCCCACTTCTGACAAAACTTTAAGTCCATTTTGTCTCTGCGTTCCTTCAGAATCTCAGCTAAAAATTGGCAGTGCATATAATATCTGAATAAGTACCAAACGTCCGTTTCAACTGCAAATGAATTTGCCCAATTCTGTCTTCAAGCTCTTCTAATATTCTTCTAGCACTAGTGGTGTTTTATGTGTTTTTTGGGGGTGCCTAAAAAATCCCTTTTATTGAAGAAATGGCTTACATTCAGTCTTGTGATATTTTTGGTTTCCAATAAGTAGATTTTTAATTTTATGTAACCTCATTTTCTAATGATCCATTCAAGAGATGTTTCCACTATGAAATGAAGAGCAAGGGGAAAGAGCTCAAATGATAGAGCCAGTGAGTGAGATGGGGTGTTGAGGAAGGAGAGAATGAAACAAAGACAGAGTGAGTGAACGGCAGGTAGGCATAGAAGAGGAGTCTAGAAGTGAAGGTGACTTGCTTTTCCCTGCTCTTGACCTCCCACCCATCTCAAACCAATCACAAACATACCTTCTATGCAACGTTGGTATGCAGAACTTCACTCCTCAGCCAGTGAGGGTGAGTCCCAAGCCAGGGGCTAGAGAGCAAAAGAATGGATGTGCTCAGACGTTCCTTGCTAGGGACAGTTGATCTGAAACAAGGCCTGCTCTCTTGTTTCCAGCAAGGATCTAGAAATTCTGCATGAATCTGCAAGGCACATTGACAGCATAAATTTGCATAAACTGCCCCACCTTCTGCCTTCCTACTTCCTGAGCAGTAGTTGTTTGTGTATAAAGAGAGAGGTCGCAGGCAAGATAATTTTGTGAGTAGGATACAGAACCCTAAATAGCTGGTGAGAGGTATAAGTTATTCTAAAAGCATAAAAACAGTACACCTGTGAAATGAAATGCTTTCATATGTGATCTTCTGTGTTTATTGTCCTGTGCAAAAAGTTGAACCTTGTGTTTGAAGGTTGAAATTATTTCAAGCTTGCATGGACGCAGAAATTTCTGAGTGACTTTTATACATTTCTTAGGACTCTTCACTGTCAGGATGGCCGAGTGGTCTAAGGCGCTGTGTTTAGGCCGCAGTCTCCTCTGGAGATGTGGGTTCGAATCCCACTTCTGAAATGACTTTTGGAGATATAATCTTCTTCATCAGGATAACATCTGATGGAAATTGCTTCTGTTCATCTTCACCTGGGACGTTATTCTGTCCTCGTCTAGTCAAGAGAGCTTGGGTTTCTCATATATTTCTGTTGTACAAAGTCTTGCTGATAAAGTGCAATCCTTACCAAATGAGCTTATGACCCATGTAAGAGCTCATCTAGAAGAGTCATTCTCTTGTATTCCCTGGCCAGACAGGCCATACAAATTTGGAAGAATGCCAAGCACCTGGTAGACAGCTGGACTCCAGAACACTTTCAGCAATTTCCTCAGGGCAGTGATCAGGGGCTGCTTAGATTTGCGAATTCCACCCTATGTTGTGACATTGAGATCCCTTGTTGAATTTGCTTTAGTCAGCCAAGATGTGGCTATTGACTCAATTTCAAAGCAGCTTTTGCCGTTCAAGTGGCTGGTGAATAGCACTTTCTCTTTGTACGCTTTAAAGGTCTAAAGAGTTCTTCATAGGTACTGCTCTGTATGGATTGTTCAAAGATCTGTTGGATATGCTTATAATGGGATAAATAAATTGAGGGCATGCCTTTTCGGTACCAAACTTGCATGGCTGTCTGGCTTGTGGAAGGTGCTGCAAATGCAAGTCAGGATGGCCGAGTGGTCTAAGGCGCTGCGTTCAGGTCGCAGTCTCTTCTGGAGGCCTGGGTTCAAATCCCACTTCTGACAAACCTTTGTTTAATCTTCTTTTTTCTTGAGGGAGAAAATCAGATCATTTCCCTCACATGGGCTTATATGGTTGTCTTTTTGGAAAAGTGCAGTGAGTTTTTTTCTTGCTATAGCCACTTATGGCATAAGATGTGTGTTTTTTTTGTTCACACCATCTTTCTCACTATGTAGATGGACAAGCAACATGTGGGCAGGATGGCCGTGTCGTCTAAGGCGCTGCGTTAAGGCCGCAGTCTCTCTTGGAGGCTTGGGTTCGAATCCCACTTCTGACAAAACTTTAAGTCCATTTTGTCTCTGCGTTCCTTCAGAATCTCAGCTAAAAATTGGCAGTGCATATAATATCTGAATAAGTACCAAACTTCAGTTTCAACTGCAAATGAATTTGCCCAATTCTGTCTTCAAGCTCTTATAATATTCTTCTAGCACTAGTGGTGTTTTATGTGTTTTTTGGGGGGTGCCTAAAAAATCCCTTTTATTGAAGAAATGGCTTACATTCAGTCTTGTGATATTTTTGGTTTCCAATAAGTAGATTTTTAATTTTATGTAACCTCATTTTCTAATGATCCATTCAAGAGATGTTTCCACTATGAAATGAAGAGCAAGGGGAAAGAGCACAAATGATAGAGCCAGTGAGTGAGATGGGGTGTTGAGGAAGGAGAGAATGAAACAAAGACAGAGTGAGTGAACGGCAGGTAGGCATAGAAGAGGAGACTAGAAGTGAAGGTGACTTGCTTTTCCCTGCTCTTGACCTCCCACCCATCTCAAACCAATCACAAACATACCTTCTATGCAACGTTGGTATGCAGAACTTCACTCCTCAGCCAGTGAGGGTGAGTCCCAAGCCAGGGGCTAGAGAGCAAAAGAATGGATGTGCTCAGACGTTCCTTGCTAGGGACAGTTGATCTGAAACAAGGCCTGCTCTCTTGTTTCCAGCAAGGATCTAGAAATTCTGCATGAATGTGCAAGGCACATTGACAGCATAAATTTGCATAAACTGCCCCACCTTCTGCCTTCCTACTTCCTGGGCAGTAGTTGTTTGTGTATAAAGAGAGAGGTCGCAGGCAAGATAATTTTGTGAGTAGGATACAGAACCCTAAATAGCTGGTGAGAGGTATAAGTTATTCTAAAAGCATAAAAACAGTACACCTGTGAAATGAAATGCTTTCATATGTGATCTTCTGTGTTTATTGTCCTGTGCAAAAAGTTGCACCTTGTGTTTGAAGGTTGAAATTATTTCAAGCTTGCATGGACGCAGAAATTTCTGAGTGACTTTTATACATTTCTTAGGACTCTTCACTGTCAGGATGGCCGAGTGGTCTAAGGCGCTGTGTTTAGGCTGCAGTCTCCTCTGGAGGCGTGGGTTCGAATCCCACTTCTGAAATGACTTTTGGAGATATAATCTTCTTCATCAGGATAACATCTGATGGAAGTTGCATCTGTTCGTCTTCACCTGGGACGTTATTCCGTCCTCGTCTAATCAAGAGAGCTTGGGTTTCTCATATATTTCTGTTGTACAAAGTCTTGCTGATAAAGTGCAATCCTTACCAAATGAGCTTAGGACCCATGTAAGAGCTCATCTAGAAGAGTCATGCTCTTGTATTCCCTGGCCAGACAGGCCATGCAAATTTGGAAGAATGCCAAGCACCTGGTAGACAGCTGTACTCCAGCACACTTACAGCAATGTCCTCAGGGCTGTGATCAGGGGCTGCTTAGATTTGCGTATTCCACCCTATGTTGTGACATTGAGCTCCCTTGTTGAATTTGCTTTAGTCAGCCAAGATGTGGCTGTTGACTCAATTTCAAAGCAGCTTTGGGCCGTTCAAGTGGCTGGTGAATAGCACTTTCTCTTTGTACGCTTTAAAGGTCTAAAGAGTTCTTCATAGGTACTGCTCTGTTTGGATTGTTCAAAGATCTGTTGGAAATGCTTATAATGGGATAAATAAATTGAGGGCATGCCTTTTCGGTACCAAACTTGCATGGCTGTCTGGCTTGTGGAAGGTGCTGCAAATGCAAGTCAGGATGGCCGAGTGGTCAAAGGCGCTGCGTTCAGGTCGCAGTCTCTTCTGGAGGCGTGGGTTCAAATCCCACTTCTGACAAACCTGTGTTTAATCTTCTTTTTTCTTGAGGGAGAAAATCAGATCATTTCCCTCACATGGTCTTATATGGTTGTCTTTTTGGAAAAGTGCAGTGAGTTTTTTTCTTGCTATAGCCACTTATGGCCTAAGATGTGTGTTTTTTTTGTTCACACTATCTTTCTCACTATGTAGATGGACAAGCAACATGTGGTCAGGATGGCCGAGTGGTCTAAGGCGCTGCGTTAAGGCCGCAGTCTCTCCTGGAGGCGTGGGTTCGAATCCCACTTCTGACAAAACTTTAAGTCCATTTTGTCTCTGCGTTCCTTCAGAATCTCAGCTAAAAATTGGCAGTGCATATAATATCTGAATAAGTACCAAACTTCAGTTTCAACTGCAAATGAATTTGCCCAATTCTGTCTTCAAGCTCTTATAATATTCTTCTAGCACTAGTGGTGTTTTATGTGTTTTTTGGGGGGTGCCGAAAAAAATCCCTTTTGTTGAAGAAATGGCTTACATTCAGTCTTGTGATATTTTTCGTTTCCAATAAGTAGATTTTTAATTTTATGTAACCTCATTTTCTAATGATCCATTCAAGAGATGTTTCCACTATGAAATGAAGAGCAAGGGGAAAGAGCACAAATGATAGAGTGAGTGAGTGCGATGGGGTGTTGAGGAAGGAGAGAATGAAACAAAGACAGAGTGAGTGAACGGCAGGTAGGCATAGAAGAGGAGACTAGAAGTGAAAGTGACTTGCTTTTCCCTGCTCTTGACCTCCCACCCATCTCAAACCAATCACAAACATACCTTCTATGCAACGTTGGTATTCAGAACTTCACTCCTCAGCCAGTGAGGGTGAGTCCCAAGCCAGGGGCTAGAGAGCAAAAGAATGGATGTGCTCAGACGTTCCTTGCTAGGGACAGTTGATCTGAAACAAGGCCTGCTCTCTTGTTTCCAGCAAGGATCTAGAAATTCTGCATGAATGTGCAAGGCACATTGACAGCATAAATTTGCATAAACTGCCCCACCTTCTGCCTTCCTACTTCCTGAGCAGTAGTTGTTTGTGTATAGAGAGAAAGGTCGCAGGCAAGGTAATTTTGTGAGTAGGATACAGAACCCTAAATAGCTGGTGAGAGGTATAAGTTATTCTAAAAGCATAGAAACAGTACACCTGTGAAATGAAATGCTTTCATATGTGATCTTCTGTGTTTTTTGTCCTGTGCAAAAAGTTGCACCTTGTGTTTGAAGGTTGAAAATATTTCAAGCTTGCATGGACGCAGAAATTTCTGAGTGACTTTTATACATTTCTTAGGACTCTTCACTGTCAGGATGGCCGAGAGGTCTAAGGCGCAGTGTTTAGGCCGCAGTCTCCTCTGGAGGCGTGGGTTCGAATCCCACTTCTGAAATGACTTTTGGAGATATAATCTTCTTCATCAGGATAACATCTGATGGAAGTTGCTTCTGTTCGTCTTCACCTGGGACGTTATTCCGTCCTCGTCTAGTCAAGAGAGCTTGGGTTTCTCATATATTTCTGTTGTACAAAGTCTTGCTGATAAAGTGCAATCCTTACCAAATGAGCTTAGGACCCATGTAAGAGCTCATCTAGAAGAGTCATGCTCTTGTATTCCCTGGATAGACAGGCCATGCAAATTTGGAAGAATGCCAAGCACCTGGTAGACAGCTGTACTCCAGCACACTTACAGCAATGTCCTCAGGGCTGTGATCAGGGGCTGCTTAGATTTGCGTATTCCACCCTATGTTGTGACATTGAGCTCCCTTCTTGAATTTGCTTTAGTCAGCCAAGATGTGGCTGTTGACTCAATTTCAAAGCAGCTTTGGGCCGTTCAAGTGGCTGGTGAATAGCACTTTCTCTTTGTACGCTTTAAAGGTCTAAAGAGTTCTTCATAGGTACTGCTCTGTATGGATTGTTCAAAGATCTGTTGGAAATGCTTATAATGGGATAAATAAATTGAGGGCATGCCTTTTCGGTACCAAACTTGCATGGCTGTCTGGCTTGTGGAAGGTGCTGCAACTGCAAGTCAGGATGGCCGAGTGGTCTAAGGCGCTGCGTTCAGGTCGCAGTCTCTTCTGGAGGCGTGAGTTCAAATCCCACTTCTGACAAACCTGTGTTTAATCTTCTTTTGTCCTTGAGGGAGAAAATCAGATCATTTCCCTCACATCGGCTTATATGGTTGTCTTTTTGGAAAAGTGCAGTGAGTTTTTTTCTTGCTATAGCCACTTATGGCCTAAGATGTGTGTTTTTTTTGTTCACACTATCTTTCTCACTATGTAGATGGACAAGCACCATGTGGTCAGGATGGCCGAGTGGTCTAAGGCGCTGCGTTAAGGCCGCAGTCTCTCTTGGAGGCTTGGGTTCGAATCCCACTTCTGACAAAACTTTAAGTCCATTTTGTCTCTGCGTTCCTTCAGAATCTCAGCTAAAAATTGGCAGTGCATATAATATCTGAATAAGTACCAAACTTCAGTTTCAACTGCAAATGAATTTGCCCAATTATGTCTTCAAGCTCGTATAATATTCTTCTAGCACTAGTGGTGTTTTATGTGTTTTTTGGGGGGTGCCTAAAAAATCCCTTTTATTGAAGAAATGGCTTACATTCAGTCTTGTGATATTTTTGGTTTCCAATAAGTAGATTTTTAATTTTATGTAACCTCATTTTCTAATGATCCATTCAAGAGATGTTTCCACTATGAAATGAAGAGCAAGGGGAAAGAGCACAAATGATAGAGCGAGTGAGTGAGATGGGGTGTTGAGGAAGGAGAGAATGAAACAAAGACAGAGTGAGTGAACGGCAGGTAGGCATAGAAGAGGAGACTAGAAGTGAAGGTGACTTGTTTTTTTTCCTGCTCTTGACCTCCCACCCATCTCAAACCAATCACAAACATACCTTCTATGCAACGTTGGTATGCAGAACTTCACTCCTCAGCCAGTGAGGGTGAGTCCCAAGCCAGGGGCTAGAGAGCAAAAGAATGGATGTGCTCAGACGTTCCTTGCTAGGGACAGTTGATCTGAAACAAGGCCTGCTCTCTTGTTTCCAGCAAGGATCTAGAAATTCTGCATGAATCTGCAAGGCACATTGACAGCATAAATTTGCATAAACTGCCCCACCTTCTGCCTTCCTACTTCCTGAGCAGTAGTTGTTTGTGTATAGAGAGAAAGGTCGCAGGCAAGGTAATTTTGTGAGTAGGATACAGAACCCTAAATAGCTGGTGAGAGGTATAAGTTATTCTAAAAGCATAAAAACAGTACACCTGTGAAATGAAATGCTTTCATATGTGATCTTCTGTGTTTATTGTCCTGTGCAAAAAGTTGCACCTTGTGTTTGAAGGTTGAAATTATTTCAAGCTTGCATGGACGCAGAAATTTCTGAGTGACTTTTATACATTTCTTAGGACTCTTCACTGTCAGGATGGCGGAGTGGTCTAAGGCGCTGTGTTTAGGCTGCAGTCTCCTCTGGAGGCGTGGGTTCGACTCCCACTTCTGAAATGACTTTTGGAGATATAATCTTCTTCATCAGGATAACATCTGATGGAAGTTGCATCTGTTCGTCTTCACCTGGGACGTTATTCCGTCCTCGTCTAGTCAAGAGAGCTTGGGTTTCTCATATATTTCTGTTGTACAAAGTCTTGCTGATAAAGTGCAATCCTTACCAAATGAGCTTAGGACCCATGTAAGAGCTCATCTAGAAGAGTCATGCTCTTGTATTCCCTGGCCAGACAGGCCATGCAAATTTGGAAGAATGCCAAGCACCTGGTAGACAGCTGTACTCCAGCACACTTACAGCAATGTCCTTAGGGCTGTGATCAGGGGCTGCTTAGATTTGCGTATTCCACCCTATGTTGTGACATTGAGCTCCCTTGTTGAATTTGCTTTAGTCAGCCAAGATGTGGCTGTTGACTCAATTTCAAAGTAGCTTTGGGCCGTTCAAGTGGCTGGTGAATAGCACTTTCTCTTTGTACGCTTTAAAGGTCTAAAGAGTTCTTCATAGGTACTGCTCTGTATGGATTGTTCAAAGATCTGTTGGAAATGCTTATAATGGGATAAATAAATTGAGGGCATGCCTTTTCGGTACCAAACTTGCATGGCTGTCTGGCTTGTGTAAGGTGCTGCAAATGCAAGTCAGGATGGCCGAGTGGTCTAAGGCGCTGCGTTCAGGTCGCAGTCTCTTCTGGAGGCGTGGGTTCAAATCCCACTTCTGACAAACCTGTGTTTAATCTTCTTTTTTCTTGAGGGAGAAAATCAGATCATTTCCCTCACATGGGCTTATATGGTTGTCTTTTTGGAAAAGTGCAGTGAGTTTTTTTCTTGCTATAGCCACTTATGGCCTAAGATGTGTGTTTTTTTTTGTTCACACTATCTTTCTCACTATGTAGATGGACAAGCAACATGTGGTCAGGATGGCCGAGTGGTCTAAGGCGCTGCGTTAAGGCCGCAGTCTCTCCAGGAGGCGTGGGTTCGAATCCCACTTCTGACAAAACTTTAAGTCCATTTTGTCTCTGCGTTCCTTCAGAATCTCAGCTAAAAATTGGCAGTGCATATAATATCTGAATAAGTACCAAACTTCAGTTTCAACTGCAAATGAATTTGCCCAATTCTGTCTTCAAGCTCGTATAATATTCTTCTAGCACTAGTGGTGTTTTATGTGTTTTTTGGGGGGTGCCTAAAAAATCCCTTTTATTGAAGAAATGGCTTACATTCAGTCTTGTGATATTTTTGGTTTCCAATAAGTAGATTTTTAATTTTATGTAACCTCATTTTCTAATGATCCATTCAAGAGATGTTTCCACTATGAAATGAAGAGCAAGGGGAAAGAGCACAAATGATAGAGTGAGTGAGTGAGATGGGGTGTTGAGGAAGGAGAGAATGAAACAAAGACAGAGTGAGTGAACGGCAGGTAGGCATAGAAGAGGAGACTAGAAGTGAAAGTGACTTGCTTTTCCCTGCTCTTGACCTCCCACCCATCTCAAACCAATCACAAACATACCTTCTATGCAACGTTGGTATGCAGAACTTCACTCCTCAGCCAGTGAGGGTGAGTCCCAAGCCAGGGGCTAGAGAGCAAAAGAATGGATGTGCTGAGACGTTCCTTGCTAGGGACAGTTGATCTGAAACAAGGCCTGCTCTCTTGTTTCCAGCAAGGATCTAGAAATTCTGCATGAATGTGCAAGGCACATTGACAGCATGAATTTGCATAAACTGCCCCACCTTCTGCCTTCCTACTTCCTGAGCAGTAGTTGTTTGTGTATAGAGAGAAAGGTCGCAGGCAAGGTAATTTTGTGAGTAGGATACAGAACCCTAAATAGCTGGTGAGAGGTATAAGTTATTCTAAAAGCATAAAAACAGTACACCTGTGAAATGAAATGCTTTCATATGTGATCTTCTGTGTTTATTGTCCTGTGCAAAAAGTTGAACCTTATGTTTGAAGGTTGAAATTATTTCAAGCTTGCATGGACGCAGAAATTTCTGAGTGACTTTTATACATTTCTTAGGACTCTTCACTGTCAGGATGGCCGAGTGGTCTAAGGCGCTGTGTTTAGGCTGCAGTCTCCTCTGGAGGCGTGGGTTCGAAGCCCACTTCTGAAATGACTTTTGGAGATATAATCTTCTTCATCAGGATAACATCTGATGGACGTTGCTTCTGTTCGTCTTCACCTGGGACGTTATTCTGTCCTCGTCTAGTCAAGAGAGCTTGGGTTTCTCATATATTTCTGTTGTACAAAGTCTTGCTGATAAAGTGCAATCCTTACCAAATGAGCTTATGACCCATGTAAGAGCTCATCTAGAAGAGTCATTCTCTTGTATTCCCTGGCCAGACAGGCCATACAAATTTGGAAGAATGCCAAGCACCTGGTAGACAGCTGGACTCCAGAACACTTTCAGCAATTTCCTCAGGGCAGTGATCAGGGGCTGCTTAGATTTGCGAATTCCACCCTATGTTGTGACATTGAGATCCCTTGTTGAATTTGCTTTAGTCAGCCAAGATGTGGCTATTGACTCAATTTCAAAGCAGCTTTGGGCCGTTCAAGTGGCTGGTGAATAGCACTTTCTCTTTGTACTCATTAAAGGTCTAAAGAGTTTTTCATAGGTACTGCTCTGTATGGATTGTTCAAAGATCTGTTGGAAATGCTTATAATGGGATAAATAAATTTAGGGCATGCCTTTTCGGCACCCCACTTGCATGGCTGTCTGGCTTGTGGAAGGTGCTGCAAATGCAAGTCAGGATGGCCGAGTGGTCTAAGGCGCTGCGTTCAGGTCGCAGTCTCTTCTGGAGGCGTGGGTTCAAATCCCACTTCTGACAAACCTGTCTTTAATCTTCTTTTTTCTGGAGGGAGAAAATCAGATCATTTCCCTCACATGGGCTTATATGGTTGTCTTTTTGGAAAAGTGCAGTGAGTTTTTTTCTTACTATAGTCACTAATGGCCTAAGATGTGTGTTTTTTTGTTCACACTATCTTTCTCACTATGTAGATGAACAAGCAACATGTGGTCAGGATGGCCGAGTGGTCTAAGGCGCTGCGTTAAGGCAGCAGTCTCTCCTGGAGGCGTGGGTTCGAATCCCACTTCTGACAAAACTTTAAGTCCATTTTGTCTCTGCGTTCCTTCAGAATCTCAGCTAAAAATTGGCAGTGCATATAATATCTGAATAAGTACCAAACTTCAGTTTCAACTGCAAATGAATTTGCCCAATTCTGTCTTCAAGCTCGTATAATATTCTTCTAGCACTAGTGGTGTTTTATGTGTTTTTTGGGGGGTGCCTAAAAAATCCCTTTTATTGAAGAAATGGCTTACATTCAGTCTTGTGATATTTTTGGTTTCCAATAAGTAGATTCTTAATTTTATGTAACCTCATTTTCTAATGATCCATTCAAGAGATGTTTCCACTATGAAATGAAGAGCAAGGGGAAAGAGCACAAATGATAGAGCGAGTGAGTGAGATGGGGTGTTGAGGAAGGAGAGAATGAAACAAAGACAGAGTGAGTGAACGGCAGGTAGGCATAGAAGAGGAGACTAGAAGTGAAAGTGACTTGCTTTTCCCTGCTCTTGACCTCCCACCCATCTCAAACCAATCACAAACATACCTTCTATGCAACGTTGGTATGCAGAACTTCACTCCTCAGCCAGTGAGGGTGAGTCCCAAGCCAGGGGCTAGAGAGCAAAAGAATGGATGTGCTCAGACGTTCCTTGCTAGGGACAGTTGATCTGAAGCAAGGCCTGCTCTCTTGTTTCCAGCAAGGATCTAGAAATTCTGCATGAATGTGCAAGGCACATTGACAGCATGAATTTGCATAAACTGCCCCACCTTCTGCCTTCCTACTTCCTGAGCAGTAGTTGTTTGTGTATAGAGAGAAAGGTCGCAGGCAAGGTAATTTTGTGAGTAGGATACAGAACCCTAAATAGCTGGTGAGAGGTATAAGTTATTCTAAAAGCATAAAAACAGTACACCTGTGAAATGAAATGCTTTCATATGTGATCTTCTGTGTTTATTGTCCTGTGCAAAAAGTTGCACCTTGTGTTTGAAGGTTGAAATTATTTCAAGGTTGCATGGACGCAGAAATTTCTGAGTGACTTTTATACATTTCTTAGGACTCTTCACTGTCAGGATGGCCGAGTGGTCTAAGGTGCTGTGTTTAGGCCGCAGTCTCCTCTGGAGGCGTGGGTTCGAATCCCACTTCTGAAATGACTTTTGGAGATATAATCTTCTTCATCAGGATAACATCTGATGGAAGTTGCTTCTGTTCGTCTTCACCTGGGACGTTATTCTGTCCTCGTCTAGTCAAGAGAGCTTGGGTTTCTCATATATTTCTGTTGTACAAAGTCTTGCTGATAAAGTGCAATCCTTACCAAATGAGCTTATGACCCATGTAAGAGCTCATCTAGAAGAGTCATTCTCTTGTATTCCCTGGCCAGACAGGCCATACAAATTTGGAAGAATGCCAAGCACCTGGTAGACAGCTGGACTCCAGAACACTTACAGCAATTTCCTCAGGGCAGTGATCAGGGGCTGCTTAGATTTGCGAATTCCACCCTATGTTGTGACATTGAGATCCCTTGTTGAATTTGCTTTAGTCAGCCAAGATGTGGCTATTGACTCAATTTCAAAACAGCTTTGGGCCGTTCAAGTGGCTGGTGAATAGCACTTTCTCTTTGTACTCATTAAAGGTCTAAAGAGTTCTTCATAGGTACTGCTCTGTATGGATTGTTCAAAGATCTGTTGGAAATGCTTATAATGGGATAAATAAATTTAGGGCATGCCTTTTCGGTACCCCACTTGCATGGCTGTCTGGCTTGTGGAAGGTGCTGCAAATGCAAGTCAGGATGGCGGAGTGGTCTACGGCGCTGCGTTGAGGTCGCAGTCTCTTCTGGAGGCGTGGGTTCAAATCCCACTTCTGACAAACCTGTGTTTAATCTTCTTTTTTCTTGAGGGAGAAAATCAGATCATTTCCCTCACATGGGCTTATATGGTTGTCTTTTTGGAAAAGTGCAGTGAGTTTTTTTCTTGCTATAGCCACTCATGGCCTAAGATGTGTGTTTTTTTTGTTCACACTATCTTTCTCACTATGTAGATGAAGAAGCAACATGTGGTCAGGATGGCCGAGTGGTCTAAGGCGCTGCGTTAAGGCCGCAGTCTCTCCTGGAGGCGTGGGTTCGAATCCCACTTCTGACAAAACTTTAAGTCCATTTTGTCTCTGCGTTCCTTCAGAATCTCAGCTAAAAATTGGCAGTGCATATAATATCTGAATAAGTACCAAACTTCAGTTTCAACTGCAAATGAATTTGCCCAATTCTGTCTTCAAGCTCGTATAATATTCTTCTAGCACTAGTGGTGTTTTATGTGTTTTTTGGGGGTGCCTAAAAAATCCCTTTTATTGAAGAAATGGCTTACATTCAGTCTTGTGATATTTTTGGTTTCCAATGAGTAGATTTTTAATTTTATGTAACCTCATTTTCTAATGATCCATTCAAGAGATGTTTCCACTATGAAATGAAGAGCAAGGGGAAAGAGCTCAAATGATAGAGCCAGTGAGTGAGATGGGGTGTTGAGGAAGGAGAGAATGAAACAAAGACAGAGTGAGTGAACGGCAGGTAGGCATAGAAGAGGAGTCTAGAAGTGAAGGTGACTTGCTTTTCCCTGCTCTTGACCTCCCACCCATCTCAAACCAATCACAAACATACCTTCTATGCAACGTTGGTATGCAGAACTTCACTCCTCAGCCAGTGAGGGTGAGTCCCAAGCCAGGGGCTAGAGAGCAAAAGAATGGATGTGCTCAGACGTTCCTTGCTAGGGACAGTTGATCTGAAACAAGGCCTGCTCTCTTGTTTCCAGCAAGGATCTAGAAATTCTGCATGAATCTGCAAGGCACATTGACAGCATAAATTTGCATAAACTGCCCCACCTTCTGCCTTCCTACTTCCTGAGCAGTAGTTGTTTGTGTATAAAGAGAGAGGTCGCAGGCAAGATAATTTTGTGAGTAGGATACAGAACCCTAAATAGCTGGTGAGAGGTATAAGTTATTCTAAAAGCATAAAAACAGTACACCTGTGAAATGAAATGCTTTCATATGTGATCTTCTGTGTTTATTGTCCTGTGCAAAAAGTTGAACCTTGTGTTTGAAGGTTGAAATTATTTCAAGCTTGCATGGACGCAGAAATTTCTGAGTGACTTTTATACATTTCTTAGGACTCTTCACTGTCAGGATGGCCGAGTGGTCTAAGGTGCTGTGTTTAGGCCGCAGTCTCCTCTGGAGATGTGGGTTCGAATCCCACTTCTGAAATGACTTTTGGAGATATAATCTTCTTCATCAGGATAACATCTGATGGAAATTGCTTCTGTTCATCTTCACCTGGGACGTTATTCTGTCCTCGTCTAGTCAAGAGAGCTTGGGTTTCTCATATATTTCTGTTGTACAAAGTCTTGCTGATAAAGTGCAATCCTTACCAAATGAGCTTATGACCCATGTAAGAGCTCATCTAGAAGAGTCATTCTCTTGTATTCCCTGGCCAGACAGGCCATACAAATTTGGAAGAATGCCAAGCACCTGGTAGACAGCTGGACTCCAGAACACTTTCAGCAATTTCCTCAGGGCAGTGATCAGGGGCTGCTTAGATTTGCGAATTCCACCCTATGTTGTGACATTGAGATCCCTTGTTGAATTTGCTTTAGTCAGCCAAGATGTGGCTATTGACTCAATTTCAAAGCAGCTTTGGGCCGTTCAAGTGGCTGGTGAATAGCACTTTCTCTTTGTACGCTTTAAAGGTCTAAAGAGTTCTTCATAGGTACTGCTCTGTATGGATTGTTCAAAGATCTGTTGGAAATGCTTATAATGGGATAAATAAATTGAGGGCATGCCTTTTCGGTACCAAACTTGCATGGCTGTCTGGCTTGTGGAAGGTGCTGCAAATGCAAGTCAGGATGGCCGAGTGGTCTAAGGCGCTGCGTTCAGGTCGCAGTCTCTTCTGGAGGCCTGGGTTCAAATCCCACTTCTGACAAACCTGTGTTTAATCTTCTTTTTTCTTGAGGGAGAAAATCAGATCATTTCCCTCACATGGGCTTATATGGTTGTCTTTTTGGAAAAGTGCAGTGAGTTTTTTTCTTGCTATAGCCACTTATGGCATAAGATGTGTGTTTTTTTTGTTCACACCATCTTTCTCACTATGTAGATGGACAAGCAACATGTGGGCAGGATGGCCGTGTGGTCTAAGGCGCTGCGTTAAGGCCGCAGTCTCTCTTGGAGGCTTGGGTTCGAATCCCACTTCTGACAAAACTTTAAGTCCATTTTGTCTCTGCGTTCCTTCAGAATCTCAGCTAAAAATTGGCAGTGCATATAATATCTGAATAAGTACCAAACTTCAGTTTCAACTGCAAATGAATTTGCCCAATTCTGTCTTCAAGCTCTTATAATATTCTTCTAGCACTAGTGGTGTTTTATGTGTTTTTTGGGGGGTGCCTAAAAAATCCCTTTTATTGAAGAAATGGCTTACATTCAGTCTTGTGATATTTTTCGTTTCCAATAAGTAGATTTTTAATTTTATGTAACCTCATTTTCTAATGATCCATTCAAGAGATGTTTCCACTATGAAATGAAGAGCAAGGGGAAAGAGCACAAATGATAGAGCCAGTGAGTGAGATGGGGTGTTGAGGAAGGAGAGAATGAAACAAAGACAGAGTGAGTGAACGGCAGGTAGGCATAGAAGAGGAGACTAGAAGTGAAGGTGACTTGCTTTTCCCTGCTCTTGACCTCCCACCCATCTCAAACCAATCACAAACATACCTTCTATGCAACGTTGGTATGCAGAACTTCACTCCTCAGCCAGTGAGGGTGAGTCCCAAGCCAGGGGCTAGAGAGCAAAAGAATGGATGTGCTCAGACGTTCCTTGCTAGGGACAGTTGATCTGAAACAAGGCCTGCTCTCTTGTTTCCAGCAAGGATCTAGAAATTCTGCATGAATGTGCAAGGCACATTGACAGCATAAATTTGCATAAACTGCCCCACCTTCTGCCTTCCTACTTCCTGGGCAGTAGTTGTTTGTGTATAAAGAGAGAGGTCGCAGGCAAGATAATTTTGTGAGTAGGATACAGAACCCTAAATAGCTGGTGAGAGGTATAAGTTATTCTAAAAGCATAAAAACAGTACACCTGTGAAATGAAATGCTTTCATATGTGATCTTCTGTGTTTATTGTCCTGTGCAAAAAGTTGCACCTTGTGTTTGAAGGTTGAAATTATTTCAAGCTTGCATGGACGCAGAAATTTCTGAGTGACTTTTATACATTTCTTAGGACTCTTCACTGTCAGGATGGCCGAGTGGTCTAAGGCGCTGTGTTTAGGCTGCAGTCTCCTCTGGAGGCGTGGGTTCGAATCCCACTTCTGAAATGACTTTTGGAGATATAATCTTCTTCATCAGGATAACATCTGATGGAAGTTGCATCTGTTCGTCTTCACCTGGGACGTTATTCCGTCCTCGTCTAATCAAGAGAGCTTGGGTTTCTCATATATTTCTGTTGTACAAAGTCTTGCTGATAAAGTGCAATCCTTACCAAATGAGCTTAGGACCCATGTAAGAGCTCATCTAGAAGAGTCATGCTCTTGTATTCCCTGGCCAGACAGGCCATGCAAATTTGGAAGAATGCCAAGCACCTGGTAGACAGCTGTACTCCAGCACACTTACAGCAATGTCCTCAGGGCTGTGATCAGGGGCTGCTTAGATTTGCGTATTCCACCCTATGTTGTGACATTGAGCTCCCTTGTTGAATTTGCTTTAGTCAGCCAAGTTGTGGCTGTTGACTCAATTTCAAAGCAGCTTTGGGCCGTTCAAGTGGCTGGTGAATAGCACTTTCTCTTTGTACGCTTTAAAGGTCTAAAGAGTTCTTCATAGGTACTGCTCTGTTTGGATTGTTCAAAGATCTGTTGGAAATGCTTATAATGGGATAAATAAATTGAGGGCATGCCTTTTCGGTACCAAACTTGCATGGCTGTCTGGCTTGTGGAAGGTGCTGCAAATGCAAGTCAGGATGGCCGAGTGGTCAAAGGCGCTGCGTTCAGGTCGCAGTCTCTTCTGGAGGCGTGGGTTCAAATCCCACTTCTGACAAACCTGTGTTTAATCTTCTTTTTTCTTGAGGGAGAAAATCAGATCATTTCCCTCACATGGTCTTATATGGTTGTCTTTTTGGAAAAGTGCAGTGAGTTTTTTTCTTGCTATAGCCACTTATGGCCTAAGATGTGTGTTTTTTTTGTTCACACTATCTTTCTCACTATGTAGATGGACAAGCAACATGTGGTCAGGATGGCCGAGAGGTCTAAGGCGCTGCGTTAAGGCCGCAGTCTCTCCTGGAGGCGTGGGTTCGAATCCCACTTCTGACAAAACTTTAAGTCCATTTTGTCTCTGCGTTCCTTCAGAATCTCAGCTAAAAATTGGCAGTGCATATAATATCTGAATAAGTACCAAACTTCAGTTTCAACTGCAAATGAATTTGCCCAATTCTGTCTTCAAGCTCTTATAATATTCTTCTAGCACTAGTGGTGTTTTATGTGTTTTTTGGGGGGTGCCGAAAAAAATCCCTTTTGTTGAAGAAATGGCTTACATTCAGTCTTGTGATATTTTTCGTTTCCAATAAGTAGATTTTTAATTTTATGTAACCTCATTTTCTAATGATCCATTCAAGAGATGTTTCCACTATGAAATGAAGAGCAAGGGGAAAGAGCACAAATGATAGAGCGAGTGAGTGCGATGGGGTGTTGAGGAAGGAGAGAATGAAACAAAGACAGAGTGAGTGAACGGCAGGTAGGCATAGAAGAGGAGACTAGAAGTGAAAGTGACTTGCTTTTCCCTGCTCTTGACCTCCCACCCATCTCAAACCAATCACAAACATACCTTCTATGCAACGTTGGTATGCAGAACTTCACTCCTCAGCCAGTGAGGGTGAGTCCCAAGCCAGGGGCTAGAGAGCAAAAGAATGGATGTGCTCAGACGTTCCTTGCTAGGGACAGTTGATCTGAAACAAGGCCTGCTCTCTTGTTTCCAGCAAGGATCTAGAAATTCTGCATGAATGTGCAAGGCACATTGACAGCATAAATTTGCATAAACTGCCCCACCTTCTGCCTTCCTACTTCCTGAGCAGTAGTTGTTTGTGTATAGAGAGAAAGGTCGCAGGCAAGGTAATTTTGTGAGTAGGATACAGAACCCTAAATAGCTGGTGAGAGGTATAAGTTATTCTAAAAGCATAAAAACAGTACACCTGTGAAATGAAATGCTTTCATATGTGATCTTCTGTGTTTTTTGTCCTGTGCAAAAAGTTGCACCTTGTGTTTGAAGGTTGAAAATATTTCAAGCTTGCATGGACGCAGAAATTTCTGAGTGACTTTTATACATTTCTTAGGACTCTTCACTGTCAGGATGGCCGAGAGGTCTAAGGCGCAGTGTTTAGGCCGCAGTCTCCTCTGGAGGCGTGGGTTCGAATCCCACTTCTGAAATGACTTTTGGAGATATAATCTTCTTCATCAGGATAACATCTGATGGAAGTTGCTTCTGTTCGTCTTCACCTGGGACGTTATTCCGTCCTCGTCTAGTCAAGAGAGCTTGGGTTTCTCATATATTTCTGTTGTACAAAGTCTTGCTGATAAAGTGCAATCCTTACCAAATGAGCTTAGGACCCATGTAAGAGCTCATCTAGAAGAGTCATGCTCTTGTATTCCCTGGATAGACAGGCCATGCAAATTTGGAAGAATGCCAAGCACCTGGTAGACAGCTGTACTCCAGCACACTTACAGCAATGTCCTCAGGGCTGTGATCAGGGGCTGCTTAGATTTGCGTATTCCACCCTATGTTGTGACATTGAGCTCCCTTGTTGAATTTGCTTTAGTCAGCCAAGATGTGGCTGTTGACTCAATTTCAAAGCAGCTTTGGGCCGTTCAAGTGGCTGGTGAATAGCACTTTCTCTTTGTACGCTTTAAAGGTCTAAAGAGTTCTTCATAGGTACTGCTCTGTATGGATTGTTCAAAGATCTGTTGGAAATGCTTATAATGGGATAAATAAATTGAGGGCATGCCTTTTCGGTACCAAACTTGCATGGCTGTCTGGCTTGTGGAAGGTGCTGCAAATGCAAGTCAGGATGGCCGAGTGGTCTAAGGCGCTGCGTTAAGGCCGCAGTCTCTCTTGGAGGCTTGGGTTCGAATCCCACTTCTGACAAAACTTTAAGTCCATTTTGTCTCTGCGTTCCTTCAGAATCTCAGCTAAAAATTGGCAGTGCATATAATATCTGAATAAGTACCAAACTTCAGTTTCAACTGCAAATGAATTTGCCCAATTCTGTCTTCAAGCTCTTATAATATTCTTCTAGCACTAGTGGTGTTTTATGTGTTTTTTGGGGGGTGCCTAAAAAATCCCTTTTATTGAAGAAATGGCTTACATTCAGTCTTGTGATATTTTTGGTTTCCAATAAGTAGATTTTTAATTTTATGTAACCTCATTTTCTAATGATCCATTCAAGAGATGTTTCCACTATGAAATGAAGAGCAAGGGGAAAGAGCACAAATGATAGAGCGAGTGAGTGAGATGGGGTGTTGAGGAAGGAGAGAATGAAACAAAGACAGAGTGAGTGAACGGCAGGTAGGCATAGAAGAGGAGACTAGAAGTGAAAGTGACTTGCTTTTCCCTGCTCTTGACCTCCCACCCATCTCAAACCAATCACAAACATACCTTCTATGCAACGTTGGTATGCAGAACTTCACTCCTCAGCCAGTGAGGGTGAGTCCCAAGCCAGGGGCTAGAGAGCAAAAGAATGGATGTGCTCAGACGTTCCTTGCTAGGGACAGTTGATCTGAAGCAAGGCCTGCTCTCTTGTTTCCAGCAAGGATCTAGAAATTCTGCATGAATGTGCAAGGCACATTGACAGCATGAATTTGCATAAACTGCCCCACCTTCTGCCTTCCTACTTCCTGAGCAGTAGTTGTTTGTGTATAGAGAGAAAGGTCGCAGGCAAGGTAATTTTGTGAGTAGGATACAGAACCCTAAATAGCTGGTGAGAGGTATAAGTTATTCTAAAAGCATAAAAACAGTACACCTGTGAAATGAAATGCTTTCATATGTGATCTTCTGTGTTTATTGTCCTGTGCAAAAAGTTGCACCTTGTGTTTGAAGGTTGAAATTATTTCAAGGTTGCATGGACGCAGAAATTTCTGAGTGACTTTTATACATTTCTTAGGACTCTTCACTGTCAGGATGGCCGAGTGGTCTAAGGTGCTGTGTTTAGGCCGCAGTCTCCTCTGGAGGCGTGGGTTCGAATCCCACTTCTGAAATGACTTTTGGAGATATAATCTTCTTCATCAGGATAACATCTGATGGAAGTTGCTTCTGTTCGTCTTCACCTGGGACGTTATTCTGTCCTCGTCTAGTCAAGAGAGCTTGGGTTTCTCATATATTTCTGTTGTACAAAGTCTTGCTGATAAAGTGCAATCCTTACCAAATGAGCTTATGACCCATGTAAGAGCTCATCTAGAAGAGTCATTCTCTTGTATTCCCTGGCCAGACAGGCCATACAAATTTGGAAGAATGCCAAGCACCTGGTAGACAGCTGGACTCCAGAACACTTACAGCAATTTCCTCAGGGCAGTGATCAGGGGCTGCTTAGATTTGCGAATTCCACCCTATGTTGTGACATTGAGATCCCTTGTTGAATTTGCTTTAGTCAGCCAAGATGTGGCTATTGACTCAATTTCAAAACAGCTTTGGGCCGTTCAAGTGGCTGGTGAATAGCACTTTCTCTTTGTACTCATTAAAGGTCTAAAGAGTTCTTCATAGGTACTGCTCTGTATGGATTGTTCAAAGATCTGTTGGAAATGCTTATAATGGGATAAATAAATTTAGGGCATGCCTTTTCGGTACCCCACTTGCATGGCTGTCTGGCTTGTGGAAGGTGCTGCAAATGCAAGTCAGGATGGCGGAGTGGTCTACGGCGCTGCGTTGAGGTCGCAGTCTCTTCTGGAGGCGTGGGTTCAAATCCCACTTCTGACAAACCTGTGTTTAATCTTCTTTTTTCTTGAGGGAGAAAATCAGATCATTTCCCTCACATGGGCTTATATGGTTGTCTTTTTGGAAAAGTGCAGTGAGTTTTTTTCTTGCTATAGCCACTCATGGCCTAAGATGTGTGTTTTTTTTGTTCACACTATCTTTCTCACTATGTAGATGAAGAAGCAACATGTGGTCAGGATGGCCGAGTGGTCTAAGGCGCTGCGTTAAGGCCGCAGTCTCTCCTGGAGGCGTGGGTTCGAATCCCACTTCTGACAAAACTTTAAGTCCATTTTGTCTCTGCGTTCCTTCAGAATCTCAGCTAAAAATTGGCAGTGCATATAATATCTGAATAAGTACCAAACTTCAGTTTCAACTGCAAATGAATTTGCCCAATTCTGTCTTCAAGCTCGTATAATATTCTTCTAGCACTAGTGGTGTTTTATGTGTTTTTTGGGGGTGCCTAAAAAATCCCTTTTATTGAAGAAATGGCTTACATTCAGTCTTGTGATATTTTTGGTTTCCAATAAGTAGATTTTTAATTTTATGTAACCTCATTTTCTAATGATCCATTCAAGAGATGTTTCCACTATGAAATGAAGAGCAAGGGGAAAGAGCTCAAATGATAGAGCCAGTGAGTGAGATGGGGTGTTGAGGAAGGAGAGAATGAAACAAAGACAGAGTGAGTGAACGGCAGGTAGGCATAGAAGAGGAGTCTAGAAGTGAAGGTGACTTGCTTTTCCCTGCTCTTGACCTCCCACCCATCTCAAACCAATCACAAACATACCTTCTATGCAACGTTGGTATGCAGAACTTCACTCCTCAGCCAGTGAGGGTGAGTCCCAAGCCAGGGGCTAGAGAGCAAAAGAATGGATGTGCTCAGACGTTCCTTGCTAGGGACAGTTGATCTGAAACAAGGCCTGCTCTCTTGTTTCCAGCAAGGATCTAGAAATTCTGCATGAATCTGCAAGGCACATTGACAGCATAAATTTGCATAAACTGCCCCACCTTCTGCCTTCCTACTTCCTGAGCAGTAGTTGTTTGTGTATAAAGAGAGAGGTCGCAGGCAAGATAATTTTGTGAGTAGGATACAGAACCCTAAATAGCTGGTGAGAGGTATAAGTTATTCTAAAAGCATAAAAACAGTACACCTGTGAAATGAAATGCTTTCATATGTGATCTTCTGTGTTTATTGTCCTGTGCAAAAAGTTGAACCTTGTGTTTGAAGGTTGAAATTATTTCAAGCTTGCATGGACGCAGAAATTTCTGAGTGACTTTTATACATTTCTTAGGACTCTTCACTGTCAGGATGGCCGAGTGGTCTAAGGCGCTGTGTTTAGGCCGCAGTCTCCTCTGGAGATGTGGGTTCGAATCCCACTTCTGAAATGACTTTTGGAGATATAATCTTCTTCATCAGGATAACATCTGATGGAAGTTGCTTCTGTTCATCTTCACCTGGGACGTTATTCTGTCCTCGTCTAGTCAAGAGAGCTTGGGTTTCTCATATATTTCTGTTGTACAAAGTCTTGCTGATAAAGTGCAATCCTTACCAAATGAGCTTATGACCCATGTAAGAGCTCATCTAGAAGAGTCATTCTCTTGTATTCCCTGGCCAGACAGGCCATACAAATTTGGAAGAATGCCAAGCACCTGGTAGACAGCTGGACTCCAGAACACTTTCAGCAATTTCCTCAGGGCAGTGATCAGGGGCTGCTTAGATTTGCGAATTCCACCCTATGTTGTGACATTGAGATCCCTTGTTGAATTTGCTTTAGTCAGCCAAGATGTGGCTATTGACTCAATTTCAAAGCAGCTTTGGGCCGTTCAAGTGGCTGGTGAATAGCACTTTCTCTTTGTACGCTTTAAAGGTCTAAAGAGTTCTTCATAGGTACTGCTCTGTATGGATTGTTCAAAGATCTGTTGGAAATGCTTATAATGGGATAAATAAATTGAGGGCATGCCTTTTCGGTACCAAACTTGCATGGCTGTCTGGCTTGTGGAAGGTGCTGCAAATGCAAGTCAGGATGGCCGAGTGGTCTAAGGCGCTGCGTTCAGGTCGCAGTCTCTTCTGGAGGCGTGGGTTCAAATCCCACTTCTGACAAACCTGTGTTTAATCTTCTTTTTTCTTGAGGGAGAAAATCAGATCATTTCCCTCACATGGGCTTATATGGTTGTCTTTTTGGAAAAGTGCAGTGAGTTTTTTTCTTGCTATAGCCACTTATGGCATAAGATGTGTGTTTTTTTTGTTCACACCATCTTTCTCACTATGTAGATGGACAAGCAACATGTGGGCAGGATGGCCGTGTGGTCTAAGGCGCTGCGTTAAGGCCGCAGTCTCTCTTGGAGGCTTGGGTTCGAATCCCACTTCTGACAAAACTTTAAGTCCATTTTGTCTCTGCGTTCCTTCAGAATCTCAGCTAAAAATTGGCAGTGCATATAATATCTGAATAAGTACCAAACTTCAGTTTCAACTGCAAATGAATTTGCCCAATTCTGTCTTCAAGCTCTTATAATATTCTTCTAGCACTAGTGGTGTTTTATGTGTTTTTTGGGGGGTGCCTAAAAAATCCCTTTTATTGAAGAAATGGCTTACATTCAGTCTTGTGATATTTTTGGTTTCCAATAAGTAGATTTTTAATTTTATGTAACCTCATTTTCTAATGATCCATTCAAGAGATGTTTCCACTATGAAATGAAGAGCAAGGGGAAAGAGCACAAATGATAGAGCCAGTGAGTGAGATGGGGTGTTGAGGAAGGAGAGAATGAAACAAAGACAGAGTGAGTGAACGGCAGGTAGGCATAGAAGAGGAGACTAGAAGTGAAGGTGACTTGCTTTTCCCTGCTCTTGACCTCCCACCCATCTCAAACCAATCACAAACATACCTTCTATGCAACGTTGGTATGCAGAACTTCACTCCTCAGCCAGTGAGGGTGAGTCCCAAGCCAGGGGCTAGAGAGCAAAAGAATGGATGTGCTCAGACGTTCCTTGCTAGGGACAGTTGATCTGAAACAAGGCCTGCTCTCTTGTTTCCAGCAAGGATCTAGAAATTCTGCATGAATGTGCAAGGCACATTGACAGCATAAATTTGCATAAACTGCCCCACCTTCTGCCTTCCTACTTCCTGGGCAGTAGTTGTTTGTGTATAAAGAGAGAGGTCGCAGGCAAGATAATTTTGTGAGTAGGATACAGAACCCTAAATAGCTGGTGAGAGGTATAAGTTATTCTAAAAGCATAAAAACAGTACACCTGTGAAATGAAATGCTTTCACATGTGATCTTCTGTGTTTATTGTCCTGTGCAAAAAGTTGCACCTTGTGTTTGAAGGTTGAAATTATTTCAAGCTTGCATGGACGCAGAAATTTCTGAGTGACTTTTATACATTTCTTAGGACTCTTCACTGTCAGGATGGCCGAGTGGTCTAAGGCGCTGTGTTTAGGCTGCAGTCTCCTCTGGAGGCGTGGGTTCGAATCCCACTTCTGAAATGACTTTTGGAGATATAATCTTCTTCATCAGGATAACATCTGATAGAAGTTGCATCTGTTCGTCTTCACCTGGGACGTTATTCCGTCCTCGTCTAATCAAGAGAGCTTGGGTTTCTCATATATTTCTGTTGTACAAAGTCTTGCTGATAAAGTGCAATCCTTACCAAATGAGCTTAGGACCCATGTAAGAGCTCATCTAGAAGAGTCATGCTCTTGTATTCCCTGGCCAGACAGGCCATGCAAATTTGGAAGAATGCCAAGCACCTGGTAGACAGCTGTACTCCAGCACACTTACAGCAATGTCCTCAGGGCTGTGATCAGGGGCTGCTTAGATTTGCGTATTCCACCCTATGTTGTGACATTGAGCTCCCTTGTTGAATTTGCTTTAGTCAGCCAAGATGTGGCTGTTGACTCAATTTCAAAGCAGCTTTGGGCCGTTCAAGTGGCTGGTGAATAGCACTTTCTCTTTGTACGCTTTAAAGGTCTAAAGAGTTCTTCATAGGTACTGCTCTGTTTGGATTGTTCAAAGATCTGTTGGAAATGCTTATAATGGGATAAATAAATTGAGGGCATGCCTTTTCGGTACCAAACTTGCATGGCTGTCTGGCTTGTGGAAGGTGCTGCAAATGCAAGTCAGGATGGCCGAGTGGTCAAAGGCGCTGCGTTCAGGTCGCAGTCTCTTCTGGAGGCGTGGGTTCAAATCCCACTTCTGACAAACCTGTGTTTAATCTTCTTTTTTCTTGAGGGAGAAAATCAGATCATTTCCCTCACATGGTCTTATATGGTTGTCTTTTTGGAAAAGTGCAGTGAGTTTTTTTCTTGCTATAGCCACTTATGGCCTAAGATGTGTGTTTTTTTTGTTCACACTATCTTTCTCACTATGTAGATGGACAAGCAACATGTGGTCAGGATGGCCGAGTGGTCTAAGGCGCTGCGTTAAGGCCGCAGTCTCTCCTGGAGGCGTGGGTTTGAATCCCACTTCTGACAAAACTTTAAGTCCATTTTGTCTCTGCGTTCCTTCAGAATCTCAGCTAAAAATTGGCAGTGCATATAATATCTGAATAAGTACCAAACTTCAGTTTCAACTGCAAATGAATTTGCCCAATTCTGTCTTCAAGCTCTTATAATATTCTTCTAGCACTAGTGGTGTTTTATGTGTTTTTTGGGGGGTGCCGAAAAAAATCCCTTTTGTTGAAGAAATGGCTTACATTCAGTCTTGTGATATTTTTCGTTTCCAATAAGTAGATTTTTAATTTTATGTAACCTCATTTTCTAATGATCCATTCAAGAGATGTTTCCACTATGAAATGAAGAGCAAGGGGAAAGAGCACAAATGATAGAGCGAGTGAGTGCGATGGGGTGTTGAGGAAGGAGAGAATGAAACAAAGACAGAGTGAGTGAACGGCAGGTAGGCATAGAAGAGGAGACTAGAAGTGAAAGTGACTTGCTTTTCCCTGCTCTTGACCTCCCACCCATCTCAAACCAATCACAAACATACCTTCTATGCAACGTTGGTATGCAGAACTTCACTCCTCAGCCAGTGAGGGTGAGTCCCAAGCCAGGGGCTAGAGAGCAAAAGAATGGATGTGCTCAGACGTTCCTTGCTAGGGACAGTTGATCTGAAACAAGGCCTGCTCTCTTGTTTCCAGCAAGGATCTAGAAATTCTGCATGAATGTGCAAGGCACATTGACAGCATAAATTTGCATAAACTGCCCCACCTTCTGCCTTCCTACTTCCTGAGCAGTAGTTGTTTGTGTATAGAGAGAAAGGTCGCAGGCAAGGTAATTTTGTGAGTAGGATACAGAACCCTAAATAGCTGGTGAGAGGTATAAGTTATTCTAAAAGCATAAAAACAGTACACCTGTGAAATGAAATGCTTTCATATGTGATCTTCTGTGTTTTTTGTCCTGTGCAAAAAGTTGCACCTTGTGTTTGAAGGTTGAAAATATTTCAAGCTTGCATGGACGCAGAAATTTCTGAGTGACTTTTATACATTTCTTAGGACTCTTCACTGTCAGGATGGCCGAGAGGTCTAATGCGCAGTGTTTAGGCCGCAGTCTCCTCTGGAGGCGTGGGTTCGAATCCCACTTCTGAAATGACTTTTGGAGATATAATCTTCTTCATCAGGATAACATCTGATGGAAGTTGCTTCTGTTCGTCTTCACCTGGGACGTTATTCCGTCCTCGTCTAGTCAAGAGAGCTTGGGTTTCTCATATATTTCTGTTGTACAAAGTCTTGCTGATAAAATGCAATCCTTACCAAATGAGCTTAGGACCCATGTAAGAGCTCATCTAGAAGAGTCATGCTCTTGTATTCCCTGGATAGACAGGCCATGCAAATTTGGAAGAATGCCAAGCACCTGGTAGACAGCTGTACTCCAGCACACTTACAGCAATGTCCTTAGGGCTGTGATCAGGGGCTGCTTAGATTTGCGTATTCCACCCTATGTTGTGACATTGAGCTCCCTTGTTGAATTTGCTTTAGTCAGCCAAGATGTGGCTGTTGACTCAATTTCAAAGTAGCTTTGGGCCGTTCAAGTGGCTGGTGAATAGCACTTTCTCTTTGTACGCTTTAAAGGTCTAAAGAGTTCTTCATAGGTACTGCTCTGTATGGATTGTTCAAAGATCTGTTGGAAATGCTTATAATGGGATAAATAAATTGAGGGCATGCCTTTTCGGTACCAAACTTGCATGGCTGTCTGGCTTGTGTAAGGTGCTGCAAATGCAAGTCAGGATGGCCGAGTGGTCTAAGGCGCTGCGTTCAGGTCCAGTCTCTTCTGGAGGCGTGGGTTCAAATCCCACTTCTGACAAACCTGTGTTTAATCTTCTTTTTTCTTGAGGGAGAAAATCAGATCATTTCCCTCACATGGGCTTATATGGTTGTCTTTTTGGAAAAGTGCAGTGAGTTTTTTTCTTGCTATAGCCACTTATGGCCTAAGATGTGTGTTTTTTTTTGTTCACACTATCTTTCTCACTATGTAGATGGACAAGCAACATGTGGTCAGGATGGCCGAGTGGTCTAAGGCGCTGCGTTAAGGACGCAGTCTCTCCAGGAGGCGTGGGTTCGAATCCCACTTCTGACAAAACTTTAAGTCCATTTTGTCTCTGCGTTCCTTCAGAATCTCAGCTAAAAATTGGCAGTGCATATAATATCGGAATAAGTACCAAACTTCAGTTTCAACTGCAAATGAATTTGCCCAATTCTGTCTTCAAGCTCGTATAATATTCTTCTAGCACTAGTGGTGTTTTATGTGTTTTTTGGGGGGTGCCTAAAAAATCCCTTTTATTGAAGAAATGGCTTACATTCAGTCTTGTGATATTTTTGGTTTCCAATAAGTAGATTTTTAATTTTATGTAACCTCATTTTCTAATGATCCATTCAAGAGATGTTTCCACTATGAAATGAAGAGCAAGGGGAAAGAGCACAAATGATAGAGTGAGTGAGTGAGATGGGGTGTTGAGGAAGGAGAGAATGAAACAAAGACAGAGTGAGTGAACGGCAGGTAGGCATAGAAGAGGAGACTAGAAGTGAAAGTGACTTGCTTTTCCCTGCTCTTGACCTCCCACCCATCTCAAACCAATCACAAACATACCTTCTATGCAACGTTGGTATGCAGAACTTCACTCCTCAGCCAGTGAGGGTGAGTCCCAAGCCAGGGGCTAGAGAGCAAAAGAATGGATGTGCTGAGACGTTCCTTGCTAGGGACAGTTGATCTGAAACAAGGCCTGCTCTCTTGTTCCCAGCAAGGATCTAGAAATTCTGCATGAATGTGCAAGGCACATTGACAGCATGAATTTGCATAAACTGCCCCACCTTCTGCCTTCCTACTTCCTGAGCAGTAGTTGTTTGTGTATAGAGAGAAAGGTCGCAGGCAAGGTAATTTTGTGAGTAGGATACAGAACCCTAAATAGCTGGTGAGAGGTATAAGTTATTCTAAAAGCATAAAAACAGTACACCTGTGAAATGAAATGCTTTCATATGTGATCTTCTGTGTTTATTGTCCTGTGCAAAAAGTTGAACCTTATGTTTGAAGGTTGAAATTATTTCAAGCTTGCATGGACGCAGAAATTTCTGAGTGACTTTTATACATTTCTTAGGACTCTTCACTGTCAGGATGGCCGAGTGGTCTAAGGCGCTGTGTTTAGGCCGCAGTCTCCTCTGGAGACGTGGGTTCGAAGCCCATTTCTGAAATGACTTTTGGAGATATAATCTTCTTCATCAGGATAACATCTGATGGACGTTGCTTCTGTTCGTCTTCACCTGGGACGTTATTCTGTCCTCGTCTAGTCAAGAGAGCTTGGGTTTCTCATATATTTCTGTTGTACAAAGTCTTGCTGATAAAGTGCAATCCTTACCAAATGAGCTTATGACCCATGTAAGAGCTCATCTAGAAGAGTCATTCTCTTGTATTCCCTGGCCAGACAGGCCATACAAATTTGGAAGAATGCCAAGCACCTGGTAGACAGCTGGACTCCAGAACACTTTCAGCAATTTCCTCAGGGCAGTGATCAGGGGCTGCTTAGATTTGCGAATTCCACCCTATGTTGTGACATTGAGATCCCTTGTTGAATTTGCTTTAGTCAGCCAAGATGTGGCTATTGACTCAATTTCAAAGCAGCTTTGGGCCGTTCAAGTGGCTGGTGAATAGCACTTTCTCTTTGTACTCATTAAAGGTCTAAAGAGTTCTTCATAGGTACTGCTCTGTATGGATTGTTCAAAGATCTGTTGGAAATGCTTATAATGGGATAAATAAATTTAGGGCATGCCTTTTCGGCACCCCACTTGCATGGCTGTCTGGCTTGTGGAAGGTGCTGCAAATGCAAGTCAGGATGGCCGAGTGGTCTAAGGCGCTGCGTTCAGGTCGCAGTCTCTTCTGGAGGCGTGGGTTCAAATCCCACTTCTGACAAACCTGTCTTTAATCTTCTTTTTTCTGGAGGGAGAAAATCAGATCATTTCCCTCACATGGGCTTATATGGTTGTCTTTTTGGAAAAGTGCAGTGAGTTTTTTTCTTACTATAGTCACTAATGGCCTAAGATGTGTGTTTTTTTGTTCACACTATCTTTCTCACTGTGTAGATGAACAAGCAACATGTGGTCAGGATGGCCGAGTGGTCTAAGGCGCTGCGTTAAGGCAGCAGTCTCTCCTGGAGGCGTGGGTTCGAATCCCACTTCTGACAAAACTTTAAGTCCATTTTGTCTCTGCGTTCCTTCAGAATCTCAGCTAAAAATTGGCAGTGCATATAATATCTGAATAAGTACCAAACTTCAGTTTCAACTGCAAATGAATTTGCCCAATTCTGTCTTCAAGCTCGTATAATATTCTTCTAGCACTAGTGGTGTTTTATGTGTTTTTTGGGGGGTGCCTAAAAAATCCCTTTTATTGAAGAAATGGCTTACATTCAGTCTTGTGATATTTTTGGTTTCCAATAAGTAGATTTTTAATTTTATGTAACCTCATTTTCTAATGATCCATTCAAGAGATGTTTCCACTATGAAATGAAGAGCAAGGGGAAAGAGCACAAATGATAGAGCGAGTGAGTGAGATGGGGTGTTGAGGAAGGAGAGAATGAAACAAAGACAGAGTGAGTGAACGGCAGGTAGGCATAGAAGAGGAGACTAGAAGTGAAAGTGACTTGCTTTTCCCTGCTCTTGACCTCCCACCCATCTCAAACCAATCACAAACATACCTTCTATGCAACGTTGGTATGCAGAACTTCACTCCTCAGCCAGTGAGGATGAGTCCCAAGCCAGGGGCTAGAGAGCAAAAGAATGGATGTGCTCAGACGTTCCTTGCTAGGGACAGTTGATCTGAAGCAAGGCCTGCTCTCTTGTTTCCAGCAAGGATCTAGAAATTCTGCATGAATGTGCAAGGCACATTGACAGCATGAATTTGCATAAACTGCCCCACCTTCTGCCTTCCTACTTCCTGAGCAGTAGTTGTTTGTGTATAGAGAGAAAGGTCGCAGGCAAGGTAATTTTGTGAGTAGGATACAGAACCCTAAATAGCTGGTGAGAGGTATAAGTTATTCTAAAAGCATAAAAACAGTACACCTGTGAAATGAAATGCTTTCATATGTGATCTTCTGTGTTTATTGTCCTGTGCAAAAAGTTGCACCTTGTGTTTGAAGGTTGAAATTATTTCAAGGTTGCATGGACGCAGAAATTTCTGAGTGACTTTTATACATTTCTTAGGACTCTTCACTGTCAGGATGGCCGAGTGGTCTAAGGTGCTGTGTTTAGGCCGCAGTCTCCTCTGGAGGCGTGGGTTCGAATCCCACTTCTGAAATGACTTTTGGAGATATAATCTTCTTCATCAGGATAACATCTGATGGAAGTTGCTTCTGTTCGTCTTCACCTGGGACGTTATTCTGTCCTCGTCTAGTCAAGAGAGCTTGGGTTTCTCATATATTTCTGTTGTACAAAGTCTTGCTGATAAAGTGCAATCCTTACCAAATGAGCTTATGACCCATGTAAGAGCTCATCTAGAAGAGTCATTCTCTTGTATTCCCTGGCCAGACAGGCCATACAAATTTGGAAGAATGCCAAGCACCTGGTAGACAGCTGGACTCCAGAACACTTACAGCAATTTCCTCAGGGCAGTGATCAGGGGCTGCTTAGATTTGCGAATTCCACCCTATGTTGTGACATTGAGATCCCTTGTTGAATTTGCTTTAGTCAGCCAAGATGTGGCTATTGACTCAATTTCAAAACAGCTTTGGGCCGTTCAAGTGGCTGGTGAATAGCACTTTCTCTTTGTACTCATTAAAGGTCTAAAGAGTTCTTCATAGGTACTGCTCTGTATGGATTGTTCAAAGATCTGTTGGAAATGCTTATAATGGGATAAATAAATTTAGGGCATGCCTTTTCGGCACCCCACTTGCATGGCTGTCTGGCTTGTGGAAGGTGCTGCAAATGCAAGTCAGGATGGCCGAGTGGTCTAAGGCGCTGCGTTCAGGTCGCAGTCTCTCCTGGAGGCGTGGGTTCGAATCCCACTTCTGAAAAAACTTTAAGTCCATTTTGTCTCTGCGTTCCTTCAGAATCTCAGCTAAAAATTGGCAGTGCATATAATATCTGAATAAGTACCAAACTTCAGTTTCAACTGCAAATGAATTTGCCCAATTCTGTCTTCAAGCTCGTATAATATTCTTCTAGCACTAGTGGTGTTTTATGTGTTTTTTGGGGGGTGCCTAAAAAATCCCTTTTATTGAAGAAATGGCTTACATTCAGTCTTGTGATATTTTTGGTTTCCAATAAGTAGATTTTTAATTTTATGTAACCTCATTTTCTAATGATCCACTCAAGAGATGTTTCCACTATGAAATGAAGAGCAAGGGGAAAGAGCACAAATGATAGAGCGAGTGAGTGAGATGGGGTGTTGAGGAAGGAGAGAATGAAACAAAGACAGAGTGAGTGAACGGCAGGTAGGCATAGAAGAGGAGACTAGAAGTGAAAGTGACTTGCTTTTCCCTGCTCTTGACCTCCCACCCATCTCAAACCAATCACAAACATACCTTCTATGCAACGTTGGTATGCAGAACTTCACTCCTCAGCCAGTGAGGGTGAGTCCCAAGCCAGGGGCTAGAGAGCAAAAGAATGGATGTGCTCAGACGTTCCTTGCTAGGGACAGTTGATCTGAAGCAAGGCCTGCTCTCTTGTTTCCAGCAAGGATCTAGAAATTCTGCATGAATGTGCAAGGCACATTGACAGCATGAATTTGCATAAACTGCCCCACCTTCTGCCTTCCTACTTCCTGAGCAATAGTTGTTTGTGTATAGAGAGAAAGGTCGCAGGCAAGGTAATTTTGTGAGTAGGATACAGAACCCTAAATAGCTGGTGAGAGGTATAAGTTATTCTAAAAGCATAAAAACAGTACACCTGTGAAATGAAATGCTTTCATATGTGATCTTCTGTGTTTATTGTCCTGTGCAAAAAGTTGCACCTTGTGTTTGAAGGTTGAAATTATTTCAAGGTTGCATGGACGCAGAAATTTCTGAGTGACTTTTATACATTTCTTAGGACTCTTCACTGTCAGGATGGCCGAGTGGTCTAAGGTGCTGTGTTTAGGCCGCAGTCTCCTCTGGAGGCGTGGGTTCGAATCCCACTTCTGAAATGACTTTTGGAGATATAATCTTCTTCATCAGGATAACATCTGATGGAAGTTGCTTCTGTTCGTCTTCACCTGGGACGTTATTCTGTCCTCGTCTAGTCAAGAGAGCTTGGGTTTCTCATATATTTCTGTTGTACAAAGTCTTGCTGATAAAGTGCAATCCTTACCAAATGAGCTTATGACCCATGTAAGAGCTCATCTAGAAGAGTCATTCTCTTGTATTCCCTGGCCAGACAGGCCATACAAATTTGGAAGAATGCCAAGCACCTGGTAGACAGCTGGACTCCAGAACACTTACAGCAATTTCCTCAGGGCAGTGATCAGGGGCTGCTTAGATTTGCGAATTCCACCCTATGTTGTGACATTGAGATCCCTTGTTGAATTTGCTTTAGTCAGCCAAGATGTGGCTATTGACTCAATTTCAAAACAGCTTTGGGCCGTTCAAGTGGCTGGTGAATAGCACTTTCTCTTTGTACTCATTAAAGGTCTAAAGAGTTCTTCATAGGTACTGCTCTGTATGGATTGTTCAAAGATCTGTTGGAAATGCTTATAATGGGATAAATAAATTTAGGGCATGCCTTTTCGGTACCCCACTTGCATGGCTGTCTGGCTTGTGGAAGGTGCTGCAAATGCAAGTCAGGATGGCGGAGTGGTCTACGGCGCTGCGTTGAGGTCGCAGTCTCTTCTGGAGGCGTGGGTTCAAATCCCACTTCTGACAAACCTGTGTTTAATCTTCTTTTTTCTTGAGGGAGAAAATCAGATCATTTCCCTCACATGGGCTTATATGGTTGTCTTTTTGGAAAAGTGCAGTGAGTTTTTTTCTTGCTATAGCCACTCATGGTCTAAGATGTGTGTTTTTTTTGTTCACACTATCTTTCTCACTATGTAGATGAAGAAGCAACATGTGGTCAGGATGGCCGAGTGGTCTAAGGTGCTGCGTTAAGGCCGCAGTCTCTCCTGGAGGCGTGGGTTCGAATCCCACTTCTGACAAAACTTTAAGTCCATTTTGTCTCTGCGTTCCTTCAGAATCTCAGCTAAAAATTGGCAGTGCATATAATATCTGAATAAGTACCAAACTTCAGTTTCAACTGCAAATGAATTTGCCCAATTCTGTCTTCAAGCTCGTATAATATTCTTCTAGCACTAGTGGTGTTTTATGTGTTTTTTGGGGGTGCCTAAAAAATCCCTTTTATTGAAGAAATGGCTTACATTCAGTCTTGTGATATTTTTGGTTTCCAATAAGTAGATTTTTAATTTTATGTAACCTCATTTTCTAATGATCCATTCAAGAGATGTTTCCACTATGAAATGAAGAGCAAGGGGAAAGAGCTCAAATGATAGAGCCAGTGAGTGAGATGGGGTGTTGAGGAAGGAGAGAATGAAACAAAGACAGAGTGAGTGAACGGCAGGTAGGCATAGAAGAGGAGTCTAGAAGTGAAGGTGACTTGCTTTTCCCTGCTCTTGACCTCCCACCCATCTCAAACCAATCACAAACATACCTTCTATGCAACGTTGGTATGCAGAACTTCACTCCTCAGCCAGTGAGGGTGAGTCCCAAGCCAGGGGCTAGAGAGCAAAAGAATGGATGTGCTCAGACGTTCCTTGCTAGGGACAGTTGATCTGAAACAAGGCCTGCTCTCTTGTTTCCAGCAAGGATCTAGAAATTCTGCATGAATCTGCAAGGCACATTGACAGCATAAATTTGCATAAACTGCCCCACCTTCTGCCTTCCTACTTCCTGAGCAGTAGTTGTTTGTGTATAAAGAGAGAGGTCGCAGGCAAGATAATTTTGTGAGTAGGATACAGAACCCTAAATAGCTGGTGAGAGGTATAAGTTATTCTAAAAGCATAAAAACAGTACACCTGTGAAATGAAATGCTTTCATATGTGATCTTCTGTGTTTATTGTCCTGTGCAAAAAGTTGAACCTTGTGTTTGAAGGTTGAAATTATTTCAAGCTTGCATGGACGCAGAAATTTCTGAGTGACTTTTATACATTTCTTAGGACTCTTCACTGTCAGGATGGCCGAGTGGTCTAAGGCGCTGTGTTTAGGCCGCAGTCTCCTCTGGAGATGTGGGTTCGAATCCCACTTCTGAAATGACTTTTGGAGATATAATCTTCTTCATCAGGATAACATCTGATGGAAGTTGCTTCTGTTCATCTTCACCTGGGACGTTATTCTGTCCTCGTCTAGTCAAGAGAGCTTGGGTTTCTCATATATTTCTGTTGTACAAAGTCTTGCTGATAAAGTGCAATCCTTACCAAATGAGCTTATGACCCATGTAAGAGCTCATCTAGAAGAGTCATTCTCTTGTATTCCCTGGCCAGACAGGCCATACAAATTTGGAAGAATGCCAAGCACCTGGTAGACAGCTGGACTCCAGAACACTTTCAGCAATTTCCTCAGGGCAGTGATCAGGGGCTGCTTAGATTTGCGAATTCCACCCTATGTTGTGACATTGAGATCCCTTGTTGAATTTGCTTTAGTCAGCCAAGATGTGGCTATTGACTCAATTTCAAAGCAGCTTTGGGCCGTTCAAGTGGCTGGTGAATAGCACTTTCTCTTTGTACGCTTTAAAGGTCTAAAGAGTTCTTCATAGGTACTGCTCTGTATGGATTGTTCAAAGATCTGTTGGAAATGCTTATAATGGGATAAATAAATTGAGGGCATGCCTTTTCGGTACCAAACTTGCATGGCTGTCTGGCTTGTGGAAGGTGCTGCAAATGCAAGTCAGGATGGCCGAGTGGTCTAAGGCGCTGCGTTCAGGTCGCAGTCTCTTCTGGAGGCGTGGGTTCAAATCCCACTTCTGACAAACCTGTGTTTAATCTTCTTTTTTCTTGAGGGAGAAAATCAGATCATTTCCCTCACATGGGCTTATATGGTTGTCTTTTTGGAAAAGTGCAGTGAGTTTTTTTCTTGCTATAGCCACTTATGGCATAAGATGTGTGTTTTTTTTGTTCACACCATCTTTCTCACTATGTAGATGGACAAGCAACATGTGGGCAGGATGGCCGTGTGGTCTAAGGCGCTGCGTTAAGGCCGCAGTCTCTCTTGGAGGCTTGGGTTCGAATCCCACTTCTGACAAAACTTTAAGTCCATTTTGTCTCTGCGTTCCTTCAGAATCTCAGCTAAAAATTGGCAGTGCATATAATATCTGAATAAGTACCAAACTTCAGTTTCAACTGCAAATGAATTTGCCCAATTCTGTCTTCAAGCTCTTATAATATTCTTCTAGCACTAGTGGTGTTTTATGTGTTTTTTGGGGGTGCCTAAAAAATCCCTTTTATTGAAGAAATGGCTTACATTCAGTCTTGTGATATTTTTGGTTTCCAATAAGTAGATTTTTAATTTTATGTAACCTCATTTTCTAATGATCCATTCAAGAGATGTTTCCACTATGAAATGAAGAGCAAGGGGAAAGAGCACAAATGATAGAGCCAGTGAGTGAGATGGGGTGTTGAGGAAGGAGAGAATGAAACAAAGACAGAGTGAGTGAACGGCAGGTAGGCATAGAAGAGGAGACTAGAAGTGAAAGTGACTTGCTTTTCCCTGCTCTTGACCTCCCACCCATCTCAAACCAATCACAAACATACCTTCTATGCAACGTTGGTATGCAGAACTTCACTCCTCAGCCAGTGAGGGTGAGTCCCAAGCCAGGGGCTAGAGAGCAAAAGAATGGATGTGCTCAGACGTTCCTTGCTAGGGACAGTTGATCTGAAGCAAGGCCTGCTCTCTTGTTTCCAGCAAGGATCTAGAAATTCTGCATGAATGTGCAAGGCACATTGACAGCATGAATTTGCATAAACTGCCCCACCTTCTGCCTTCCTACTTCCTGAGCAATAGTTGTTTGTGTATAGAGAGAAAGGTCGCAGGCAAGGTAATTTTGTGAGTAGGATACAGAACCCTAAATAGCTGGTGAGAGGTATAAGTTATTCTAAAAGCATAAAAACAGTACACCTGTGAAATGAAATGCTTTCATATGTGATCTTCTGTGTTTATTGTCCTGTGCAAAAAGTTGCACCTTGTGTTTGAAGGTTGAAATTATTTCAAGGTTGCATGGACGCAGAAATTTCTGAGTGACTTTTATACATTTCTTAGGACTCTTCACTGTCAGGATGGCCGAGTGGTCTAAGGTGCTGTGTTTAGGCCGCAGTCTCCTCTGGAGGCGTGGGTTCGAATCCCACTTCTGAAATGACTTTTGGAGATATAATCTTCTTCATCAGGATAACATCTGATGGAAGTTGCTTCTGTTCGTCTTCACCTGGGACGTTATTCTGTCCTCGTCTAGTCAAGAGAGCTTGGGTTTCTCATATATTTCTGTTGTACAAAGTCTTGCTGATAAAGTGCAATCCTTACCAAATGAGCTTATGACCCATGTAAGAGCTCATCTAGAAGAGTCATTCTCTTGTATTCCCTGGCCAGACAGGCCATACAAATTTGGAAGAATGCCAAGCACCTGGTAGACAGCTGGACTCCAGAACACTTACAGCAATTTCCTCAGGGCAGTGATCAGGGGCTGCTTAGATTTGCGAATTCCACCCTATGTTGTGACATTGAGATCCCTTGTTGAATTTGCTTTAGTCAGCCAAGATGTGGCTATTGACTCAATTTCAAAACAGCTTTGGGCCGTTCAAGTGGCTGGTGAATAGCACTTTCTCTTTGTACTCATTAAAGGTCTAAAGAGTTCTTCATAGGTACTGCTCTGTATGGATTGTTCAAAGATCTGTTGGAAATGCTTATAATGGGATAAATAAATTTAGGGCATGCCTTTTCGGTACCCCACTTGCATGGCTGTCTGGCTTGTGGAAGGTGCTGCAAATGCAAGTCAGGATGGCGGAGTGGTCTACGGCGCTGCGTTGAGGTCGCAGTCTCTTCTGGAGGCGTGGGTTCAAATCCCACTTCTGACAAACCTGTGTTTAATCTTCTTTTTTCTTGAGGGAGAAAATCAGATCATTTCCCTCACATGGGCTTATATGGTTGTCTTTTTGGAAAAGTGCAGTGAGTTTTTTTCTTGCTATAGCCACTCATGGTCTAAGATGTGTGTTTTTTTTGTTCACACTATCTTTCTCACTATGTAGATGAAGAAGCAACATGTGGTCAGGATGGCCGAGTGGTCTAAGGCGCTGCGTTAAGGCCGCAGTCTCTCCTGGAGGCGTGGGTTCGAATCCCACTTCTGACAAAACTTTAAGTCCATTTTGTCTCTGCGTTCCTTCAGAATCTCAGCTAAAAATTGGCAGTGCATATAATATCTGAATAAGTACCAAACTTCAGTTTCAACTGCAAATGAATTTGCCCAATTCTGTCTTCAAGCTTGTATAATATTCTTCTAGCACTAGTGGTGTTTTATGTGTTTTTTGGGGGTGCCTAAAAAATCCCTTTTATTGAAGAAATGGCTTACATTCAGTCTTGTGATATTTTTGGTTTCCAATAAGTAGATTTTTAATTTTATGTAACCTCATTTTCTAATGATCCATTCAAGAGATGTTTCCACTATGAAATGAAGAGCAAGGGGAAAGAGCTCAAATGATAGAGCCAGTGAGTGAGATGGGGTGTTGAGGAAGGAGAGAATGAAACAAAGACAGAGTGAGTGAACGGCAGGTAGGCATAGAAGAGGAGTCTAGAAGTGAAGGTGACTTGCTTTTCCCTGCTCTTGACCTCCCACCCATCTCAAACCAATCACAAACATACCTTCTATGCAACGTTGGTATGCAGAACTTCACTCCTCAGCCAGTGAGGGTGAGTCCCAAGCCAGGGGCTAGAGAGCAAAAGAATGGATGTGCTCAGACGTTCCTTGCTAGGGACAGTTGATCTGAAACAAGGCCTGCTCTCTTGTTTCCAGCAAGGATCTAGAAATTCTGCATGAATCTGCAAGGCACATTGACAGCATAAATTTGCATAAACTGCCCCACCTTCTGCCTTCCTACTTCCTGAGCAGTAGTTGTTTGTGTATAAAGAGAGAGGTCGCAGGCAAGATAATTTTGTGAGTAGGATACAGAACCCTAAATAGCTGGTGAGAGGTATAAGTTATTCTAAAAGCATAAAAACAGTACACCTGTGAAATGAAATGCTTTCATATGTGATCTTCTGTGTTTATTGTCCTGTGCAAAAAGTTGAACCTTGTGTTTGAAGGTTGAAATTATTTCAAGCTTGCATGGACGCAGAAATTTCTGAGTGACTTTTATACATTTCTTAGGACTCTTCACTGTCAGGATGGCCGAGTGGTCTAAGGCGCTGTGTTTAGGCCGCAGTCTCCTCTGGAGATGTGGGTTCGAATCCCACTTCTGAAATGACTTTTGGAGATATAATCTTCTTCATCAGGATAACATCTGATGGAAGTTGCTTCTGTTCATCTTCACCTGGGACGTTATTCTGTCCTCGTCTAGTCAAGAGAGCTTGGGTTTCTCATATATTTCTGTTGTACAAAGTCTTGCTGATAAAGTGCAATCCTTACCAAATGAGCTTATGACCCATGTAAGAGCTCATCTAGAAGAGTCATTCTCTTGTATTCCCTGGCCAGACAGGCCATACAAATTTGGAAGAATGCCAAGCACCTGGTAGACAGCTGGACTCCAGAACACTTTCAGCAATTTCCTCAGGGCAGTGATCAGGGGCTGCTTAGATTTGCGAATTCCACCCTATGTTGTGACATTGAGATCCCTTGTTGAATTTGCTTTAGTCAGCCAAGATGTGGCTATTGACTCAATTTCAAAGCAGCTTTGGGCCGTTCAAGTGGCTGGTGAATAGCACTTTCTCTTTGTACGCTTTAAAGGTCTAAAGAGTTCTTCATAGGTACTGCTCTGTATGGATTGTTCAAAGATCTGTTGGAAATGCTTATAATGGGATAAATAAATTGAGGGCATGCCTTTTCGGTACCAAACTTGCATGGCTGTCTGGCTTGTGGAAGGTGCTGCAAATGCAAGTCAGGATGGCCGAGTGGTCTAAGGCGCTGCGTTCAGGTCGCAGTCTCTTCTGGAGGCGTGGGTTCAAATCCCACTTCTGACAAACCTGTGTTTAATCTTCTTTTTTCTTGAGGGAGAAAATCAGATCATTTCCCTCACATGGGCTTATATGGTTGTCTTTTTGGAAAAGTGCAGTGAGTTTTTTTCTTGCTATAGCCACTTATGGCATAAGATGTGTGTTTTTTTTGTTCACACCATCTTTCTCACTATGTAGATGGACAAGCAACATGTGGGCAGGATGGCCGTGTGGTCTAAGGCGCTGCGTTAAGGCCGCAGTCTCTCTTGGAGGCTTGGGTTCGAATCCCACTTCTGACAAAACTTTAAGTCCATTTTGTCTCTGCGTTCCTTCAGAATCTCAGCTAAAAATTGGCAGTGCATATAATATCTGAATAAGTACCAAACTTCAGTTTCAACTGCAAATGAATTTGCCCAATTCTGTCTTCAAGCTCGTATAATATTCTTCTAGCACTAGTGGTGTTTTATGTGTTTTTTGGGGGTGCCTAAAAAATCCCTTTTATTGAAGAAATGGCTTACATTCAGTCTTGTGATATTTTTGGTTTCCAATAAGTAGATTTTTAATTTTATGTAACCTCATTTTCTAATGATCCATTCAAGAGATGTTTCCACTATGAAATGAAGAGCAAGGGGAAAGAGTACAAATGATAGAGCCAGTGAGTGAGATGGGGTGTTGAGGAAGGAGAGAATGAAACAAAGACAGAGTGTGTGAACGGCAGGTAGGCATAGAAGAGGAGACTAGAAGTGAAGGTGACTTGCTTTTCCCTGCTCTTGACCTCCCACCCATCTTAAACCAATCACAAACATACCTTCTATGCAACGTTGGTATGCAGAACTTCACTCCTCAGCCAGTGAGGGTGAGTCCCAAGCCAGGGGCTAGAGAGCAAAAGAATGGATGTGCTCAGACGTTCCTTGCTAGGGACAGTTGATCTGAAACAAGGCCTGCTCTCCTATTTCCAGCAAGGATCTAGAAATTTTGCATGAATCTGCAAGGCACATTGACAGCATAAATTTGCATAAACTGCCCCACCTTCTGCCTTCCTACTTCCTGAGCAGTAGTTGTTTGTGTATAAAGATAGAGGTCGCAGGCAAGATAATTTTGTGAGTAGGATACAGAACCCTAAATAGCTGGTGAGAGGTATAAGTTATTCTAAAAGCATAAAAACAGTACACCTGAGAAATTAAATGCTTTCATATGTGATCTTCTGTGTTTATTGTCCTGTGCAAAAAGTTGCACCTTGTGTTTGAAGGTTGAAATTATTTCAAGCTTGCATGGACGCAGAAATTTCTGAGTGACTTTTATGCATTTCTTAGGACTCTTCACTGTCAGGATGGCCGAGTGGTCTAAGGCGCTGTGTTTAGGCTGCAGTCTCCTCTGGAGGCGTGGGTTCGAATCCCACTTCTGAAATGACTTTTGGAGATATAATCTTCTTCATCAGGATAACATCTGATGGAAGTTGCTTCTGTTCGTCTTCACCTGGGACGTTATTCTGTCCTCGTCTAGTCAAGAGAGCTTGGGTTTCTCATATATTTCTGTTGTACAAAGTCTTGCTGATAAAGTGCAATCCTTACCAAATGAGCTTATGACCCATGTAAGAGCTCATCTAGGAGAGTCATTCTCTTGTATTCCCTGGCCAGACAGGCCATACAAATTTGGAAGAATGCCAAGCACCTGGTAGACAGCTGGACTCCAGCACACTTACAGCAATTTCCTCAGGGCAGTGATCAGGGGCTGCTTAGATTTGCGAATTCCACCCTATGTTGTGACATTGAGATCCCTTGTTGAATTTGCTTTAGTCAGCCAAGATGTGGCTATTGACTCAATTTCAAAGCAGCTTTGGGCCGTTCAAGTGGCTGGTGAATAGCACTTTCTCTTTGTACTCATTAAAGGTCTAAAGAGTTCTTCATAGGTACTGCTCTGTATGGATTGTTCAAAGATCTGTTGGAAATGCTTATAATGGGATTAATAAATTGAGGGCATGCCTTTTCGGTACCCCACTTGCATGGCTGTCTGGCTTGTGGAAGGTGCTGCAAATGCAAGTCAGGATGGCCGAGTGGTCTAAGGCGCTGCGTTCAGGTCGCAGTCTCTTCTGGAGGCGTGGGTTCAAATCCCACTTCTGACAAACCTGTGTTTAATCTTCTTTTTTCTTGAGTGAGAAAATCAGATCATTTCCCTCACATGGGCTTATATGGTTGTCTTTTTGGAAAAGTGCAGTGAGTTTTTTTCTTGCTATAGCCACTCATGGCCTAAGATGTGTGTTTTTTTTGTTCACACTATCTTTCTCACTATGTAGATGAACACGCAGTATGTGGTTAGGATGGCCGAGTGGTCTAAGGCGCTGCATTAAGGCCGCAGTCTCTCCTGGAGGCGTGGGTTCGAATCCCACTTCGGACAAAACTTTAAGTCCATTTTCTCTCTGCGTTCCTTCAGAATCTCAGCTAAAAATTGGCAGTGCATATAATATCTGAATAAGTACCAAACTTCAGTTTCAACTGCAAATGAATTTGCCCAATTCTGTCTTCAAGCTCGTATAATATTCTTCTAGCACTAGTGGTGTTTTATGTGTTTTTTGGGGGGTGCCTAAAAAATCCCTTTTATTGAAGAAATGGCTTACATTCAGTCTTGTGATATTTTTGGTTTCCAATAAGTAGATTTTTAATTTTATGTAACCTCATTTTCTAATGATCCATTCAAGAGATGTTTCCACTATGAAATGAAGAGCAAGGGGAAAGAGCACAAATGATAGAGCCAGTGAGTGAGATGGGGTGTTGAGGAAGGAGAGAATGAAACAAAGACAGAGTGAGTGAACGGCAGGTAGGCATAGAAGAGGAGACTAGAAGTGAAGGTGACTTGTTTTTTTTTTCCTGCTCTTGACCTCCCACCCATCTCAAACCAATCACAAACATACCTTCTATGCAACGTTGGTATGCAGAACTTCACTCCTCAGCCAGTGAGGGTGAGTCCCAAGCCAGGGGCTAGAGAGCAAAAGAATGGATGTGCTCAGACGTTCCTTGCTAGGGACAGGTGATCTGAAACAAGGCCTGCTCTCTTGTTTCCAGCAAGGATCTAGAAATTCTGCATGAATCTGCAAGGCACATTGACAGCATAAATTTGCATAAACTGCCCCACCTTCTGCCTTCCTACTTCCTGAGCAGTAGTTGTTTGTGTATAAAGAGAGAGGTCGCAGGCAAAATAATTTTGTGAGTAGGATACAGAACCCTAAATAGCTGGTGAGAGGTATAAGTTATTCTAAAAGCATAAAAACAGTACACCTGTGAAATGAAATGCTTTCATATGTGATCTTCTGTGTTTATTGTCCTGTGCAAAAAGTTGCACCTTGTGTTTGAAGGTTGAAATTATTTCAAGCTTGCATGGACGCAGAAATTTCAGAGTGACTTTTATACATTTCTTAGGACTCTTCACTGTCAGGATGGCCGAGTGGTCTAAGGCGCTGTGCTTAGGCCGCAGTCTCCTCTGGAGGCGTGGGTTTGAATCCCACTTCTGAAATGACTTTTGGAGATATAATCTTCTTCATCAGGATAACATCTGATGGAAGTTGCTTCTGTTCGTCTTCACCTGGGACGTTATTCTGTCCTCCTCTAGTCAAAGAGATTGGGTTTCTCATATATTTCTGTTGTACAAAGTCTTGCTGATAAAGTGCAATCCTTACCAAATGAGCTTATGACCCATGTAAGAGCTCATCTAGAAGAGTCATTCTCTTGTATTCCCTGGCCAGACAGGCCATACAAATTTGGAAGAATGCCAAGCACCTGGTAGACAGCTGGACTCCAGCACACTTACAGCAATTTCCTCAGGGCAGTGATCAGGGGCTGCTTAGATTTGCGAATTCCACCCTATGTTGTGACATTGAGATCCCTTGTTGAATTTGCTTTAGTCAGCCAAGATGTGGCTATTGACTCAATTTCAAAGCAGCTTTGGGCCGTTCAAGTGGCTGGTGAATAGCCCTTTCTCTTTGTACTCATTAAAGGTCTAAAGAGTTCTTCATAGGTACTGCTCTGTATGGATTGTTCAAAGATCTGTTGGAAATGCTTATAATGGGATAAATAAATTGAGGGCATGCCTTTTCGGTGCCCCACTTGCATGGCTGTCTGGCTTGTGGAAGGTGCTGCAATTGCAAGTCAGGATGGCCAAGTGGTCCAAGGCGCTGTGTTCAGGTCGCAGTCTCTTCTGGAGGCGTGGGTTCAAATCCCACTTCTGACAAACCTGTGTTTAATCTTCTTTTTTCTTGAGGGAGAAAATCAGATCATTTCCCACATGGGCTTATATGGTTGTCTTTTTGGAAAAGTGCAGTGAGTTTTTTTCTTGCTATAGCCACTCATGGCCTAAGATGTGTGTTTTTTTTGTTCACACTATCTTTCTCACTATGTAGATGAACAAGCAACATGTGGTCAGGATGGCTGAGTGGTCTAAGGCGCTGCGTTAAGGCCGCAGTCTCTACTGGAGGCGTGGGTTCGAATCCCACTTCTGACATAACTTAAAGTCCATTTTGTCTCTGCGTTCCTTCAGAATCTCAGCTAAAAATTGGCAGTGCATATAATATCTGAATAAGTACCAAACTTCAGTTTCAACTGCAAATGAATTTGCCCAATTCTGTCTTCAAGCTCTTATAATATTCTTCTAGCACTAGTGGTGTTTTATGTGTTTTTTGGGGGGTGCCTAAAAAATCCCTTTTATTGAAGAAATGGCTTACATTCAGTCTTGTGATATTTTTGGTTTCCAATAAGTAGATTTTTAATTTTATGTAACCTCATTTTCTAATGATCCATTCAAGAGATGTTTCCACTATGAAATGAAGAGCAAAGGGAAAGAGCACAAATGATAGAGCGAGTGAGTGAGATGGGGTGTTGAGGAAGGAGAGAATGAAACAAAGACAGAGTGAGTGAACGGCAGGTAGGCATAGAAGAGGAGACTAGAAGTGAAAGTGACTTGCTTTTCCCTGCTCTTGACCTCCCACCCATCTCAAACCAATCACAAACATACCTTCTATGCAACGTTGGTATGCAGAACTTCACTCCTCAGCCAGTGAGGGTGAGTCCCAAGCCAGGGGCTAGAGAGCAAAAGAATGGATGTGCTCAGACGTTCCTTGCTAGGGACAGTTGATCTGAAGCAAGGCCTGCTCTCTTGTTTCCAGCAAGGATCTAGAAATTCTGCATGAATGTGCAAGGCACATTGACAGCATGAATTTGCATAAACTGCCCCACCTTCTGCCTTCCTACTTCCTGAGCAGTAGTTGTTTGTGTATAGAGAGAAAGGTCGCAGGCAAGGTAATTTTGTGAGTAGGATACAGAACCCTAAATAGCTGGTGAGAGGTATAAGTTATTCTAAAAGCATAAAAACAGTACACCTGTGAAATGAAATGCTTTCATATGTGATCTTCTGTGTTTATTGTCCTGTGCAAAAAGTTGCACCTTGTGTTTGAAGGTTGAAATTATTTCAAGGTTGCATGGACGCAGAAATTTCTGAGTGACTTTTATACATTTCTTAGGACTCTTCACTGTCAGGATGGCCGAGTGGTCTAAGGTGCTGTGTTTAGGCCGCAGTCTCCTCTGGAGGCGTGGGTTCGAATCCCACTTCTGAAATGACTTTTGGAGATATAATCTTCTTCATCAGGATAACATCTGATGGAAGTTGCTTCTGTTCGTCTTCACCTGGGACGTTATTCTGTCCTCGTCTAGTCAAGAGAGCTTGGGTTTCTCATATATTTCTGTTGTACAAAGTCTTGCTGATAAAGTGCAATCCTTACCAAATGAGCTTATGACCCATGTAAGAGCTCATCTAGAAGAGTCATTCTCTTGTATTCCCTGGCCAGACAGGCCATACAAATTTGGAAGAATGCCAAGCACCTGGTAGACAGCTGGACTCCAGAACACTTACAGCAATTTCCTCAGGGCAGTGATCAGGGGCTGCTTAGATTTGCGAATTCCACCCTATGTTGTGACATTGAGATCCCTTGTTGAATTTGCTTTAGTCAGCCAAGATGTGGCTATTGACTCAATTTCAAAACAGCTTTGGGCCGTTCAAGTGGCTGGTGAATAGCACTTTCTCTTTGTACTCATTAAAGGTCTAAAGAGTTCTTCATAGGTACTGCTCTGTATGGATTGTTCAAAGATCTGTTGGAAATGCTTATAATGGGATAAATAAATTTAGGGCATGCCTTTTCGGTACCCCACTTGCATGGCTGTCTGGCTTGTGGAAGGTGCTGCAAATGCAAGTCAGGATGGCGGAGTGGTCTACGGCGCTGCGTTGAGGTCGCAGTCTCTTCTGGAGGCGTGGGTTCAAATCCCACTTCTGACAAACCTGTGTTTAATCTTCTTTTTTCTTGAGGGAGAAAATCAGATCATTTCCCTCACATGGGCTTATATGGTTGTCTTTTTGGAAAAGTGCAGTGAGTTTTTTTCTTGCTATAGCCACTCATGGCCTAAGATGTGTGTTTTTTTTGTTCACACTATCTTTCTCACTATGTAGATGAAGAAGCAACAAGTGGTCAGGATGGCCGAGTGGTCTAAGGCGCTGCGTTAAGGCCGCAGTCTCTCCAGGAGGTGTGGGTTCGAATCCCACTTCTGACAAAACTTTAAGTCCATTTTGTCTCTGCGTTCCTTCAGAATCTCAGCTAAAAATTGGCAGTGCATATAATATCTGAATAAGTACCAAACTTCAGTTTCAACTGCAAATGAATTTGCCCAATTCTGTCTTCAAGCTCGTATAATATTCTTCTAGCACTAGTGGTGTTTTATGTGTTTTTTGGGGGTGCCTAAAAAATCCCTTTTATTGAAGAAATGGCTTACATTCAGTCTTGTGATATTTTTGGTTTCCAATAAGTAGATTTTTAATTTTATGTAACCTCATTTTCTAATGATCCATTCAAGAGATGTTTCCACTATGAAATGAAGAGCAAGGGGAAAGAGCACAAATGATAGAGCCAGTGAGTGAGATGGGGTGTTGAGGAAGGAGAGAATGAAACAAAGACAGAGTGAGTGAACGGCAGGTAGGCATAGAAGAGGAGACTAGAAGTGAAAGTGACTTGCTTTTCCCTGCTCTTGACCTCCCACCCATCTCAAACCAATCACAAACATACCTTCTATGCAACGTTGGTATGCAGAACTTCACTCCTCAGCCAGTGAGGGTGAGTCCCAAGCCAGGGGCTAGAGAGCAAAAGAATGGATGTGCTCAGACGTTCCTTGCTAGGGACAGTTGATCTGAAACAAGGCCTGCTCTCTTGTTTCCAGCAAGGATCTAGAAATTCTGCATGAATGTGCAAGGCACATTGACAGCATGAATTTGCATAAACTGCCCCACCTTCTGCCTTCCTACTTCCTGAGCAGTAGTTGTTTGTGTATAGAGAGAAAGGTCGCAGGCAAGGTAATTTTGTGAGTAGGATACAGAACCCTAAATAGCTGGTGAGAGGTATAAGTTATTCTAAAAGCATAAAAACAGTACACCTGTGAAATGAAATGCTTTCATATGTGATCTTCTGTGTTTATTGTCCTGTGCAAAAAGTTGCACCTTGTGTTTGAAGGTTGAAATTATTTCAAGCTTGCATGGACGCAGAAATTTCTGAGTGACTTTTATACATTTCTTAGGACTCTTCACTGTCAGGATGGCCGAGTGGTCTAAGGTGCTGTGTTTAGGCCGCAGTCTCCTCTGGAGGTGTGGGTTCGAATCCCACTTCTGAAATGACTTTTGGAGATATAATCTTCTTCATCAGGATAACATCTGATGGAAGTTGCTTCTGTTCGTCTTCACCTGGGACGTTATTCTGTCCTCGTCTAGTCAAGAGAGCTTGGGTTTCTCATATATTTCTGTTGTACAAAGTCTTGCTGATAAAGTGCAATCCTTACCAAATGAGCTTATGACCCATGTAAGAGCTCATCTAGAAGAGTCATTCTCTTGTATTCCCTGGCCAGACAGGCCATACAAATTTGGAAGAATGCCAAGCACCTGGTAGACAGCTGGACTCCAGAACACTTACAGCAATTTCCTCAGGGCAGTGATCAGGGGCTGCTTAGATTTGCGAATTCCACCCTATGTTGTGACATTGAGATCCCTTGTTGAATTTGCTTTAGTCAGCCAAGATGTGGCTATTGACTCAATTTCAAAACAGCTTTGGGCCGTTCAAGTGGCTGGTGAATAGCACTTTCTCTTTGTACTCATTAAAGGTCTAAAGAGTTCTTCATAGGTACTGCTCTGTATGGATTGTTCAAAGATCTGTTGGAAATGCTTATAATGGGATAAATAAATTTAGGGCATGCCTTTTCGGTACCCCACTTGCATGGCTGTCTGGCTTGTGGAAGGTGCTGCAAATGCAAGTCAGGATGGCCGAGTGGTCTAAGGCCTTGCGTTCAGGTAGCAGTCTCTTCTGGAGGCGTGGGTTCAAATCCCACTTCTGACAAACCTGTGTTTAATCTTCTTTTTTCTTGAGGGAGAAAATCAGATCATTTCCCTCACATGGGCTTATATGGTTGTCTTTTTGGAAAAGTGCAGTGAGTTTTTTTCTTGCTATAGCCACTCATGGCCTAAGATGTGTTTTTATTTTTTGTTCACCCTATCTTTATCACTATGTAGATGAAGAAGCAACATGTGGTCAGGATGGCCGAGTGGTCTAAGGCGCGGCGTTAAGACCGCAGTCTCTCCTGGAGGCGTGGGTTCGAATCCCACTTCTGACAAAACTTTAAGTCCATTTTGTCTCTGCGTTCCTTCAGAATCTCAGCTAAAAATTGGCAGTGCATATAATATCTGAATAAGTACCAAACTTCAGTTTCAACTGCAAATGAATTTGCCCAATTCTGTCTTCAAGCTCGTATAATATTCTTCTAGCACTAGTGGTGTTTTATGTGTTTTTTGGGGGTGCCTAAAAAATCCCTTTTATTGAAGAAATGGCTTACATTCAGTCTTGTGATATTTTTGGTTTCCAATAAGTAGATTTTTAATTTTATGTAACCTCATTTTCTAATGATCCATTCAAGAGATGTTTCCACTATGAAATGAAGAGCAAGGGGAAAGAGTACAAATGATAGAGCCAGTGAGTGAGATGGGGTGTTGAGGAAGGAGAGAATGAAACAAAGACAGAGAGTGTGAACGGCAGGTAGGCATAGAAGAGGAGTCTAGAAGTGAAGGTGACTTGCTTTTCCCTGCTCTTGACCTCCCACCCATCTTAAACCAATCACAAACATACCTTCTATGCAACGTTGGTATGCAGCACTTCACTCCTCAGCCAGTGAGGGTGAGTCCCAAGCCAGGGGCTAGAGAGCAAAAGAATGGATGTGCTCAGACGTTCCTTGCTAGGGACAGTTGATCTGAAACAAGGCCTGCTCTCTTATTTCCAGCAAGGATCTAGAAATTTTGCATGAATCTGCAAGGCACATTGACAGCATAAATTTGCATAAACTGCCCCACCTTCTGCCTTCCTACTTCCTGAGCAGTAGTTGTTTGTGTATAAAGATAGAGGTCGCAGGCAAGATAATTTTGTGAGTAGGATACAGAACCCTAAATAGCTGGTGAGAGGTATAAGTTATTCTAAAAGCATAAAAACAGTACACCTGAGAAATTAAATGCTTTCATATGTGATCTTCTGTGTTTATTGTCCTGTGCAAAAAGTTGCACCTTGTGTTTGAAGGTTGAAATTATTTCAAGCTTGCATGGACGCAGAAATTTCTGAGTGACTTTTATGCATTTCTTAGGACTCTTCACTGTCAGGATGGCCGAGTGGTCTAAGGCGCTGTGTTTAGCCTGCAGTCTCCTCTGGAGGCGTGGGTTCGAATCCCACTACTGAAATGACTTTTGGAGATATAATCTTCTTCATCAGGATAACATCTGATGGAAGTTGCTTCTGTTCGTCTTCACCTGGGACGTTATTCTGTCCTCGTCTAGTCAAGAGAGCTTGGGTTTCTCATATATTTCTGTTGTACAAAGTCTTGCTGATAAAGTGCAATCCTTACCAAATGAGCTTATGACCCATGTAAGAGCTCATCTAGGAGAGTCATTCTCTTGTATTCCCTGGCCAGACAGGCCATACAAATTTGGAAGAATGCCAAGCACCTGGTAGACAGCTGGACTCCAGCACACTTACAGCAATTTCCTCAGGGCAGTGATCAGGGGCTGCTTAGATTTGCGAATTCCACCCTATGTTGTGACATTGAGATCCCTTGTTGAATTTGCTTTAGTCAGCCAAGATGTGGCTATTGACTCAATTTCAAAGCAGCTTTGGGCCGTTCAAGTGGCTGGTGAATAGCTCTTTCTCTTTGTACTCATTAAAGGTCTAAAGAGTTCTTCATAGGTACTGCTCTGTATGGATTGTTCAAAGATCTGTTGGAAATGCTTATAATGGGATTAATAAATTGAGGGCATGCCTTTTCGGTACCCCACTTGCATGGCTGTCTGGCTTGTGGAAGGTGCTGCAAATGCAAGTCAGGATGGCCGAGTGGTCTAAGGCGCTGCGTTCAGGTCGCAGTCTCTTCTGGAGGCGTGGGTTCAAATCCCACTTCTGACAAACCTGTGTTTAATCTTCTTTTTTCTTGAGTGAGAAAATCAGATCATTTCCCTCACATGGGCTTATATGGTTGTCTTTTTGGAAAAGTGCAGTGAGTTTTTTTCTTGCTATAGCCACTCATGGCCTAAGATGTGTGTTTTTTTTGTTCACACTATCTTTCTCACTATGTAGATGAACACGCAGTATGTGGTTAGGATGGCCGAGTGGTCTAAGGCGCTGCATTAAGGCCGCAGTCTCTCCTGGAGGCGTGGGTTCGAATCCCACTTCGGACAAAACTTTAAGTCCATTTTGTCTCTGCGTTCCTTCAGAATCTCAGCTAAAAATTGGCAGTGCATATAATATCTGAATAAGTACCAAACTTCAGTTTCAACTGCAAATGAATTTGCCCAATTCTGTCTTCAAGCTCGTATAATATTCTTCTAGCACTAGTGGTGTTTTATGTGTTTTTTGGGGGGTGCCTAAAAAATCCCTTTTATTGAAGAAATGGCTTACATTCAGTCTTGTGATATTTTTGGTTTCCAATAAGTAGATTTTTAATTTTATGTAACCTCATTTTCTAATGATCCATTCAAGAGATGTTTCCACTATGAAATGAAGAGCAAGGGGAAAGAGCACAAATGATAGAGCGAGTGAGTGAGATGGGGTGTTGAGGAAGGAGAGAATGAAACAAAGACAGAGTGAGTGAACGGCAGGTAGGCATAGAAGAGGAGACTAGAAGTGAAGGTGACTTGTTTTTTTTTCCTGCTCTTGACCTCCCACCCATCTCAAACCAATCACAAACATACCTTCTATGCAACGTTGGTATGCAGAACTTCACTCCTCAGCCAGTGAGGGTGAGTCCCAAGCCAGGGGCTAGAGAGCAAAAGAATGGATGTGCTCAGACGTTCCTTGCTAGGGACAGGTGATCTGAAACAAGGCCTGCTCTCTTGTTTCCAGCAAGGATCTAGAAATTCTGCATGAATCTGCAAGGCACATTGACAGCATAAATTTGCATAAACTGCCCCACCTTCTGCCTTCCTACTTCCTGAGCAGTAGTTGTTTGTGTATAAAGAGAGAGGTCGCAGGCAAAATAATTTTGTGAGTAGGATACAGAACCCTAAATAGATGGTGAGAGGTTTAAGTTATTCTAAAAGCATAAAAACAGTACACCTGTGAAATGAAATGCTTTCATATGTGATCTTCTGTGTTTATTGTCCTGTGCAAAAAGTTGCACCTTGTGTTTGAAGGTTGAAATTATTTCAAGCTTGCATGGACGCAGAAATTTCAGAGTGACTTTTATACATTTCTTAGGACTCTTCACTGTCAGGATGGCCGAGTGGTCTAAGGCGCTGTGCTTAGGCCGCAGTCTCCTCTGGAGGCGTGGGTTTGAATCCCACTTCTGAAATGACTTTTGGAGATATAATCTTCTTCATCAGGATAACATCTGATGGAAGTTGCTTCTGTTCGTCTTCACCTGGGACGTTATTCTGTCCTCGTCTAGTCAAAGAGATTGGGTTTCTCATATATTTCTGTTGTACAAAGTCTTGCTGATAAAGTGCAATCCTTACCAAATGAGCTTATGACCCATGTAAGAGCTCATCTAGAAGAGTCATTCTCTTGTATTCCCTGGCCAGACAGGCCATACAAATTTGGAAGAATGCCAAGCACCTGGTAGACAGCTGGACTCCAGCACACTTACAGCAATTTCCTCAGGGCAGTGATCAGGGGCTGCTTAGATTTGCGAATTCCACCCTATGTTGTGACATTGAGATCCCTTGTTGAATTTGCTTTAGTCAGCCAAGATGTGGCTATTGACTCAATTTCAAAGCAGCTTTGGGCCGTTCAAGTGGCTGGTGAATAGCCCTTTCTCTTTGTACTCATTAAAGGTCTAAAGAGTTCTTCATAGGTACTGCTCTGTATGGATTGTTCAAAGATCTGTTGGAAATGCTTATAATGGGATAAATAAATTGAGGGCATGCCTTTTCGGTGCCCCACTTGCATGGCTGTCTGGCTTGTGGAAGGTGCTGCAAATGCAAGTCAGGATGGCCAAGTGGTCCAAGGCGCTGTGTTCAGGTCGCAGTCTCTTCTGGAGGCGTGGGTTCAAATCCCACTTCTGACAAACCTGTGTTTAATCTTCTTTTTTCTTGAGGGAGAAAATCAGATCATTTCCCACATGGGCTTATATGGTTGTCTTTTTGGAAAAGTGCAGTGAGTTTTTTTCTTGCTATAGCCACTCATGGCCTAAGATGTGTGTTTTTTTTGTTCACACTATCTTTCTCACTATGTAGATGAACAAGCAACATGTGGTCAGGATGGCCGAGTGGTCTAAGGCGCTGCGTTAAGGCCGCAGTCTCTCCTGGAGGCGTGGGTTCGAATCCCACTTCTGACAAAACTTAAAGTCCATTTTGTCTCTGCGTTCCTTCAGAATCTCAGCTAAAAATTGGCAGTGCATATAATATCTGAATAAGTACCAAACTTCAGTTTCAACTGCAAATGAATTTGCCCAATTCTGTCTTCAAGCTCTTATAATATTCTTCTAGCACTAGTGGTGTTTTATGTGTTTTTGGGGGGTGCCTAAAAAATCCCTTTTATTGAAGAAATGGCTTACATTCAGTCTTGTGATATTTTTGGTTTCCAATAAGTAGATTTTTAATTTTATGTAACCTCATTTTCTAATGATCCATTCAAGAGATGTTTCCACTATGAAATGAAGAGCAAGGGGAAAGAGCACAAATGATAGAGCCAGTGAGTGAGATGGGGTGTTGAGGAAGGAGAGAATGAAACAAAGACAGAGTGAGTGAACGGCAGGTAGGCATAGAAGAGGAGACTAGAAGTGAAGGTGACTTGCTTTTCCCTGCTCTTGACCTCCCACTCATCTCAAACCAATCACAAACATACCTTCTATGCAACGTTGGTATGCAGAACTTCACTCCTCAGCCAGTGAGGGTGAGTCCCAAGCCAGGGGCTAGAGAGCAAAAGAATGGATGTGCTCAGACGTTCCTTGCTAGGGACAGTTGATCTGAAACAAGGCCTGCTCTCTTGTTTCCAGCAAGGATCTAGAAATTCTGCATGAATGTGCAAGGCACATTGACAGCATAAATTTGCATAAACTGCCCCACCTTCTGCCTTCCTACTTCCTGGGCAGTAGTTGTTTGTGTATAAAGAGAGAGGTCGCAGGCAAGATAATTTTGTGAGTAGGATACAGAACCCTAAATAGCTGGTGAGAGGTATACGTTATTCTAAAAGCATAAAAACAGTACACCTGTGAAATGAAATGCTTTCATATGTGATCTTCTGTGTTTATTGTCCTGTGCAAAAAGTTGCACCTTGTGTTTGAAGGTTGAAAATATTTCAAGCTTGCATGGACGCAGAAATTTCTGAGTGACTTTTATACATTTCTTAGGACTCTTCACTGTCAGGATGGCCGAGAGGTCTAAGGCGCAGTGTTTAGGCCGCAGTCTCCTCTGGAGGCGTGGGTTCGAATCCCACTTCTGAAATGACTTTTGGAGATATAATCTTCTTCATCAGGATAACATCTGATGGAAGTTGCTTCTGTTCGTCTTCACCTGGGACGTTATTCCGTCCTCGTCTAGTCAAGAGAGCTTGGGTTTCTCATATATTTCTGTTGTACAAAGTCTTGCTGATAAAGTGCAATCCTTACCAAATGAGCTTAGGACCCATGTAAGAGCTCATCTAGAAGAGTCATGCTCTTGTATTCCCTGGATAGACAGGCCATGCAAATTTGGAAGAATGCCAAGCACCTGGTAGACAGCTGTACTCCAGCACACTTACAGCAATGTCCTCAGGGCTGTGATCAGGGGCTGCTTAGATTTGCGTATTCCACCCTATGTTGTGACATTGAGCTCCCTTGTTGAATTTGCTTTAGTCAGCCAAGATGTGGCTGTTGACTCAATTTCAAAGCAGCTTTGGGCCGTTCAAGTGGCTGGTGAATAGCACTTTCTCTTTGTACGCTTTAAAGGTCTAAAGAGTTCTTCATAGGTACTGCTCTGTATGGATTGTTCAAAGATCTGTTGGAAATGCTTATAATGGGATAAATAAATTGAGGGCATGCCTTTTCGGTACCAAACTTGCATGGCTGTCTGGCTTGTGGAAGGTGCTGCAAATGCAAGTCAGGATGGCTGAGTGGTCTAAGGCGCTGCGTTCAGGTCGCAGTCTCTTCTGGAGGCGTGAGTTCAAATCCCACTTCTGACAAACCTGTGTTTAATCTTCTTTTTTCTTGAGGGAGAAAATCAGATCATTTCCCTCACATCGGCTTATATGGTTGTCTTTTTGGAAAAGTGCAGTGAGTTTTTTTCTTGCTATAGCCACTTATGGCCTAAGATGTGTGTTTTTTTTGTTCACACTATCTTTCTCACTATGTAGATGGACAAGCACCATGTGGTCAGGATGGCCGAGTGGTCTAAGGCGCTGCGTTAAGGCCGCAGTCTCTCTTGGAGGCTTGGGTTCGAATCCCACTTCTGACAAAACTTTAAGTCCATTTTGTCTCTGCGTTCCTTCAGAATCTCAGCTAAAAATTGGCAGTGCATATAATATCTGAATAAGTACCAAACTTCAGTTTCAACTGCAAATGAATTTGCCCAATTATGTCTTCAAGCTCGTATAATATTCTTCTAGCACTAGTGGTGTTTTATGTGTTTTTTGGGGGTGCCTAAAAAATCCCTTTTATTGAAGAAATGGCTTACATTCAGTCTTGTGATATTTTTGGTTTCCAATAAGTAGATTTTTAATTTTATGTAACCTCATTTTCTAATGATCCATTCAAGAGATGTTTACACTATGAAATGAAGAGCAAGGGGAAAGAGCACAAATGATAGAGCGAGTGAGTGAGATGGGGTGTTGAGGAAGGAGAGAATGAAACAAAGACAGAGTGAGTGAACGGCAGGTAGGCATAGAAGAGGAGACTAGAAGTGAAGGTGACTTGTTTTTTTTTCCTGCTCTTGACCTCCCACCCATCTCAAACCAATCACAAACATACCTTCTATGCAACGTTGGTATGCAGAGCTTCACTCCTCAGCCAGTGAGGGTGAGTCCCAAGCCAGGGGCTAGAGAGCAAAAGAATGGATGTGCTCAGACGTTCCTTGCTAGGGACAGTTGATCTGAAACAAGGCCTGCTCTCTTGTTTCCAGCAAGGATCTAGAAATTCTGCATGAATCTGCAAGGCACATTGACAGCATAAATTTGCATAAACTGCCCCACCTTCTGCCTTCCTACTTCCTGAGCAGTAGTTGTTTGTGTATAGAGAGAAAGGTCGCAGGCAAGGTAATTTTGTGAGTAGGATACAGAACCCTAAATAGCTGGTGAGAGGTATAAGTTATTCTAAAAGCATAAAAACAGTACACCTGTGAAATGAAATGCTTTCATATGTGATCTTCTGTGTTTATTGTCCTGTGCAAAAAGTTGCACCTTGTGTTTGAAGGTTGAAATTATTTCAAGCTTGCATGGACGCAGAAATTTCTGAGTGACTTTTATACATTTCTTAGGACTCTTCACTGTCAGGATGGCGGAGTGGTCTAAGGCGCTGTGTTTAGGCTGCAGTCTCCTCTGGAGGTGTGGGTTCGACTCCCACTTCTGAAATGACTTTTGGAGATATAATCTTCTTCATCAGGATAACATCTGATGGAAGTTGCATCTGTTCGTCTTCACCTGGGACGTTATTCCGTCCTCGTCTAGTCAAGAGAGCTTGGGTTTCTCATATATTTCTGTTGTACAAAGTCTTGCTGATAAAGTGCAATCCTTACCAAATGAGCTTAGGACCCATGTAAGAGCTCATCTAGAAGAGTCATGCTCTTGTATTCCCTGGCCAGACAGGCCATGCAAATTTGGAAGAATGCCAAGCACCTGGTAGACAGCTGTACTCCAGCACACTTACAGCAATGTCCTTAGGGCTGTGATCAGGGGCTGCTTAGATTTGCGTATTCCACCCTATGTTGTGACATTGAGCTCCCTTGTTGAATTTGCTTTAGTCAGCCAAGATGTGGCTGTTGACTCAATTTCAAAGTAGCTTTGGGCCGTTCAAGTGGCTGGTGAATAGCACTTTCTCTTTGTACGCTTTAAAGGTCTAAAGAGTTCTTCATAGGTACTGCTCTGTATGGATTGTTCAAAGATCTGTTGGAAATGCTTATAATGGGATAAATAAATTGAGGGCATGCCTTTTCGGTACCAAACTTGCATGGCTGTCTGGCTTGTGTAAGGTGCTGCAAATGCAAGTCAGGATGGCCGAGTGGTCTAAGGCGCTGCGTTCAGGTCGCAGTCTCTTCTGGAGGCGTGGGTTCAAATCCCACTTCTGACAAACCTGTGTTTAATCTTCTTTTTTCTTGAGGGAGAAAATCAGATCATTTCCCTCACATGGGCTTATATGGTTGTCTTTTTGGAAAAGTGCAGTGAGTTTTTTTCTTGCTATAGCCTCTTATGGCCTAAGATGTGTGTTTTTTTTGTTCACACTATCTTTCTCACTATGTAGATGGACAAGCAACATGTGGTCAGGATGGCCGAGTGGTCTAAGGCGCTGCGTTAAGGCCGCAGTCTCTCCAGGAGGCGTGGGTTCGAATCCCACTTCTGACAAAGCTTTAAGTCCATTTTGTCTCTGCGTTCCTTCAGAATCTCAGCTAAAAATTGGCAGTGCATATAATATCTGAATAAGTACCAAACTTCAGTTTCAACTGCAAATGAATTTGCCCAATTCTGTCTTCAAGCTCGTATAATATTCTTCTAGCACTAGTGGTGTTTTATGTGTTTTTTGGGGGGTGCCTAAAAAATCCCTTTTATTGAAGAAATGGCTTACATTCAGTCTTGTGATATTTTTGGTTTCCAATAAGTAGATTTTTAATTTTATGTAACCTCATTTTCTAATGATCCATTCAAGAGATGTTTCCACTATGAAATGAAGAGCAAGGGGAAAGAGCACAAATGATAGAGCGAGTGAGTGAGATGGGGTGTTGAGGAAGGAGAGAATGAAACAAAGACAGAGTGAGTGAACGGCAGGTAGGCATAGAAGAGGAGACTAGAAGTGAAAGTGACTTGCTTTTCCCTGCTCTTGACCTCCCACCCATCTCAAACCAATCACAAACATACCTTCTATAAAACGTTGGTATGCAGAACTTCACTCCTCAGCCAGTGAGGGTGAGTCCCAAGCCAGGGGCTAGAGAGCAAAAGAATGGATGTGCTCAGATGTTCCTTGCTAGGGACAGTTGATCTGAAGCAAGGCCTGCTCTCTTGTTTCCAGCAAGGATCTAGAAATTCTGCATGAATGTGCAAGGCACATTGACAGCATGAATTTGCATAAACTGCCCCACCTTCTGCCTTCCTACTTCCTGAGCAGTAGTTGTTTGTGTATAGAGAGAAAGGTCGCAGGCAAGGTAATTTTGTGAGTAGGATACAGAACCCTAAATAGCTGGTGAGAGGTATAAGTTATTCTAAAAGCATAAAAACAGTACACCTGTGAAATGAAATGCTTTCATATGTGATCTTCTGTGTTTATTGTCCTGTGCAAAAAGTTGCACCTTGTGTTTGAAGGTTGAAATTATTTCAAGCTTGCATGGACGCAGAAATTTCTGAGTGACTTTTATACATTTCTTAGGACTCTTTACTGTCAGGATGGCCAAGTGGTCTAAGGTGCTGTGTTTAGGCCGCAGTCTCCTCTGGAGGCGTGGGTTCGAATCCCACTCATGAAATGACTTTTGGAGATATAATCTTCTTCATCAGGATAACATCTGATGGAAGTTGCTTCTGTTCGTCTTCACCTGGGACGTTATTCTGTCCTCGTCTAGTCAAGAGAGCTTGGGTTTCTCATATATTTCTGTTGTACAAAGTCTTGCTGATAAAGTGCAATCCTTACCAAATGAGCTTATGACCCATGTAAGAGCTCATCTAGAAGAGTCATTCTCTTGTATTCCCTGGCCAGACAGGCCATACAAATTTGGAAGAATGCCAAGCACCTGGTAGACAGCTGGACTCCAGAACACTTACAGCAATTTCCTCAGGGCAGTGATCAGGGGCTGCTTAGATTTGCGAATTCCACCCTATGTTGTGACATTGAGATCCCTTTTTGAATTTGCTTTAGTCAGCCAAGATGTGGCTATTGACTCAATTTCAAAACAGCTTTGGGCCGTTCAAGTGGCTGGTGAATAGCACTTTCTCTTTGTACTCATTAAAGGTCTAAAGAGTTCTTCATAGGTACTGCTCTGTATGGATTGTTCAAAGATCTGTTGGAAATGCTTATAATGGGATAAATAAATTTAGGGCATGCCTTTTCGGTACCCCACTTGCATGGCTGTCTGGCTTGTGGAAGGTGCTGCAAATGCAAGTCAGGATGGCCGAGTGGTCTAAGGCGCTGCGTTCAGGTCGCAGTCTCTTCTGGAGGCGTGGGTTCAAATCCCACTTCTGACAAACCTGTGTTTAATCTTCTTTTTTCTTGAGGGAGAAAATCAGATCATTTCCCTCACATGGGCTTATATGGTTGTCTTTTTGGAAAAGTGCAGTGAGTTTTTTTCTTGCTATAGCCACTCATGGCCTAAGATGTGTGTTTTTTTTGTTCACACTATCTTTCTCACTATGTAGATGAAGAAGCAACATGTGGTCAGGATGGCCGAGTGGTCTAAGGCGCTGCGTTAAGGCCGCAGTCTCTCCTGGAGGCGTGGGTTCGAATCCCACTTCTGACAAAACTTTAAGTCCATTTTGTCTCTGCGTTCCTTCAGAATCTCAGCTAAAAATTGGCAGTGCATATAATATCTGAATAAGTACCAAACTTCAGTTTCAACTGCAAATGAATTTGCCCAATTCTGTCTTCAAGCTCGTATAATATTCTTCTAGCACTAGTGGTGTTTTATGTGTTTTTTGGGGGTGCCTAAAAAATCCCTTTTATTGAAGAAATGGCTTACATTCAGTCTTGTGATATTTTTGGTTTCCAATAAGTAGATTTTTAATTTTATGTAACCTCATTTTCTAATGATCCATTCAAGAGATGTTTCCACTATGAAATGAAGAGCAAGGGGAAAGAGCACAAATGATAGAGCCAGTGAGTGAGATGGGGTGTTGAGGAAGGAGAGAATGAAACAAAGACAGAGTGAGTGAACGGCAGGTAGGCATAGAAGAGGAGTCTAGAAGTGAAGGTGACTTGCTTTTCCCTGCTCTTGACCTCCCACCCATCTCAAACCAATCACAAACATACCTTCTATGCAACGTTGGTATGCAGAACTTCACTCCTCAGCCAGTGAGGGTGAGTCCCAAGCCAGGGGCTAGAGAGCAAAAGAATGGATGTGCTCAGACGTTCCTTGCTAGGGACAGTTGATCTGAAACAAGGCCTGCTCTCTTGTTTCCAGCAAGGATCTAGAAATTCTGCATGAATCTGCAAGGCACATTGACAGCATAAATTTGCATAAACTGCCCCACCTTCTGCCTTCCTACTTCCTGAGCAGTAGTTGTTTGTGTATAAAGAGAGAGGTCGCAGGCAAGATAATTTTGTGAGTAGGATACAGAACCCTAAATAGCTGGTGAGAGGTATAAGTTATTCTAAAAGCATAAAAACAGTACACCTGTGAAATGAAATGCTTTCATATGTGATCTTCTGTGTTTATTGTCCTGTGCAAAAAGTTGAACCTTGTGTTTGAAGGTTGAAATTATTTCAAGCTTGCATGGACGCAGAAATTTCTGAGTGACTTTTGTACATTTCTTAGGACTCTTCACTGTCAGGATGGCCGAGTGGTCTAAGGCGCTGTGTTTAGGCTGCAGTCTCCTCTGGAGGCGTGGGTTCGAATCCCACTTCTGAAATGACTTTTGGAGATATAATCTTCTTCATCAGGATAACATCTGATGGAAGTTGCTTCTGTTCGTCTTCACCTGGGACGTTATTCTGTCCTCGTCTAGTCAAGAGAGCTTGGGTTTCTCATATATTTCTGTTGTACAAAGTCTTGCTGATAAAGTGCAATCCTTACCAAATGAGCTTATGACCCATGTAAGAGCTCATCTAGAAGAGTCATTCTCTTGTATTCCCTGGCCAGACAGGCCATACAAATTTGGAAGAATGCCAAGCACCTGGTAGACAGCTGGACTCCAGAACACTTTCAGCAATTTCCTCAGGGCAGTGATCAGGGGCTGCTTAGATTTGCGAATTCCACCCTATGTTGTGACATTGAGATCCCTTGTTGAATTTGCTTTAGTCAGCCAAGACGTGGCTATTGACTCAATTTCAAAGCAGCTTTGGGCCGTTCAAGTGGATGGTGAATAGCACTTTCTCTTTGTACGCTTTAAAGGTCTAAAGAGTTCTTCATAGGTACTGCTCTGTATGGATTGTTCAAAGATCTGTTGGAAATGCTTATAATGGGATAAATAAATTGAGGGCATGCCTTTTCGGTACCAAACTTGCATGGCTGTCTGGCTTGTGGAAGGTGCTGCAAATGCAAGTCAGGATGGCCGAGTGGTCTAAGGCGCTGCGTTCAGGTCGCAGTCTCTTCTGGAGGCGTGGGTTCAAATCCCACTTCTGACAAACCTGTGTTTAATCTTCTTTTTTCTTGAGGGAGAAAATCAGATCATTTCCCTCACATGGGCTTATATGGTTGTCTTTTTGGAAAAGTGCAGTGAGTTTTTTTCTTGCTATAGCCACTTATGGCATAAGATGTGTGTTTTTTTTGTTCACACCATCTTTCTCACTATGTAGATGGACAAGCAACATGTGGGCAGGATGGCCGTGTGGTCTAAGGCGCTGCGTTAAGGCCGCAATCTCTCTTGGAGGCTTGGGTTCGAATCCCACTTCTGACAAAACTTTAAGTCCATTTTGTCTCTGCGTTCCTTCAGAATCTCAGCTAAAAATTGGCAGTGCATATAATATCTGAATAAGTACCAAACTTCAGTTTCAACTGCAAATGAATTTGCCCAATTCTGTCTTCAAGCTCTTATAATATTCTTCTAGCACTAGTGGTGTTTTATGTGTTTTTTGGGGGGTGCCTAAAAAATCCCTTTTATTGAAGAAATGGCTTACATTCAGTCTTGTGATATTTTTGGTTTCCAATAAGTAGATTTTTAATTTTATATAACCTCATTTTCTAATGATCCATTCAAGAGATGTTTCCACTATGAAATGAAGAGCACGGGGAAAGAGCACAAATGATAGAGCCAGTGAGTGAGATGGGGTGTTGAGGAAGGAGAGAATGAAACAAAGACAGAGTGAGTGAACGGCAGGTAGGCATAGAAGAGGAGACTAGAAGTGAAAGTGACTTGCTTTTCCCTGCTCTTGACCTCCCACCCATCTCAAACCAATCACAAACATACCTTCTATGCAACGTTGGTATGCAGAACTTCACTCCTCAGCCAGTGAGGGTGAGTCCCAAGCCAGGGGCTAGAGAGCAAAAGAATGGATGTGCTCAGACGTTCCTTGCTAGGGACAGTTGATCTGAAACAAGGCCTGCTCTCTTGTTTCCAGCAAGGATCTAGAAATTCTGCATGAATGTGCAAGGCACATTGACAGCATGAATTTGCATAAACTGCCCCACCTTCTGCCTTCCTACTTCCTGAGCAGTAGTTGTTTGTGTATAGAGAGAAAGGTCGCAGGCAAGGTAATTTTGTGAGTAGGATACAGAACCCTAAATAGCTGGTGAGAGGTATAAGTTATTCTAAAAGCATAAAAACAGTACACCTGTGAAATGAAATGCTTTCATATGTGATCTTCTGTGTTTATTGTCCTGTGCAAAAAGTTGCACCTTGTGTTTGAAGGTTGAAATTATTTCAAGCTTGCATGGACGCAGAAATTTCTGAGTGACTTTTATACATTTCTTAGGACTCTTCACTGTCAGGATGGCCGAGTGGTCTAAGGCACTGTGTTTAGGCCGCAGTCTCCTCTGGAGGCGTGGGTTCGAATCCCACTTCTGAAATTACTTTTGGAGATATAATCTTCTTCATCAGGATAACATCTGATGGAAGTTGCTTCTGTTCGTCTTCACCTGGGACGTTGTTCTGTCCTCGTCTAGTCAAGAGAGCTTGGGTTTCTCATATATTTCTGTTGTACAAAGTCTTGCTGATAAAGTGCAATCCTTACCAAATGAGCTTATGACCCATGTAAGAGCTCATCTAGAAGAGTCATTCTCTTGTATTCCCTGGCCAGACAGGCCATACAAATTTGGAAGAATGCCAAGCACCTGGTAGACAGCTGGACTCCAGAACACTTTCAGCAATTTCCTCAGGGCAGTGATCAGGGGCTGCTTAGATTTGCGAATTCCACCCTATGTTGTGACATTGAGATCCCTTGTTGAATTTGCTTTAGTCAGCCAAGATGTGGCTATTGACTCAATTTCAAAACAGCTTTGGGCCGTTCAAGTGGCTGGTGAATAGCACTTTCTCTTTGTACTCATTAAATGTCTAAAGAGTTCTTCATAGGTACTGCTCTGTATGGATTGTTCAAAGATCTGTTGGAAATGCTTATAATGGGATAAATAAATTGAGGGCATGCCTTTTCGGTACCAAACTTGCATGGCTGTCTGGCTTGTGGAAGGTGCTGCAAATGCAAGTCAGGATGGCCGAGTGGTCTAAGGCGCTGCGTTCAGGTCGCAGTCTCTTCTGGAGGCGTGGGTTCAAATCCCACTTCTGACAAACCTGTGTTTAATCTTCTTTTTTCTTGAGGGAGAAAATCAGATCATTTCCCTCACATGGGCTTATATGGTTGTCTTTTTGGAAAAGTGCAGTGAGTTTTTTTCTTGCTATAGCCACTTATGGCATAAGATGTGTGTTTTTTTTGTTCACACCATCTTTCTCACTATGTAGATGGACAAGCAACATGTGGGCAGGATGGCCGTGTGGTCTAAGGCGCTGCGTTAAGGCCGCAATCTCTCTTGGAGGCTTGGGTTCGAATCCCACTTCTGACAAAACTTTAAGTCCATTTTGTCTCTGCGTTCCTTCAGAATCTCAGCTAAAAATTGGCAGTGCATATAATATCTGAATAAGTACCAAACTTCAGTTTCAACTGCAAATGAATTTTCCCAATTCTGTCTTCAAGCTCTTATAATATTCTTCTAGCACTAGTGGTGTTTTATGTGTTTTTTGGGGGGTGCCTAAAAAATCCCTTTTATTGAAGAAATGGCTTACATTCAGTCTTGTGATATTTTTGGTTTCCAATAAGTAGATTTTTAATTTTATATAACCTCATTTTCTAATGATCCATTCAAGAGATGTTTCCACTATGAAATGAAGAGCAAGGGGAAAGAGCACAAATGATAGAGCCAGTGAGTGAGATGGGGTGTTGAGGAAGGAGAGAATGAAACAAAGACAGAGTGAGTGAACGGCAGGTAGGCATAGAAGAGGAGACTAGAAGTGAAAGTGACTTGCTTTTCCCTGCTCTTGACCTCCCACCCATCTCAAACCAATCACAAACATACCTTCTATGCAACGTTGGTATGCAGAACTTCACTCCTCAGCCAGTGAGGGTGAGTCCCAAGCCAGGGGCTAGAGAGCAAAAGAATGGATGTGCTCAGACGTTCCTTGCTAGGGACAGTTGATCTGAAACAAGGCCTGCTCTCTTGTTTCCAGCAAGGATCTAGAAATTCTGCATGAATGTGCAAGGCACATTGACAGCATGAATTTGCATAAACTGCCCCACCTTCTGCCTTCCTACTTCCTGAGCAGTAGTTGTTTGTGTATAGAGAGAAAGGTCGCAGGCAAGGTAATTTTGTGAGTAGGATACAGAACCCTAAATAGCTGGTGAGAGGTATAAGTTATTCTAAAAGCATAAAAACAGTACACCTGTGAAATGAAATGCTTTCATATGTGATCTTCTGTGTTTATTGTCCTGTGCAAAAAGTTGCACCTTGTGTTTGAAGGTTGAAATTATTTCAAGCTTGCATGGACGCAGAAATTTCTGAGTGACTTTTATACATTTCTTAGGACTCTTCACTGTCAGGATGGCCGAGTGGTCTAAGGCGCTGTGTTTAGGCCGCAGTCTCCTCTGGAGGCGTGGGTTCGAATCCCACTTCTGAAATTACTTTTGGAGATATAATCTTCTTCATCAGCATAACATGTGATGGAAGTTGCTTCTGTTCGTCTTCACCTGGGACGTTGTTCTGTCCTCGTCTAGTCAAGAGAGCTTGGGTTTCTCATATATTTCTGTTGTACAAAGTCTTGCTGATAAAGTGCAATCCTTACCAAATGAGCTTATGACCCATGTAAGAGCTCATCTAGAAGAGTCATTCTCTTGTATTCCCTGGCCAGACAGGCCATACAAATTTGGAAGAATGCCAAGCACCTGGTAGACAGCTGGACTCCAGAACACTTACAGCAATTTCCTCAGGGCAGTGATCAGGGGCTGCTTAGATTTGCGAATTCCACCCTATGTTGTGACATTGAGATCCCTTGTTGAATTTGCTTTAGTCAGCCAAGATGTGGCTATTGACTCAATTTCAAAACAGCTTTGGGCCGTTCAAGTGGCTGGTGAATAGCACTTTCTCTTTGTACTCATTAAATGTCTAAAGAGTTCTTCATAGGTACTGCTCTGTATGGATTGTTCAAAGATCTGTTGGAAATGCTTATAATGGGATAAATAAATTTAGGGCATGCCTTTTCGGTACCCCACTTGCATGGCTGTCTGGCTTGTGGAAGGTGCTGCAAATGCAAGTCAGGATGGCCAAGTGGTCTAAGGCGCTGCGTTCAGGTCGCAGTCTCTTCTGGAGGCGTGGGTTCAAATCCCACTTCTGACAAACCTGTGTTTAATCTTCTTTTTTCTTGAGGGAGAAAATCAGATCATTTCCCTCACATGGGCTTATATGGTTGTCTTTTTGGAAAAGTGCAGTGAGTTTTTTTCTTGCTATAGCCACTCATGGCCTAAGATGTGTGTTTTTTTTGTTCACACTATCTTTATCACTATGTAGATGAAGAAGCAACATGTGGTCAGGATGGCCGAGTGGTCTAAGGCGCTGCGTTAAGGCCGCAGTCTCTCCTGGAGGCTGCGTTAAGGCCGCAGTCTCTCCTGGAGGCGTGGGTTCGAATCCCACTTCTGACAAAACTTTAAGTCCATTTTGTCTCTGCGTTCCTTCAGAATCTCAGCTAAAAATTGGCAGTGCATATAATATCTGAATAAGTACCAAACTTCAGTTTCAACTGCAAATGAATTTGCCCAATTCTGTCTTCAAGCTCGTATAATATTCTTCTAGCACTAGTGGTGTTTTATGTGTTTTTTGGGGGTGCCTAAAAAATCCCTTTTATTGAAGAAATGGCTTACATTCAGTCTTGTGATATTTTTGGTTTCCAATAAGTAGATTTTTAATTTTATGTAACCTCATTTTCTAATGATCCATTCAAGAGATGTTTCCACTATGAAATGAAGAGCAAGGGGAAAGAGCACAAATGATAGAGCCAGTGAGTGAGATGGGGTGTTGAGGAAGGAGAGAATGAAACAAAGACAGAGTGAGTGAACGGCAGGTAGGCATAGAAGAGGAGTCTAGAAGTGAAGGTGACTTGCTTTTCCCTGCTCTTGACCTCCCACCCATCTTAAACCAATCACAAACATACCTTCTATGCAACGTTGGTATGCAGAACTTCACTCCTCAGCCAGTGAGGGTGAGTCCCAAGCCAGGGGCTAGAGAGCAAAAGAATGGATGTGCTCAGACGTTCCTTGCTAGGGACAGTTGATCTGAAACAAGGCCTGCTCTCTTATTTCCAGCAAGGATCTAGAAATTCTGCATGAATCTGCAAGGCACATTGACAGCATAAATTTGCATAAACTGCCCCACCTTCTGCCTTCCTACTTCCTGAGCAGTAGTTGTTTGTGTATAAAGAGAGAGGTCGCAGGCAAGATAATTTTGTGAGTAGGATACAGAACCCTAAATAGCTGGTGAGAGGTATAAGTTATTCTAAAAGCATAAAAACAGTACACCTGTGAAATTAAATGCTTTCATATGTGATCTTCTGTGTTTATTGTCCTGTGCAAAAAGTTGCACCTTGTGTTTGAAGGTTGAAATTATTTCAAGCTTGCATGGACGCAGAAATTTCTGAGTGACTTTTATGCATTTCTTAGGACTCTTCACTGTCAGGATGGCCGAGTGGTCTAAGGCGCTGTGTTTAGGCTGCAGTCTCCTCTGGAGGCGTGGGTTCGAATCCCACTTCTGAAATCACTTTTGGAGATATAATCTTCTTCATCAGGATAACATCTGATGGAAGTTGCATCTGTTCGTCTTCACCTGGGATGTTATTCCGTCCTCGTCTAGTCAAGAGAGCTTGGGTTTCTCATATATTTCTGTTGTACAAAGTCTTGCTGATAAAGTGCAATTCTTGCCAAATGAGCTTAGGACCCATGTAAGAGCTCATCTAGAAGAGTCATGCTCTTGTATTCCCTGGCCAGACAGGCCATGCAAATTTGGAAGAATGCCAAGCACCTGGTAGACAGCTGTACTCCAGCACACTTACAGCAATGTCTTCAGGGCTGTGATCAGGGGCTGCTTAGATTTGCGTATTCCACCCTATGTTGTGACATTGAGCTCCCTTGTTGAATCTGCTTTAGTCAGCCAAGATGTGGCTGTTGACTCAATTTCAAAGCAGCTTTGGGCCGTTCAAGTGGCTGGTGAATAGCACTTTCTCTTTGTACGCTTTAAAGGTCTAAAGAGTTCTTCATAGGTACTGCTCTGTATGGATTGTTCAAAGATCTGTTGGAAATGCTTATAATGGGATAAATAAATTGAGGGCATGCCTTTTCGGTACCAAACTTGCATGGCTGTCTGGCTTGTGGAAGGTACTGCAAATGCAAGTCAGGATGGCCGAGTGGTCTAAGGCCCTGCGTTCAGGTCGCAGTCTCATCTGGAGGCGTGGGTTCAAATCCCACTTCTGACAAACCTGTGTTTAATCTTCTTTTTTCTTGAGGGAGAAAATCAGATCATTTCCCTCACATGGGCTTATATGGTTGTCTTTTTGGAAAAGTGCAGTAAGTTTTTTTCTTGCTATAGCCACTTATGGCCTAAGATGTGTGTTTTTTTTGTTCACACTATCTTTCTCACTATGTAGATGGACAAGGAACATGTGGTCAGGATGGCCGAGTGGTCTAAGGCGCTGCGTTAAGGCCGCAGTCTCTCCTGGAGGCGTGGGTTTGAATCCCACTTCTGACAAAACTTTAAGTCCATTTTGTCTCTGCGTTCCTTCAGAATCTCAGCTAAAAATTGGCAGTGCATATAATATCTGAATAAGTACCAAACTTCAGTTTCAACTGCAAATGAATTTGCCCAATTCTGTCTTCAAGCTCTTATAATATTCTTCTAGCACTAGTAGTGTTTTATGTGTTTTTTGGGGGGTGCCTAAAAAATCCCTTTTATTGAAGAAATGGCTTACATTCAGTCTTGTGATATTTTTGGTTTCCAATAAGTAGATTTTTAATTTTATGTAACCTCATTTTCTAATGATCCATTCAAGAGATGTTTCCACTATGAAATGAAGAGCAAGGGGAAAGAGCACAAATGATAGAGCGAGTGAGTGAGATGGGGTGTTGAGGAAGGAGAGAATGAAACAAAGACAGAGTGAGTGAACGGCAGGTAGGCATAGAAGAGGAGACTAGAAGTGAAAGTGACTTGCTTTTCCCTGCTCTTGACCTCCCACCCATCTCAAACTAATCACAAACATACCTTCTATGCCACGTTGGTATGCAGAACTTCACTCCTCAGGCAGTGAGGGTGAGTCCCAAGCCAGGGGCTAGAGAGCAAAAGAATGGATGTGCTCAGATGTTCCTTGCTAGGGACAGTTGATCTGAAACAAGGCCTGCTCTCTTGTTTCCAGCAAGGATCTAGAAATTCTGCATGAATCTGCAAGGCACATTGACAGCATAAATTTGCATAAACTGCCCCACCTTCTGCCTTCCTACTTCCTGAGCAGTAGTTGTTTGTGTATAGAGAGAAAGGTCGCAGGCAAGGTAATTTTGTGAGTAGGATACAGAACCCTAAATAGCTGGTGAGAGGTATAAGTTATTCTAAAAGCATAAAAACAGTACACCTGTGAAATGAAATGCTTTCATATGTGATCTTCTGTGTTTATTGTCCTGTGCAAAAAGTTGAACCTTGTGTTTGAAGGTTGAAATTATTTCAAGCTTGCATGGACGCAGAAATTTCTGAGTGACTTTTATACATTTCTTAGGACTCTTCACTGTCAGGATGGCCAAGTGGTCTAAGGCGCTGTGTTTAGGCTGCAGTCTCCTCTGGAGGTGTGGGTTCGACTCCCACTTCTGAAATGACTTTTGGAGATATAATCTTCTTCATCAGGATAACATCTGATGGAAGTTGCATCTGTTCGTCTTCACCTGGGACGTTATTCCGTCCTCGTCTAATCAAGAGAGCTTGGGTTTCTCATATATTTCTGTTGTACAAAGTCTTGCTGATAAAGTGCAATCCTTACCAAATGAGCTTAGGACCCATGTAAGAGCTCATCTAGAAGAGTCATAATCTTGTATTCCCTGGCCAGACAGGCCATGCAAATTTGGAAGAATGCCAAGCACCTGGTAGACAGCTGTACTCCAGCACACTTACTGCAATTTCCTCAGGGCAGTGATCAGGGGCTGCTTAGATTTGCGAATTCCACCCTATGTTGTGACATTGAGATCCCTTGTTGAATTTGCTTTAGTCAGCCAAGATGTGGCTATTGACTCAATTTCAAAGCAGCTTTGGGCCGTTCAAGTGGCTGGTGAATAGCACTTTCTGTTTGTACTCATTAAAGGTCTAAAGAGTTCTTCATAGGTACTGCTCTGTATGGATTGTTCAAAGATATGTTGGAAATGCTTATAATGGGATAAATAAATTGAGGGCATGCATTTTCGGTACCCCACTTGCATGGCTGTCTGGCTTGTGGAAGGTGCTGCAAATGCAAGTCAGGATGGCCGAGTGGTCTAAGGCGCTGCGTTCAGGTCGCAGTCTCTTCTGGAGGCGTGGGTTCAAATCCCACTTCTGACAAACCTGTGTTTAATCTTCTTTTTTCTTGTGGGAGAAAATCAGATCATTTCCCTCACATGGGCTTATATGGTTGTCTTTTTGGAAAAGTGCAGTGAGTTTTTTTCTTGCTCTAGCCACTTATGGCCTAAGATGTGTGTTTTTTTTGTTCACACTATCTTTCTCACTATGTAGATGGACAAGCAACATGTGGTCAGGATGGCCGAGTGGTCTAAGGTGCTGCGTTAAGGCCGCAGTCTCTCCTGGAGGCGTGGGTTCGAATCCCACTTCTGACAAAACTTTAAGTCCATTTTGTCTCTGCGTTCCTTCAGAATCTCAGCTAAAAATTGGCAGTGCATATAATATCTGAATAAGTACCAAACTTCAGTTTCAAGTGCAAATGAATTTGCCCAATTCTGTCTTCAAGCTCTTATAATATTCTTCTAGCACTAGTGGTGTTTTATGTGTTTTTTGGGGGGTGCCTAAAAAATCCCTTTTATTGAAGAAATGGCTTACATTCAGTCTTGTGATATTTTTGGTTTCCAATAAGTAGATTTTTAATTTTATGTAACCTAATTTTCTAATGATCCATTCAAGAGATGTTTCCACTATGAAATGAAGAGCAAGGGGAAAGAGCACAAATGATAGAGCCAGTGAGTGAGATGGGGTATTGAGGAAGGAGAGAATGAAACAAAGACAGAGTGAGTGAACGGCAGGTAGGCATAGAAGAGGAGACTAGAAGTGAAAGTGACTTGCTTTTCCCTGCTCTTGACCTCCCACCCATCTCAAACCAATCACAAACATGCCTTCTATGCAACGTTGGTATGCAGAACTTCACTCCTCAGCCAGTGAGGGTGAGTCCCAAGCCAGGGGCTAGAGAGCAAAAGAATGGATGTGCTCAGACGTTCCTTGCTAGGGACAGTTGATCTGAAACAAGGCCTGCTCTCTTGTTTCCAGCAAGGATCTAGAAATTCTGCATGAATCTGCAAGGCACATTGACAGCATAAATTTGCATAAACTGCCCCACCTTCTGCCTTCCTACTTCCTGAGCAGTAGTTGTTTGTGTATAAAGAGAGAGGTCGCAGGCAAAATAATTTTGTGAGTAGGATACAGAACCCTAAATAGCTGGTGAGAGGTATAAGTTATTCTAAAAGCATAAAAACAGTACACCTGTGAAATGAAATGCTTTCATTTGTGATCTTCTGTGTTTATTGTCCTGTGCAAAAAGTTGCACCTTGTGTTTGAAGGTTGAAATTATTTCAAGCTTGCATGGACGCAGAAATTTCTGAGTGACTTTTATACATTTCTTAGGACTCTTCACTGTCAGGATGGCCGAGTGGTCTAAGGCGCTGTGTTTAGGCTGCAGTCTCCTCTGGAGGCGTGGGTTCGAATCCCACTTCTGAAATGACTTTTGGAGATATAATCTTCTTCATCAGGATAACATCTGATGGAAGTTGCATCTGTTCGTCTTCACCTGGGACGTTATTCCGTCCTCGTCTAATCAAGAGAGCTTGGGTTTCTCATATATTTCTGTTGTACAAAGTCTTGCTGATAAAGTGCAATCCTTACCAAATGAGCTTAGGACCCATGTAAGAGCTCATCTAGAAGAGTCATGCTCTTGTATTCCCTGGCCAGACAGGCCATGCAAATTTGGAAGAATGCCAAGCACCTGGTAGACAGCTGTACTCCAGCACACTTACAGCAATGTCCTCAGGGCTGTGATCAGGGGCTGCTTAGATTTGCGTATTCCACCCTATGTTGTGACATTGAGCTCCCTTGTTGAATTTGCTTTAGTCAGCCAAGATGTGGCTGTTGACTCAATTTCAAAGCAGCTTTGGGCCGTTCAAGTGGCTGGTGAATAGCACTTTCTCTTTGTACGCTTTAAAGGTCTAAAGAGTTCTTCATAGGTACTGCTCTGTATGGATTGTTCAAAGATCTGTTGGAAATGCTTATAATGGGATAAATAAATTGAGGGCATGCCTGTTCGGTACCAAACTTGCATGGCTGTCTGGCTTGTGGAAGGTGCTGCAAATGCAAGTCAGGATGGCCGAGTGGTCTAAGGCGCTGCGTTCAGGTCGCAGTCTCTTCTGGAGGCGTGGGTTCAGATCCCACTTCTGTCTAACCTGTGTTTAATCTTCTTTTTTCTTGAGGGAGAAAATCAGATCATTTCCCTCACATGGTCTTATATGGTTGTCTTTTTGGAAAAGTGCAGTGAGTTTTTTTCTTGCTATAGCCACTTATGGCCTAAGATGTGTGTTTTTTTTGTTCACACTATCTTTCTCACTATGTAGATGGACAAGCAACATGTGGTCAGGATGGCCGAGTGGTCTAAGGCGCTGCGTTAAGGCTGCAGTCTCTCCTGGAGGCGTGGGTTCGAATCCCACTTCCGACAAAACTTTAAGTCCATTTTGTCTCTGCGTTCCTTTCAGAATCTCAGCTAAAAATTGGCAGTGCATATAATATCTGAATAAGTACCAAACTTCAGTTTCAACTGCAAATGAATTTGCCCAATTCTGTCTTCAAGCTCTTATAATATTCTTCTAGCACTAGTGGTGTTTTATGTGTTTTTTGGGGGGTGCCGAAAAAAATCCCTTTTATTGAAGAAATGGCTTACATTCAGTCTTGTGATATTTTTGGTTTCCAATAAGTAGATTTTTAATTTTATGTAACCTCATTTTCTAATGATCCATTCAAGAGATGTTTCCACTATGAAATGAAGAGCAAGGGGAAAGAGCACAAATGATAGAGCGAGTGAGTGCGATGGGGTGTTGAGGAAGGAGAGAATGAAACAAAGACAGAGTGAGTGAACGGCAGGTAGGCATAGAAGAGGAGACTAGAAGTGAAAGTGACTTGCTTTTCCCTGCTCTTGACTTCCCACCCATCTCAAACCAATCACAAACATACCTTCTATGCAACGTTGGTATGCAGAACTTCACTCCTCAGCCAGTGAGGGTGAGTCCCAAGCCAGGGGCTAGAGAGCAAAAGAATGGATGTGCTCAGACGTTCCTTGCTAGGGACAGTTGATCTGAAACAAGGCCTGCTCTCTTGTTTCCAGCAAGGATCTAGAAATTCTGCATGAATGTGCAAGGCACATTGACAGCATAAATTTGCATAAACTGCCCCACCTTCTGCCTTCCTACTTCCTGAGCAGTAGTTGTTTGTGTATAGAGAGAAAGGTCGCAGGCAAGGTAATTTTGTGAGTAGGATACAGAACCCTAAATAGCTGGTGAGAGGTATAAGTTATTCTAAAAGCATAAAAACAGTACACCTGTGAAATGAAATGCTTTCATATGTGATCTTCTGTGTTTATTGTCCTGTGCAAAAAGTTGCACCTTGTGTTTGAAGGTTGAAATTATTTCAAGCTTGCATGGACGCAGAAATTTCTGAGTGACTTTTATACATTTCTTAGGACTCTTCACTGTCAGGATGGCCAAGTGGTCTAAGGCGCTGTGTTTAGGCTGCAGTCTCCTCTGGAGACGTGGGTTCGAATCCCACTTCTGAAATGACTTTTGGAGATATAATCTTCTTCATCAGGATAACATCTGATGGAAGTTGCATCTGTTCGTCTTCACCTGGGACGTTATTCCGTCCTCGTCTAATCAAGAGAGCTTGGGTTTCTCATATATTTCTGTTGTACAAAGTCTTGCTGATAAAGTGCAATCCTTACCAAATGAGCTTAGGACCCATGTAAGAGCTCATCTAGAAGAGTCATGCTCTTGTATTCCCTGGCCAGACAGGCCATGCAAATTTGGAAGAATGCCAAGCACCTGGTAGACAGCTGTACTCCAGCACACTTACAGCAATGTCCTCAGGGCTGTGATCAGGGGCTGCTTAGATTTGCGTATTCCACCCTATGTTGTGACATTGAGCTCCCTTGTTGAATTTGCTTTAGTCAGACAAGATGTGGCTGTTGACTCAATTTCAAAGCAGCTTTGGGCCGTTCAAGTGGCTGGTGAATAGCACTTTCTCTTTGTACGCTTTAAAGGTCTAAAGAGTTCTTCATAGGTACTGCTCTGTATGGATTGTTCAAAGATCTGTTGGAAATGCTTATAATGGGATAAATAAATTGAGGGCATGCCTTTTCGGTACCAAACTTGCATGGCTGTCTGGCTTGTGGAAGGTGCTGCAAATGCAAGTCAGGATGGCCGAGTGGTCTAAGGCGCTGCGTTCAGGTCGCAGTCTCTTCTGGAGGCGTGGGTTCAAATCCCACTTCTGTCAAACCTGTGTTTAATCTTCTTTTTTCTCGAGGGAGAAAATCAGATCATTTCCCTCACATGGTCTTATATGGTTGTCTTTTTGGAAAAGTGCAGTGAGTTTTTTTCTTGCTATAGCCACTTATGGCCTAAGATGTGTGTTTTTTTTGTTCACACTATCTTTCTCACTATGTAGATGGACAAGCAACATGTGGTCAGGATGGCCGAGTGGTCTAAGGCGCTGCGTTAAGGCCGCAGTCTCTCCTGGAGGCGTGGGTTCGAATCCCACTTCTGACAAAACTTTAAGTCCATTTTGTCTCTGCGTTCCTTCAGAATCTCAGCTAAAAATTGGCAGTGCATATAATATCTGAATAAGTACCAAACTTCAGTTTCAACTGCAAATGAATTTGCCCAATTCTGTCTTCAATCTCTTATAATATTCTTCTAGCACTAGTGGTGTTTTATGTGTTTTTTGGGGGGTGCCGAAAAAAATCCCTTTTATTGAAGAAATGGCTTACATTCAGTCTTGTGATATTTTTGGTTTCCAATAAGTAGATTTTTAATTTTATGTAACCTCATTTTCTAATGATCCATTCAAGAGATGTTTCCACTATGAAATGAAGAGCAAGGGGAAAGAGCACAAATGATAGAGCGAGTGAGTGCGATGGGGTGTTGAGGAAGGAGAGAATGAAACAAAGACAGAGTGAGTGAACGGCAGGTAGGCATAGAAGAGGAGACTAGAAGTGAAAGTGACTTGCTTTTCCCTGCTCTTGACCTCCCACCCATCTCAAACCAATCACAAACATACCTTCTATGCAACGTTGGTATGCAGAACTTCACTCCTCAGCCAGTGAGGGTGAGTCCCAAGCCAGGGGCTAGAGAGCAAAAGAATGGATGTGCTCAGACGTTCCTTGCTAGGGACAGTTGATCTGAAACAAGGCCTGCTCTCTTGTTTCCAGCAAGGATCTAGAAATTCTGCATGAATGTGCAAGGCACATTGACAGCATAAATTTGCATAAACTGCCCCACCTTCTGCCTTCCTACTTCCTGAGCAGTAGTTGTTTGTGTATAGAGAGAAAGGTCGCAGGCAAGGTAATTTTGTGAGTAGGATACAGAACCCTAAATAGCTGGTGAGAGGTATAAGTTATTCTAAAAGCATAAAAACAGTACACCTGTGAAATGAAATGCTTTCATATGTGATCTTCTGTGTTTATTGTCCTGTGCAAAAAGTTGCACCTTGTGTTTGAAGGTTGAAATTATTTCAAGCTTGCATGGACGCAGAAATTTCTGAGTGACTTTTATACATTTCTTAGGACTCTTCACTGTCAGGATGGCTGAGTGGTCTAAGGCGCAGTGTTTAGGCCGCAGTCTCATCTGGAGGCGTGGGTTCGAATCCCACTTCTGAAATGTCTTTTGGAGATATAATCTTCATCAGCATAACATCTGATGGAAGTTGCTTCTGTTCGTCTTCACTTGGGACGTTATTCCGTCCTCGTCTAGTCAAGAGAGCTTGGGTTTCTCATATATTTCTGTTGTACAAAGTCTTGCTGATAAAGTGCAATCCTTACCAAATGAGCTTAGGACCCATGTAAGAGCTCATCTAGAAGAGTCATGCTCTTGTATGCCCTGGATAGACAGGCCATGCAAATTTGGAAGAATGCCAAGCACCTGGTAGACAGCTGTACTCCAGCACACTTACAGCAATGTCCTCAGGGCTGTGATCAGGGGCTGCTTAGATTTGTGTATTCCACCCTATGTTGTGACATTGAGCTCCCTTGTTGAATTTGCTTTAGTCAGCCAAGATGTGGCTGTTGACTCAATTTCAAAGCAACTTTGGGCCGTTCAAGTGGCTGGTGAATAGCACTTTCTCTTTGTACGCTTTAAAGGTCTAAAGAGTTCTTCATAGGTACTGCTCTGTATGGATTGTTCAAAGATCTGTTGGAAATGCTTATAATGGGATAAATAAATTGAGGGCATGCCTTTTCGGTACCAAACTTGCATGGCTGTCTGGCTTGTGGAAGGTACTGCAAATGCAAGTCAGGATGGCCGAGTGGTCTAAGGCGCTGCGTTCAGGTTGCAGTCTCTTCTGGAGGTGTGGGTTCAAATCCCACTTCTGACAAACCTTTGTTTAATCTTCTTTTTTCTTGAGGGAGAAAATCAGATCATTTCCCTCACATGGGCTTATATGGTTGTCTTTTTGGAAAAGTGCAGTGAGTTTTTTTCTTGCTATAGCCACTTATGGCCTAAGATGTGTGTTTTCTTTGTTCACACTATCTTTCTCACTATGTAGATGGACAAGCAACATGTGGTCAGGATGGCCGAGTGGTCTAAGGCGCTGCGTTAAGGCCGCAGTCTCTCTTGGAGGCTTGGGTTCGAATCCCACTTCTGACAAAACTTTAAGTCCATTTTGTCTCTGCGTTCCTTCAGAATCTCAGCTAAAAATTGGCAGTGCATATAATATCTGAATAAGTACCAAACTTCAGTTTCAACTGCAAATGAATTTGCCCAATTCTGTCTTCAAGCTCTTATAATATTCTTCTAGCACTAGTGGTGTTTTATGTGTTTTTTGGGGGGTGCCTAAAAAATCCCTTTTATTGAAGAAATGGCTTACATTCAGTCTTGTGATATTTTTGGTTTCCAATAAGTAGATTTTTAATTTTATGTAACCTCATTTTCTAATGATCCATTCAAGAGATGTTTCCACTATGAAATGAAAAGCAAGGGGAAAGAGCACAAATGATAGAGCGAGTGAGTGAGATGGGGTGTTGAGGAAGGAGAGAATAATACAAAGACAGAGTGAGTGAACGGCAGGTAGGCATAGAAGAGGAGACTAGAAGTGAAAGTGACTTGCTTTTCCCTGCTCTTGACCTCCCACCCATCTCAAACCAATCATAAACATACCTTCTATGCAACGTTGGTATGCAGAACTTCACTCCTCAGCCAGTGAGGGTGAGTCCCAAGCCAGGGGCTAGAGAGCAAAAGAATGGATGTGCTCAGACGTTCCTTGCTAGGGACAGTTGATCTGAAACAAGGCCTGCTCTCTCGTTTCCAGCAAGGATCTAGAAATTCTGCATGAATGTGCAAGGCACATTGACAGCATGAATTTGCATAAACTGCCCCACCTTCTGCCTTCCTACTTCCTGAGCAGTAGTTGTTTGTGTATAGAGAGAAAGGTCGCAGGCAAGGTAATTTTGTGAGTAGGATACAGAACCCTAAATAGCTGGTGAGAGGTATAAGTTATTCTAAAAGCATAAAAACAGTACACCTGTGAAATGAAATGCTTTCATATGTGATCTTCTGTGTTTATTGTCCTGTGCAAAAAGTTGAACCTTGTGTTTGAAGGTTGAAATTATTTCAAGCTTGCATGGACGCAGAAATTTCTGAGTGACTTTTATACATTTCTTAGGACTCTTCACTGTCAGGATGGCCGAGTGGTCTAAGGCGCTGTGTTTAGGCCGCAGTCTCCTCTGGAGGCGTGGGTTCGAATCCCACTTCTGAAATGACTTTTGGAGATATAATCTTCTTCATCAGGATAACATCTGATGGAAGTTGCTTCTGTTCGTCTTCACCTGGGACGTTATTCTGTCCTCGTCTAGTCAAGAGAGCTTGGGTTTCTCATATATTTCTGTTGTACAAAGTCTTGCTGATAAAGTGCAATCCTTACCAAATGAGCTTATGACCCATGTAAGAGCTCATCTAGAAGAGTCATTCTCTTGTATTCCCTGGCCAGACAGGCCATACAAATTTGGAAAAATGCCAAGAACCTGGTAGACAGCTGGACTCCAGAACACTTTCAGCAATTTCCTCAGGGCAGTGATCAGGGGTTGCTTAGATTTGCAAATTCCACCCTATGTTGTGACATTGAGATCCCTTGTTGAATTTGCTTTAGTCAGTCAAGATGTGGCTATTGACTCAATTTCAAAGCAGCTTTGGGCCGTTCAAGTGGCTGGTGAATAGCACTTTCTCTTTGTACGCTTTAAAGGTCTAAAGAGTTCTTCATAGGTACTGCTCTGTATGGATTGTTGAAAGATCTGTTGGAAATGCTTATAATGGGATAAATAAATTGAGGGCATGCCTTTTCGGTACCAAACTTGCATGGCTGTCTGGCTTGTGGAAGGTGCTGCAAATGCAAGTCAGGATGGCCGAGTGGTCTAAGGCCCTGCGTTCAGGTTGCAGTCTCTTCTGGAGGCGTGGGTTCAAATCCCACTTCTGACAAACCTGTGTTTAATCTTCTTTTTTCTTGAGGGAGAAAATCAGATCATTTCCCTCACATGGGCTTATATGGTTGTCTTTTTGGAAAAGTGCAGTGAGTTTTTTTCTTGCTATAGCCACTTATGGCCTAAGATGTGTGTTTTTTTTGTTCACACTATCTTTCTCACTATGTAGATGGACAAGCAACTTGTGGTCAGGATGGCCGAGTGGTCTAAGGCGCTGCGTTAAGGCCGCAGTCTCTCCTGGAGGCGTGGGTTCGAATCCCACTTCGGACAAAACTTTAAGTCCATATTGTCTCTGCGTTCCTTCAGAATCTCAGCTAAAAATTGGCAGTGCATATATTATCTGAATAAGTACCAAACTTCAGTTTCAACTGCAAATGAATTTGCCCAATTCTGTCTTCAAGCTCTTATAATATTCTTCTAGCACTAGTGGTGTTTTATGTGTTTTTTGGGGGGTGCCTAAAAAATCCCTTTTATTGAAGAAATGGCTTACATTCAGTCTTGTGATATTTTTGGTTTCCAATAAGTAGATTTTTAATTTTATGTAACCTCATTTTCTAATGATCCATTCAGGAGATGTTTCCACTATGAAATGAAGAGCAAGGGGAAAGAGCACAAATGATAGAGCGAGTGAGTGAGATGGGGTGTTGAGGAAGGAGAGAATGAAACAAAGACAGAGTGAGTGAACGGCAGGTAGGCATAGAAGAGGAGACTAGAAGTGAAAGTGACTTGCTTTTCCCTGCTCTTGACCTCCCACCCATCTCAAACCAATCACAAACATACCTTCTATGCCACGTTGGTATGCAGAACTTCACTCCTCAGCCAGTGAGGGTGAGTCCCAAGCCAGGGGCTAGAGAGCAAAAGAATGGATGTGCTCAGACGTTCCTTGCTAGGGACAGTTGATCTGAAACAAGGCCTGCTCTCTTGTTTCCAGCAAGAATCTAGAAATTCTGCATGAATGTGCAAGGCACATTGACAGCATAAATTTGCATAAACTGCCCCACCTTCTGCCTTCCTACTTCCTGAGCAGTAGTTGTTTGTGTATAGAGAGAAAGGTCGCAGGCAAGGTAATTTTGTGAGTAGGATACATAACCCTAAATAGCTGGTGAGAGGTATAAGTTATTCTAAAAGCATAAAAACAGTACACCTGTGAAATTAAATGCTTTCATATGTGATCTTCTGTGTTTATTGTCCTGTGCAAAAAGTTGCACCTTGTGTTTGAAGGTTGAAATTATTTCAAGCTTGCATGGACGCAGAAATTTCTGAGTGACTTTTATACATTTCTTAGGACTCTTCACTGTCAGGATGGCCAAGTGGTCTAAGGCGCTGTGTTTAGGCCGCAGTCTCCTCTGGAGGCGTGGGTTCGAAATCCCACTTCTGAAATGACTTTTGGAGATATAATCTTCTTCATCAGGATAACATCTGATGGAAGTTGCTTCTGTTCGTCTTCACCTGGGACGTTATTTATTTATTTATTTATTTTAGCGATTTGTACAGCGCATGGTGACCCGAGGGCATCCCCGCGCTAAAATCTTGAAGGCGAACCTGAGGGCAGACAGGGGGGAAATTTTTATTTAGGGAACAGTATCGTTTTCAATTTCTTCCTGAACCGCAGGTGATTGGATTCCAGTCGGAGGGTACGGGGGAGGGCGTTCCATCTCGTGGAGGCATTGATCGAGAAGCGGCGGCCACCTGAGCGTGTCTTCCTATGCCTGGGGACGTTGGCCAGATTCTCATTTTCCGAGCGGAGGGACCTGGAGACTTTGTAAGGGGTAACCAGGTTTCTTAAGATGTTTGGGCCGGAACCGTTAAGCAGCTTATGTGCAGTGCAGAGGGTCTTGAAATCGACCCTTTGGCGGATAGGAAGCCAGTGGAGGTCCTGGATTGCATGCCTGGCTGATGCTCTGGAGGGGAGATTCCAGAGTAGCCGGGCGGCTGCGTTCTGCGTTCGCTGGAGTTTGGTGAGGGTAGATTCTGGTGCTCCGAGGTATATCATGTTACAGTAGTCCAGCCTTGCGAGTACCAGGCCCTGTACTAGGAGTTTCCTGGATAGTGGCGGGAGAAGTGGAAGGATCTTCCTGATGGAGCGCATTAGGCCAAAGCAGGTCCCTGCTGTCTTGGTGGCTTGAGTCTTCAATGACAGCTCGGGCTCTAGCCAGACTCCTAGGGTTTTGATTTCCTGTTTCGGGGTGGGGATTTCTCCGAAAACGTCTGGCCAGACCGAGGGAGGGATGGTGGACCACTGCTTGCCCAGAAGCATGACCTCAGTCTTGGACCCATTTAATTTGAGTGCTGACTCGCACATCCAGGTGTGTATGTTTTTAAGGCAGTTTTGGAGATTGTCCGGGTGTTTGTCCAATTGGGAAAGTGAGACGACTAGTTGGGTGTCGTCGGCGTAGCTTACTATTCTAATCCCAAAGGGGGTGACAACGTCTTCAAGGGGGGCCATGTAGACATAAATAAGGTTGGACTTAATGAGGACCCCTGGGGGACTCCGCTCGTGAGGGGGAGGGTGGCAGAGTGGAATTCGCCATCCCACACCTGGTACGATCGCCCTGAGAGGAAGGACTCTATCCACTTGAGCGCTGAGTTTGCAATCCCTGCAGCAGCTAGCCGATGGAGAAGGACACGATGGTTGACTGTGTCGAAGGCTGCGCTTAGGTCCAGGAGGATCACTGCCACTGATCCTCCTGAATCCAGGATGCATCTCGCCTCCTCGATGACAGCGAGGAGGGCGGAGTCCGTGCCATGACCTGGACGGAAACCCGTCTGGGACTGCCGTAAGATGTTATTGGCTTCCAGATAACATGACAATTGGCCATTGACCAGTTTCTCAGCCATCTTACTGGTACCAGGGAGGAGAGAAATAGGTCTGTAGTTCGCCATGTCGGCTGGGTCAAGCTGGGGTTTTTTAAGGAGTGCCTTAACAATTGCACATTTCCAGCTGGGGGGGACCGAGCCTTGGGAGAGTGATGTATTTATGAGCTCCGTAATTGTGGGTACTACGACTGGGGCAATAGTTTTGAGGAATCTGATCGGGACGGGGTCTAACGGGGATCCACTTTTCATTTTGGTTAAGGTGGATTCTACCTCGTCTCTAGTTACTGCTTTGAAGGAGGTGAGCTGAGGAAGCGTGCTATTTACTGCGTAGTTAGCGAAACCCTCGTCATTCGAGTTGTTGGGTAGGCTGGGAGGGGGCAGAGATGTTAAGATGCGGTCGATTTTGGCGTTGAAGTAGTTGGCCAGCTCATTACTTCTGTCCACAGGCGTAGTGTTAGATGAGAGTGGGACAGATTTTTTCAGTAGCTCTTTAACGATGAGATATGATTCCCTTGCCGAATTAGTAGCGTTTTTAATCCTAGTATCATAATGAGAGGCTTTGGCGATTTTTAGGGAGCCTTTGTATAGTCTCACCGTTTGTTGATACTCCACTTTACTTGCGTGCTGCCAGTCTTTTCTCCATGTCCGTTCAGCTTTTTTACATTGTTTGCGAAGGACCCGGAGTTCCGGAGTATACCATGGAGCGGATCCTAGTTTATGGTTCTTATTTTCCCGAGTTTTTATTGGGAGAATGGAGTCAAGGGAGGTGGTAATCCAGGTTCTGAATTTACTGTCCGCGGTGGTCGGGTCTTCCGAGGGAGTCGGGATCGATAAATTCAGTGTTTTGGTCCAGTCCTCAGGGGATAGTCTGGCCCATGCTCTATCTTTAATGTAGGTGGTGGGTTTGTGGAGTTTCTTGGCTACTCCTGGAATGCGGAAAGGGACCATGAAATGGTCCGTCCATGGTAGGGGAAGGGACTTAGTGACTTGAAGAGTGGTGTCATTCGTAAATACTGGATCAAGCAGATGGCCTTTAGTGTGCGTGGCACCAGAATTAGCTAGATAGAGGCCAAATGTTGCCAGTTCTCCAATCAATTCAGCCGCTCCTGTATCTGTGGGGTCATCGAAATGGATGTTAAGATCCCCTATTATGGAGAAGTTGGGGGTGGAGTGGGCTTGCGATGCGATAGTCTCAAGGAGCGCTCTAGTGAAAGAGCTCATATTGCCGGGGGGGCGGTAGATTAGGAGTCCCACAAGCGTGTGGGTTGGACCTACGTGGATGGAAAATTGGAGGCTTTCAGAGTCCGTGATCTGGGCGTCGTGGATTCTGCAGGTAAGGTGGTCCCGGTAGATGATCGCCAGGCCTCCTCCTCTACCCAAAGGGCGGGGCTGGGATTGAACCAGAAAACCTGGGGGGGTAGCCAGGATGACGTCTGAGTCCGAGTGGTTTGTAATCCATGTTTCTGAGAGGAACAGGATATCGAGCTCATGATCCTCAATAAGATGGTTGATTAGCAACGCATGTCTGGGGAGAGAGCGGCAGTTCAGGGTGGCTAGTTTGAGAGCTGTGGGCAAAGTATGTCGGCAGGGGAGCTTGAGCTGGACAGGGCGGCAGCGAGTACATGTATTGTATGGGCCTTCCGGATCATAGATATAGTTACATGTAATATCAATAGGGGGTCTAAGACTAAGGAGGTCACGGCGTGAATAGCTTACCCCAAGGGCTGTCTGGTCCGGCAGGGGTTCTGGCCCTAGGCCCGGCTGGGCGCGGACGGGCGCAGACGGGCTTGCCTTAGGTGCGCCTTCGGCGCGCAAACGGCGCTCCCGCTGCGCTCGTCCGCTGCGCTTCCGGTGGCAGCACATGATGTAGGGGTCAGGGGGGCGTGGCCTTCAGGGGGCGTGGCCTAAGTTCTCGCCGGCTTGGCGTTTGAGGCAGGGGAAAGTTAAACAGCGAGTGAGCGCTAGGTCCGCTGCTCGCTGAAATTCCCAGTGCAGGTGAGTGCCCTGGCGCTTGTTAGCGCGTGGTGAGTTAAAATACAAATTATTCAGTGACACAAAAAGCAATTTTTAAAACCTCCCGGCTTCCGCCTCAGGAGTGCGCGATCGTGAGATTGAAGGTCGCTTGTAAGCAGCGCCTTAAATACAGCGTCAGGGGGGCGTGGCCTTCAGGGGGCGTGGCCTAAGTTCTCGCCGGCTTGGCGTTTGAGGCAGGGGAAAGTTAAACAGCGAGTGAGCGCTAGGTCCGCTGCTCGCTGAAATTCCCAGTGCAGGTGAGTGCCCTGGCGCTTGTTAGCGCGTGGTGAGTTAAAATACAAATTATTCAGTGACACAAAAAGCAATTTTTAAAACCTCCCGGCTTCCGCCTCAGGAGTGCGCGATCGTGAGATTGAAGGTCGCTTGTAAGCAGCGCCTTAAATACAGCGTCAGGGGGGCGTGGCCTTCAGGGGGCGTGGCCTAAGTTCTCGCCGGCTTGGCGTTTGAGGCAGGGGAAAGTTAAACAGCGAGTGAGCGCTAGGTCCGCTGCTCGCTGAAATTCCCAGTGCAGGTGAGTGCCCTGGCGCTTGTTAGCGCGTGGTGAGTTAAAATACAAATTATTCAGTGACACAAAAAGCAATTTTTAAAACCTCCCGGCTTCCGCCTCAGGAGTGCGCGATCGTGAGATTGAAGGTCGCTTGTAAGCAGCGCCTTAAATACAGCGTCAGGGGGGCGTGGCCTTCAGGGGGCGTGGCCTAAGTTCTCGCCGGCTTGGCGTTTGAGGCAGGGGAAAGTTAAACAGCGAGTGAGCGCTAGGTCCGCTGCTCGCTGAAATTCCCAGTGCAGGTGAGTGCCCTGGCGCTTGTTAGCGCGTGGTGAGTTAAAATACAAATTATTCAGTGACACAAAAAGCAATTTTTAAAACCTCCCGGCTTCCGCCTCAGGAGTGCGCGATCGTGAGATTGAAGGTCGCTTGTAAGCAGCGCCTTAAATACAGCGTCAGGGGGGCGTGGCCTTCAGGGGGCGTGGCCTAAGTTCTCGCCGGCTTGGCGTTTGAGGCAGGGGAAAGTTAAACAGCGAGTGAGCGCTAGGTCCGCTGCTCGCTGAAATTCCCAGTGCAGGTGAGTGCCCTGGCGCTTGTTAGCGCGTGGTGAGTTAAAATACAAATTATTCAGTGACACAAAAAGCAATTTTTAAAACCTCCCGGCTTCCGCCTCAGGAGTGCGCGATCGTGAGATTGAAGGTCGCTTGTAAGCAGCGCCTTAAATACAGCGTCAGGGGGGCGTGGCCTTCAGGGGGCGTGGCCTAAGTTCTCGCCGGCTTGGCGTTTGAGGCAGGGGAAAGTTAAACAGCGAGTGAGCGCTAGGTCCGCTGCTCGCTGAAATTCCCAGTGCAGGTGAGTGCCCTGGCGCTTGTTAGCGCGTGGTGAGTTAAAATACAAATTATTCAGTGACACAAAAAGCAATTTTTAAAACCTCCCGGCTTCCGCCTCAGGAGTGCGCGATCGTGAGATTGAAGGTCGCTTGTAAGCAGCGCCTTAAATACAGCGTCAGGGGGGCGTGGCCTTCAGGGGGCGTGGCCTAAGTTCTCGCCGGCTTGGCGTTTGAGGCAGGGGAAAGTTAAACAGCGAGTGAGCGCTAGGTCCGCTGCTCGCTGAAATTCCCAGTGCAGGTGAGTGCCCTGGCACTTGTTAGCGCGTGGTGAGTTAAAATACAAATTATTCAGTGACACAAAAAGCAATTTTTAAAACCTCCCGGCTTCCGCCTCAGGAGTGCGCGATCGTGAGATTGAAGGTCGCTTGTAAGCAGCGCCTTAAATACAGCGTCAGGGGGGCGTGGCCTTCAGGGGGCGTGGCCTAAGTTCTCGCCGGCTTGGCGTTTGAGGCAGGGGAAAGTTAAACAGCGAGTGAGCGCTAGGTCCGCTGCTCGCTGAAATTCCCAGTGCAGGTGAGTGCCCTGGCGCTTGTTAGCGCGTGGTGAGTTAAAATACAAATTATTCAGTGACACAAAAAGCAATTTTTAAAACCTCCCGGCTTCCGCCTCAGGAGTGCGCGATCGTGAGATTGAAGGTCGCTTGTAAGCAGCGCCTTAAATACAGCGTCAGGGGGGCGTGGCCTTCAGGGGGCGTGGCCTAAGTTCTCGCCGGCTTGGCGTTTGAGGCAGGGGAAAGTTAAACAGCGAGTGAGCGCTAGGTCCGCTGCTCGCTGAAATTCCCAGTGCAGGTGAGTGCCCTGGCGCTTGTTAGCGCGTGGTGAGTTAAAATACAAATTATTCAGTGACACAAAAAGCAATTTTTAAAACCTCCCGGCTTCCGCCTCAGGAGTGCGCGATCGTGAGATTGAAGGTCGCTTGTAAGCAGCGCCTTAAATACAGCGTCAGGGGGGCGTGGCCTTCAGGGGGCGTGGCCTAAGTTCTCGCCGGCTTGGCGTTTGAGGCAGGGGAAAGTTAAACAGCGAGTGAGCGCTAGGTCCGCTGCTCGCTGAAATTCCCAGTGCAGGTGAGTGCCCTGGCGCTTGTTAGCGCGTGGTGAGTTAAAATACAAATTATTCAGTGACACAAAAAGCAATTTTTAAAACCTCCCGGCTTCCGCCTCAGGAGTGCGCGATCCTCGTCTAGGCAAGAGAGCTTGGGTTTCTCATATATTTCTGTTGTACAAAGTCTTGCTGATAAAGTGCAATCCTTACCAAATGAGCTTATGACCCATGTAAGAGCTCATCTAGAAGAGTCATTCTCTTGTATTCCATGGCCAGACAGGCCATACAAATTTGGAAGAATGCCAAGCACCTGGTAGACAGCTGTACTCCAGCACACTTACTGCAATTTCCTCAGGCAGTGATCAGGGGCTGCTTAGATTTGCGAATTCCACCCTATGTAGTGACATTGAGATCCCTTATTGAATTTGCTTTAGTCAGCCAAGATGTGGCTATTGACTCAATTTCAAAGCAGCTTTGGGCCGTTCAAGTGGCTGGTGAATAGCACTTTCTGTTTGTACTCATTAAAGGTCTAAAGAGTTCTTCATAGGTACTGCTCTGTATGGATTGTTCAAAGATCTGTTGGAAATGCTTATAATGGGATAAATAAATTGAGGGCATGCCTTTTCGGTACCCCACTTGCATGGCTGTTTGGCTTGTGGAAGGTGCTGCAAATGCAAGTCAGGATGGCCGAGTGGTCTAAGGAGCTGCGTTCAGGTCGCAGTCTCTTCTGGAGGCGTGGGTTCAAATCCCACTTCTGACAAACCTGTGTTTAATCTTCTTTTTTCTTGAGGGAGAAAATCAGATCATTTCCCACACATGGGCTTATATGGTTGTCTTTTTGGAAAAGTGCAGTGAGTTTTTTTCTTGCTATAGCCACTTATGGCCTAAGATGTGTGTTTTTTTTGTTCACACTATCTTTCTCACTATGTAGATGGACAAGCAACATGTGGTCAGGATGGCCGAGTGGTCTAAGGCGCTGCGTTAAGGCCGCAGTCTCTCCTGGAGGCGTGGGTTCGAATCCCACTTCTGACAAAACTTTAAGTCTATTTTGTCTCTGCGTTCCTTCAGAATCTCAGCTAAAAATTGGCAGGGCATATAATATCTGAATAAGTACCAAACTTCAGTTTCAAGTGCAAATGAATTTGCCCAATTCTGTCTTCAAGCTCTTATAATATTCTTCTAGCACTAGTGGTGTTTTATGTGTTTTTTGGGGGGTGCCTAAAAAATCCCTTTTATTGAAGAAATGGCTTACATTCAGTCTTGTGATATTTTTGGTTTCCAATAAGTAGATTTTTAATTTTATGTAACCTCATTTTCTAATGATCCATTCAAGAGATGTTTCCACTATGAAATGAAGAGCAAGGGGAAAGAGCACAAATGATAGAGCCAGTGAGTGAGATGGGGTGTTGAGGAAGGAGAGAATGAAACAAAGACAGAGTGAGTGAACGGCAGGTAGGCATAGAAGAGGAGACTAGAAGTGAAAGTTACTTGCTTTTCCCTGCTCTTGACCTCCCACCCATCTCAAACCAATCACAAACATGCCTTCTATGCAACGTTGGTATGCAGAACTTCACTCCTCAGCCAGTGAGGGTTAGTCCCAAGCCAGGGGCTAGAGAGCAAAAGAATGGATGTGCTCAGACGTTCCTTGCTAGGGACAGTTGATCTGAAACAAGGCCTGCTCTCTTGTTTCCAGCAAGGATCTAGAAATTCTGCATGAATGTGCAAGGCACATTGACAGCATAAATTTGCATAAACTGCCCCACCTTCTGCCTTCCTACTTCCTGAGCAGTAGTTGTTTGTGTATAGAGAGAAAGGTCGCAGGCAAGGTAATTTTGTGAGTAGGATACAGAACCCTAAATAGCTGGTGAGCGGTATAAGTTATTCTAAAAGCATAAAAACAGTACACCTTTGAAATGAAATGCTTTCATATGTGATCTTCTGTGTTTATTGTCCTGTGCAAAAAGTTGCACCTTGTGTTTGAATGTTGAAATTATTTCAAGCTTGCATGGACGTAGAAATTTCTGAGTGACTTTTATAAATTTCTTAGGACTCTTCACTGTCAGGATGGCCGAGAGGTCTAAGGTGCTGTGCTTAGGCCGCAGTCTCCTCTGGAGGCGTGGGTTCGAATCCCACTTCTGAAATGACTTTTGGAGATATAATCTTCTTCATCAGGATAACATCTGATGGAAGTTGCTTCTGTTCGTCTTCACCTGGGACGTTATTCTGTCCTCGTCTAGTCAAGAGAGCTTGGGTTTCTCATATATTTCTGTTGTACAAAGTCTTGCTGATAAAGTGCAATCCTTACCAAATGAGCTTATGACCCATGTAAGTGCTCATCTAGAAGAGTCATTCTCTTGTATTCCCTGGCCAGACAGGCCATACAAATTTGGAAGAATGCCAAGCACCTGGTAGACAGCTGGACTCCAGCACACTTACAGCAATTTCCTCAGGGCAGTGATCAGGGGCTGCTAAGATTTGCGAATTCCACCCTATGTTGTGACATTGAGATCCCTTGTTGAATTTGCTTTGGTCAGCCAAGATGTGGCTATTGACTCAATTTCAAAGCAGCTTTGGGCCGTTCAAGTGGCTGGTGAATAGCACTTTCTCTTTGTACTCATTAAAGGTCTAAAGAGTTCTTCATAGGTACTGCTCTGTATGGATTGTTCAAAGATCTGTTGGAAATGCTTATAATGGGATACATAAATTGAGGGCATGCCTTTTCGGTACCCCACTTGCATGGCTGTCTGGCTTGTGGAAGGTGCTGCAACTGCAAGTCAGGATGGCCGAGTGGTCTAAGGCGCTGCGTTCAGGTCGCAGTCTCTTCTGGAGGCGTGGGTTCAAATCCCACTTCTGACAAACCTGTGTTTAATCTTCTTTTTTCTTGAGGGAAAAAATCAGATCATTTCCCTCACATGGGCTTATATGGTTGTCTTTTTGGAAAAGTGCAGTGAGTTTTTTTCTTGCTATAGCCACTCATGGCCTAAGATGTGTGTTTTTTTTGTTCACGCTATCTTTCTCACTATGTAGATGAACAAGCAACATGTGGTCAGGATGGCCGAGTGGTCTAAGGCGCTGCGTTAAGGCCGCAGTCTCTCCTGGAGGCGTGGGTTCGAATCCCACTTCTGACAAATCTTTAAGTCCATTTTGTCTCTGCGTTCCTTCAGAATCTCAGCTAAAAATTGGCAGTGCATATAATATCTGAATAAGTACCAAACTTCAGTTTCAACTGCAAATGAATTTGCCCAATTCTGTCTTCAAGCTTGTATAATATTCTTCTAGCACTAGTGGTGTTTTATGTGTTTTTTGGGGGGTGCCTAAAAAATTCCCTTTTATTGAAGAAATGGCTTACATTCAGTCTTGTGATATTTTTGGTTTCCAATAAGTAGATTTTTAATTTTATGTAGCCTCATTTTCTAATGATCCATTCAAGAGATGTTTCCACTATGAAATGAACAGCAAGGGGAAAGAGCACAAATGATAGAGCCAGTGAGTGAGATGGGGTGTTGAGGAAGGAGAGAATGAAACAAAGACAGAGTGAGTGAACGGCAGGTAGGCATAGAAGAGGAGACTAGAAGTGAAGGTGACTTGCTTTTCCCTGCTCTTGACCTCCCACCCATCTCAAACCAATCACAAACATACCTTCTATGCAACGTTGGGATGCAGAACTTCACTCCTCAGCCAGTGAGGGTGAGTCCCAAGCCAGGGGCTAGAGAGCAAAAGAATGGATGTGCTCAGACGTTCCTTGCTAGGGACAGTTGATCTGAAACAAGGCCTGCTCTCTTGGTTCCAGCAAGGATCTAGAAATTCTGCATGAATCTGCAAGGCACATTGACAGCATAAATTTGCATAAACTGCCCCACCTTCTGCCTTCCTACTTCCTGAGCAGTAGTTGTTTGTGTATAAAGAGAGAGGTCGCAGGCAAGATAATTTTGTGAGTAGGATACAGAACCCTAAATAGCTGGTGAGAGGTATAAGTTATTCTAAAAGCATAAAAACAGTACACCTGTGAAATGAAATGCTTTCATATGTGATCTTCTGTGTTTATTGTCCTGTGCAAAAAGTTGCACCTTGTGTTTGAAGGTTGAAATTATTTCAAGCTTGCATGGACGCAGAAATTTCTGAGTGACTTTTATACATTTCTTCGGACTCTTTACTGTCAGGATGGCCAAGTGGTCTAAGGCGCTGTGTTTAGGCCGCAGTCTCCTCTGGAGGCGTGGGTTCGAATCCCACTTCTGAAATGACTTTTGGAGATATAATCTTCTTCATCAGGATAACATCTGATGGAAGTTGCTTCTGTTCGTCTTCACCTGGGACGTTATTCTGTCCTCGTCTAGTCAAGAGAGCTTGGGTTTCTCATATATTTCTGTTGTACAAAGTCTTGCTGATAAAGTGCAATCCTTACCAAATGAGCTTATGACCCATGTAAGAGCTCATCTAGAAGAGTCATTCTCTTGTATTCCATGGCCAGACAGCCCATACAAATTTGGAAGAATGCCAAGCACCTGGTAGACAGCTGTACTCCAGCACACTTACTGCAATTTCCTCAGGGCAGTGATCAGGGGCTGCTTAGATTTGCGAATTCCACCCTATGTTGTGACATTGAGATCCCTTGTTGAATTTGCTTTAGTCAGCCAAGATGTGGCTATTGACTCAATTTCAAAGCAGCTTTGGGCCGTTCAAGTGGCTGGTGAATAGCACTTTCTCTTTGTACTCATTAAAGGTCTAAAGAGTTCTTCATAGGTACTGCTCTGTATGGATTGTTCAAAGATCTGTTGGAAATGCTTATAATGGGATAAATAAATTGAGGGCATGCCTTTTCGGTACCCCACTTGCATGGCTGTCTGGCTTGTGGAAGGTGCTGCAAATGCAAGTCAGGATGGCCGAGTGGTCTAAGGCGCTGCGTTCAGGTCGCAGTCTCTTCTGGAGGCGTGGGTTCAAATCCCACTTCTGACAAACCTGTGTTTAATCTTCTTTTTTCTTGAGGGAGAAAATCAGATCATTTCCCTCACATGGGCTTATATGGTTGTCTTTTTGGAAAAGTGCAGTGAGTTTTTTTCTTGCTATAGCCACTCATGGCCTAAGATGTGTGTTTTTTTTGTTCACGCTATCTTTCTCACTATGTAGATGAACAAGCAACATGTGGTCAGGATGGCCGAGTGGTCTAAGGCGCTGCGTTAAGGCCGCAGTCTCTCCTGGAGGCGTGGGTTCGAATCCCACTTCTGACAAATCTTTAAGTCCATTTTGTCTCTGCGTTCCTTCAGAATCTCAGCTAAAAATTGGCAGTGCATATAATATCTGAATAAGTACCAAACTTCAGTTTCAACTGCAAATGAATTTGCCCAATTCTGTCTTCAAGCTTGTATAATATTCTTCTAGCACTAGTGGTGTTTTATGTGTTTTTTGGGGGGTGCCTAAAAAATTCCCTTTTATTGAAGAAATGGCTTACATTCAGTCTTGTGATATTTTTGGTTTCCAATAAGTAGATTTTTAATTTTATGTAGCCTCATTTTCTAATGATCCATTCAAGAGATGTTTCCACTATGAAATGAACAGCAAGGGGAAAGAGCACAAATGATAGAGCCAGTGAGTGAGATGGGGTGTTGAGGAAGGAGAGAATGAAACAAAGACAGAGTGAGTGAACGGCAGGTAGGCATAGAAGAGGAGACTAGAAGTGAAGGTGACTTGCTTTTCCCTGCTCTTGACCTCCCACCCATCTCAAACCAATCACAAACATACCTTCTATGCAACGTTGGGATGCAGAACTTCACTCCTCAGCCAGTGAGGGTGAGTCCCAAGCCAGGGGCTAGAGAGCAAAAGAATGGATGTGCTCAGACGTTCCTTGCTAGGGACAGTTGATCTGAAACAAGGCCTGCTCTCTTGGTTCCAGCAAGGATCTAGAAATTCTGCATGAATCTGCAAGGCACATTGACAGCATAAATTTGCATAAACTGCCCCACCTTCTGCCTTCCTACTTCCTGAGCAGTAGTTGTTTGTGTATAAAGAGAGAGGTCGCAGGCAAGATAATTTTGTGAGTAGGATACAGAACCCTAAATAGCTGGTGAGAGGTATAAGTTATTCTAAAAGCATAAAAACAGTACACCTGTGAAATGAAATGCTTTCATATGTGATCTTCTGTGTTTATTGTCCTGTGCAAAAAGTTGCACCTTGTGTTTGAAGGTTGAAATTATTTCAAGCTTGCATGGACGCAGAAATTTCTGAGTGACTTTTATACATTTCTTCGGACTCTTTACTGTCAGGATGGCCAAGTGGTCTAAGGCGCTGTGTTTAGGCCGCAGTCTCCTCTGGAGGCGTGGGTTCGAATCCCACTTCTGAAATGACTTTTGGAGATATAATCTTCTTCATCAGGATAACATCTGATGGAAGTTGCTTCTGTTCGTCTTCACCTGGGACGTTATTCTGTCCTCGTCTAGTCAAGAGAGCTTGGGTTTCTCATATATTTCTGTTGTACAAAGTCTTGCTGATAAAGTGCAATCCTTACCAAATGAGCTTATGACCCATGTAAGAGCTCATCTAGAAGAGTCATTCTCTTGTATTCCATGGCCAGACAGCCCATACAAATTTGGAAGAATGCCAAGCACCTGGTAGACAGCTGTACTCCAGCACACTTACTGCAATTTCCTCAGGGCAGTGATCAGGGGCTGCTTAGATTTGCGAATTCCACCCTATGTTGTGACATTGAGATCCCTTGTTGAATTTGCTTTAGTCAGCCAAGATGTGGCTATTGACTCAATTTCAAAGCAGCTTTGGGCCGTTCAAGTGGCTGGTGAATAGCACTTTCTCTTTGTACTCATTAAAGGTCTAAAGAGTTCTTCATAGGTACTGCTCTGTATGGATTGTTCAAAGATCTGTTGGAAATGCTTATAATGGGATAAATAAATTGAGGGCATGCCTTTTCGGTACCCCACTTGCATGGCTGTCTGGCTTGTGGAAGGTGCTGCAAATGCAAGTCAGGATGGCCGAGTGGTCTAAGGCGCTGCGTTCAGGTCGCAGTCTCTTCTGGAGGCGTGGGTTCAAATCCCACTTCTGACAAACCTGTGTTTAATCTTCTTTTTTCTTGAGGGAGAAAATCAGATCATTTCCCTCACATGGGCTTATATGGTTGTCTTTTTGGAAAAGTGCAGTGAGTTTTTTTCTTGCTATAGCCACTTATGGCCTAAGATGTGTGTTTTTTTTGTTCACACTATCTTTCTCACTATGTAGATGGACAAGCAACATGTGGTCAGGATGGCCGAGTGGTCTAAGGCGCTGTGTTAAGGCCGCAGTCTCTCCTGGAGGCGTGGGTTCGAATCCCACTTCTGACAAAACTTTAAGTCCATTTTGTCTCTGCGTTCCTTCAGAATCTCAGCTAAAAATTGGCAGGGCATATAATATCTGAATAAGTACCAAACTTCAGTTTCAAGTGCAAATGAATTTGCCCAATTCTGTCTTCAAGCTCTTATAATATTCTTCTAGCACTAGTGGTGTTTTATGTGTTTTTTGGGGGGTGCCTAAAAAATCCCTTTTATTGAAGAAATGGCTTACATTCAGTCTTGTGATATTTTTGGTTTCCAATAAGTAGATTTTTAATTTTATGTAACCTCATTTTCTAATGATCCATTCAAGAGATGTTTCCACTATGAAATGAAGAGCAAGGGGAAAGAGCACAAATGATAGAGCCAGTGAGTGAGATGGGGTGTTGAGGAAGGAGAGAATGAAACAAAGACAGAGTGAGTGAACGGCAGGTAGGCATAGAAGAGGAGACTAGAAGTGAAAGTTACTTGCTTTTCCCTGCTCTTGACCTCCCACCCATCTCAAACCAATCACAAACATGCCTTCTATGCAACGTTGGTATGCAGAACTTCACTCCTCAGCCAGTGAGGGTGAGTCCCAAGCCAGGGGCTAGAGAGCAAAAGAATGGATGTGCTCAGACGTTCCTTGCTAGGGACAGTTGATCTGAAACAAGGCCTGCTCTCTTGTTTCCAGCAAGGATCTAGAAATACTGCATGAATCTGCAAGGCACATTGACAGCATAAATTTGCATAAACTGCCCCACCTTCTGCCTTCCTACTTCCTGAGCAGTAGTTGTTTGTGTATAAAGAGAGAGGTCGCAGGCAAGATAATTTTGTGAGTAGGATACAGAACCCTAAATAGCTGGTGAGAGGTATAAGTTATTCTAAAAGCATAAAAACAGTACACCTGTGAAGTGAAATGCTTTCATATGTGATCTTCTGTGTTTATTGTCCTGTGCAAAAAGTTGCACCTTGTGTTTGAAGGTTGAAATTATTTCAAGCTTGCATGGACGCAGAAATTTCTGAGTGACTTTTATACATTTATTAGGACTCTTCACTGTCATGATGGCCGAGTGGTCTAAGGCGCTGTGTTTAGGCTGCAGTCTCCTCTGAAGCGTGGGTTCGAATCCCACTTCTGAAATGACTTTTGGAGATATAATATTCTTCATCAGGATAACATCTGATGGAAGTTGCATCTGTTCGTCTTCACCTGGGACGTTATTCCGTCCTCGTCTAGTCAAGAGAGCTTGGGTTTCTCATATATTTCTGTTGTACAAAGTCTTACTGATAAAGTGCAATCCTTACCAAATGAGCTTAGGACCCATGTAAGAGCTCATCTAGAAGACTCATGCTCTTGTATTCCCTGGCCAGACAGGCCATGCAAATTTGGAAGAATGCCAAGCACCTGGTAGACAGCTGTACTCCAGCACACTTACAGCAATGTCCTCAGGGCTGTGATCAGGGGCTGCTTAGATTTGCGTATTCCACCCTATGTTGTGACATTGAGCTCCCTTGTTGAATTTGCTTTAGTCAGCCAAGATGTGGCTGTTGACTCAATTTCAAAGCAGCTTTGGGCCGTTCAAGTGGCTGGTGAATAGCACTTTCTCTTTGTATGCTTTAAAGGTCTAAAGAGTTCTTCATAGGTACTGCTCTGTATGGATTGTTCAAAGATCTGTTGGAAATGCTTATAATGGGATAAATAAATTGAGGGCATGCCTTTTCGGTACCAAACTTGCATGGCTGTCTGGCTTGTGGAAGGTGCTGCAACTGCAAGTCAGGATGGCCGAGTGGTCTAAGGCGCTGCGTTCAGGTCGCAGTCTCTTCTGGAGGCGTGGGTTCAAATCCCACTTCTGACAAACCTGTGTTTAATCTTCTTTTTTCTTGAGGGAGAAAATCAGATCACTTCCCTCACATGGTCTTATATGGTTGTCTTTTTGGAAAAGTGCAGTGAGTTTTTTTCTTACTATAGCCACTTATGGCCTAAGATGTGTGTTTTTTTTGTTCACACTATCTTACTCACTATGTAGATGGACAAGCAACATGTGGTCAGGATGGCCGAGTGGTCTAAGGCGCTGCGTTAAGGCCGCAGTCTCTCCTGGAGGCGTGGGTTCGAATCCCACTTCTGACAAAATTTTAAGTCCATTTTGTCTCTGCGTTCCTTCAGAATCTCAGCTAAAAATTGGCAGTGCATATAATATCTGAATAAGTACCAAACTTCAGTTTCAACTGCAAATGAATTTGCCCAATTCTGTCTTCAAGCTCGTATAATATTCTTCTAGCACTAGTGGTGTTTTATGTGTTTTTGGGGGGTGCCGAAAAAAATCCCTTTTATTGAAGAAATGGCTTACATTCAGTCTTGTGATATTTTTGGTTTCCAATAAGTAGATTTTTAATTTTATGTAACCTCATTTTCTAATGATCCATTCACGAGATGTTTCCACTATGAAATGAAGAGCAAGGGGAAAGAGCACAAATGATAGAGCCAGTGAGTGAGATGGGGTGTTGAGGAAGGAGAGAATGAAACAAAGACAGAGTGAGTGAACGGCAGGTAGGCATAGAAGAGGAGACTAGAAGTGAAAGTGACTTGCTTTACCCTGCTCTTGACCTCCCACCCATCTCAAACCAATCACAAACATACCTTCTATGCAACGTTGGTATGCAGAACTTCACTCCTCAGCCAGTGAGGGTGAGTCCCAAGCCAGGGGCTAGAGAGCAAAAGAATGGATGTGCTCAGACGTTCCTTGCTAGGGACAGTTGATCTGAAACAAGGCCTGCTCTCTTGTTTCCAGCAAGGATCTAGAAATTCTGCATGAATCTGCAAGGCACATTGGCCCACATGCATCATTGTTACATTTTGCACTTCCTAATTTGCGAAAAATAAGGAATCGCAAATTAAGAAGTGCAAAATGCTATGCATCATTATTTTCGGTATTCATTTGTGATTCGGTAAAAATCGCAATTTTTACCGAATCCCAAATGAATACCGAATTCTTAAGTTATTTTTCGCAATTCCCATTGATTCCTATGGGCCAAAAGGCCCATAGGAGTGAATGGGAAGGCATCAGCAAATTGCGAGTGGCATTTTGAAAATTTCATGGGTGCAGGGGGGGTCCAATGAATCCCCCCATGCACCCCTGAAATGTATTTTTCGCATCATGTTTCACACACACATGTCCTAAGGACATGTGTGTGTGAAACATGAATGTTGAAAAAAAACCATTTACAGCATTTTAAACACTTTTTCCAAATTTACCGAGTGGTTCAACCACTCTGTAAATTTGGCACCCTAATTGCAAATTTGCACTTCTAAAAGTAATGATGCATTGCTTTTAAGAAATCGCACATCTGTGACTTCTTAAAAGCACCCGCAATTTTAGAACTCGCAAAAATGTTACGAATTCTAAAATTGCTTCATGCATCCCAAAAAGCACTTTTGCATTCGCAAACGGCCGATTTAAAGGAATCGCACCGTTTGCGACTACAAAAATGCTTGATGCATGTGGGCCATTGACAGCATAAATTTGCATAAACTGCCCCACCTTCTGCCTTCCTACTTCCTGAGCAGTAGTTGTTTGTGTATAAAGAGAGAGGTCGCAGGCAAGATAATTTTGTGAGTAGGATACAGAACCCTAAATAGCTGGTGAGAGGTATAAGTTATTCTAAAAGCATAAAAACAGTACACCTGTGAAATGAAATGCTTTCATATATGATCTTCTGTGTTTATTGTCCTGTGCAAAAAGTTGCACCTTGTGTTTGAAGGTTGAAATTATTTCAAGCTTGCATGGACGCAGAAATTTCTGAGTGACTTTTATACATTTCTTAGGACTCTTCACTGTCAGGATGGCCGAGTGGTCTAAGGCGCTGTGTTTAGGCCGCAGTCTCCTCTGGAGGAGTGGGTTCGAATCCCACTTCTGAAATGACTTTTGGAGATATAATCTTCTTCATCAGGATAACATCTGATGGAAGTTGCATCTGTTCGTCTTCACCTGGGACGTTATTCCGTCCTCGTCTAGTCAAGAGAGCTTGGGTTTCTCATATATTTCTGTTGTACAAAGTCTTGCTGATAAAGTGCAATCCTTACCAAATGAGCTTAGGGCCCATGTAAGAGCTCATCTAGAAGAGTCATGCTCTTGTATTCCCTGGCCAGACAGGCCATGCAAATTTGGAAGAATGCCAAGCACCTGGTAGACAGCTGTACTCCAGCACACTTACAGCAATGTCCTCAGGGCTGTGATCAGGGGCTGCTTAGATTTGCGTATTCCACCCTATGTTGTGACATTGAGATCCCTTGTTGAATTTGCTTTAGTCAGCCAAGATGTGGCTGTTGACTCAATTTCAAAGCAGCTTTGGGCCGTTCAAGTGGCTGGTGAATAGCACTTTCTCTTTGTACGCTTTAAAGGTCTAAAGAGTTCTTCATAGGTACTGCTCTGTATGGATTGTTCAAAGATCTGTTGGAAATGCTTTTAATGGGATAAATAAATTGAGGGCATGCCTTTCCGGCACCAAACATGCATGGCTGTCTGGCTTGTGGAAGGTGCTGCAAATGCATGGCAGGATGGCCGAGTGGTCTAAGTCGCTGCGTTCAGGTCGCAGTCTCTTCTGGAGGCGTGGGTTCAAATCCCACTTCTGACAAACCTGTGTTTAATCTTCTTTTTTCTTGAGGGAGAAAATCAGATCATTTCCCTCACATGGGCTTATATGGTTGTCTTTTTGGAAAAGTGCAGTGAGTTTTTTTCTTGCTATAGCCACTTATGGCCTAAGATGTGTGTTTTTTTTGTTCACACTATCTTTCTCACTATGTAGATGGACAAGCAACATGTGGTCAGGATGGCCGAGTGGTCTAAGGCGCTGCGTTAAGGCCGCAGTCTCTCCTGGAGGCGTGGGTTCGAATCCCACTTCTGACAAAACTTTAAGTCCATTTTGTCTCTGCGTTCCTTCAGAATCTCAGCTAAAAATTGGCAGTGCATATAATATCTGAATAAGTACCAAACTTCAGTTTCAACTGCAAATGAATTTGCCCAATTCTGTCTTCAAGCTCTTATAATATTCTTCTAGCACTAGTGGTGTTTTATGTGTTTTTTGGGGGGTGCCTAAAAAATCCCTTTTATTGAAGAAATGGCTTACATTCAGTCTTGTGATATTTTTGGTTTCCAATACGTAGAATTTTAATTTTATGTAATCTCATTTTCTAATGATCCATTCAAGAGATGTTTCCACTATGAAATGAAGAGCAAGGGGAAAGAGCACAAATGATAGAGCCAGTGAGTGAGATGGGGTGTTGAGGAAGGAGAGAATGAAACAAAGACAGAGTGAGTGAACGGCAGGTAGGCATAGAAGAGGAGACTAGAAGTGAAGGTGACTTGCTTTTCCCTGCTCTTGACCTCCCACCCATCTCAAACCAATCACAAACATACCTTCTATGCAACGTTGGTATGCAGAACTTCACTCCTCAGCCAGTGAGGGTGAGTCCCAAGCCAGGGGCTAGAGAGCAAAAGAATGGATGTGCTCAGACGTTCCTTGCTAGGGACAGTTGATCTGAAACAAGGCCTGCTCTCTTGTTTCCAGCAAGGATCTAGAAATTCTGCATGAATCTGCAAGGCACATTGACAGCATAAATTTGCATAAACTGCCCCACCTTCTGCCTTCCTACTTCCTGAGCAGTAGTTGTTTGTGTATAAAGAGAGAGGTCGCAGGCAAGATAATTTTGTGAGTAGGATACAGAACCCTAAATAGCTGGTGAGAGGTATGTTATTCTAAAAGCATAAAAACAGTACACCTGTGAAGTGAAATGCTTTCATATGTGATCTTCTGTGTTTATTGTCCTGTGCAAAAAGTTGCACCTTGTGTTTGAAGGTTGAAATTATTTCAAGCTTGCATGGACGCAGAAATTTCTGAGTGACTTTTATACATTTATTAGGACTCTTCACTGTCAGGATGGCCGAGTGGTCTAAGGCGCTGTGTTTAGGCTGCAGTCTTCCCTGAAGCGTGGGTTCGAATCCCACTTCTGAAATGACTTTTGGAGATATAATCTTCTTCATCAGGATAACATCTGATGGAAGTTGCATCTGTTCGTCTTCACCTGGGACGTTATTCCGTCCTCGTCTAGTCAAGAGAGCTTGGGTTTCTCATATATTTCTGTTGTACAAAGTCTTACTGATAAAGTGCAATCCTTACCAAATGAGCTTAGGACCCATGTAAGAGCTCATCTAGAAGAGTCATGCTCTTGTATTCCCTGGATAAACAGGCCATGCAAATTTGGAAGAATGCCAAGCACCTGGTAGACAGCTGTACTCCAGCACACTTACAGCAATGTCCTCAGGGCTGTGATCAGGGGCTGCTTAGATTTGTGTATTCCACCCTATGTTGTGACATTGAGCTCCCTTGTTGAATTTGCTTTAGTCAGCCAAGATGTGGCTGTTGACTCAATTTCAAAGCAGCTTTGGGCCGTTCAAGTGGCTGGTGAATAGCACTTTCTCTTTGTACGCTTTAAAGGTCTAAAGAGTTCTTCATAGGTACTGCTCTGTATGGATTGTTCAAAGATCTGTTGGAAATGCTTATAATGGGATAAATAAATTGAGGGCATGCCTTTTCGGTACCAAACTTGCATGGCTGTCTGGCTTGTGGAAGGTGCTGCAAATGCAAGTCAGGATGGCCGAGTGGTCTAAGGCGCTGCGTTCAGGTCGCAGTCTCTTCTGGAGGCGTCGGTTCAAATCCCACTTCTGACAAACCTGTGTTTAATCAGATCATTTCCCTCACATGGGCTTATATGGTTGTCTTTTTGGAAAAGTGCAGTGAGTTTTTTTCTTGCTATAGCCACTCATGGCCTAAGATGTGTGTTTTTTTTGTTCACACTATCTTTCTCACTATGTAGATGAACAAGCAACATGTGGTAAGGATGGCCGAGTGGTCTAAGGCGCTGCGTTAAGGCCGCAGTCTCTCCTGGAGGCGTGGGTTTGAATCCCACTTCTGGCAAAACTTTAAGTCCATTTTGTCTCTGCGTTCCTTCAGAATCTCAGCAAAAAATTGGCAGTGCATATAATATCTGAATAAGTACCAAACTTAAGTTTCAACTGCAAATGAATTTGCCCAATTCTGTCTTCAAGCTCATATAATATTCTTCTAGCACTAGTGGTGTTTTATGTGTTTTTTGGGGGGTGCCTAAAAAATCCCTTTTATTGAAGAAATGGTTTACATTCAGTCTTGTGATATTTTTGGTTTCCAATAAGTAGATTTTTTTTAATTTTATGTAACCTCATTTTCTAATGATCCATTCAAGAGATGTTTCCACTATGAAATGAAGAGCAAGGGGAAAGAGCACAAATGATAGAGCCAGTGAGTGAGATGGGGTGTTGAGGAAGGAGAGAATGAAACAAAGACAGAGTGAGTGAACGGCAGGTAGGCATAGAAGAGGAGACTAGAAGTGAAGGTGACTTGCTTTTCCCTGCTCTTGACCTCCCACCCATCTCAAACCAATCACAAACATACCTTCTATGCAACGTTGGTATGCAGAACTTCACTCCTCAGCCAGTGAGGGTGAGTCCCAAGCCAGGGGCTAGAGAGCAAAAGAATGGATGTGCTCAGACGTTCCTTGCTAGGGACAGTTGATCTGAAACAAGGCCTGCTCTCTTGTTTCCAGCAAGGATCTAGAAATTCTGCATGAATCTGCAAGGCACATTGACATCATATATTTGCATAAACTGCCCCACCTTCTGCCTTCCTACTTCCTGAGCAGTAGTTGTTTGTGTATAAAGAGAGAGGTCGCAGGCAAGATAATTTTGTGAGTAGGATACAGAACCCTAAATAGCTGGTGAGAGGTATAAGTTATTCTAAAAGCATAAAAACAGTACACCTGTGAAATGAAATGCTTTCATATGTGATCTTCTGTGTTTATTGTCCTGTGCAAAAAGTTGCACCTTGTGTTTGAAGGTTGAAATTATTTCAAGCTTGCATGGACGCAGAAATTTCTGAGTGACTTTTATACATTTCTTCGGACTCTTTACTGTCAGGATGGCCAAGTGGTCTAAGGCGCTGTATTTAGGCCGCAGTCTCCTCTGGAGGCGTGGGTTCGAATCCCACTTCTGAAATGACTTTTGGAGATATAATCTTCTTCATCAGGATAACATCTGATGGAAGTTGCTTCTGTTCGTCTTCACCTGGGACGTTATTCTGTCCTCGTCTAGTCAAGAGAGCTTGGGTTTCTCATATATTTCTGTTGTACAAAGTCTTGCTGATAAAGTGCAATCCTTACCAAATGAGCTTATGACCCATGTAAGAGCTCATCTAGAAGAGTCATTCTCTTGTATTCCATGGCCAGACAGCCCATACAAATTTGGAAGAATGCCAAGCACCTGGTAGACAGCTGTACTCCAGCACACTTACTGCAATTTCCTCAGGGCAGTGATCAGGGGCTGCTTAGATTTGCGAATTCCACCCTATGTTGTGACATTGAGATCCCTTATTGAATTTGCTTTAGTCAGCCAAGATGTGGCTATTGACTCAATTTCAAAGCAGCTTTGGGCCGTTCAAGTGGCTGGTGAATAGCACTTTCTGTTTGTACTCATTAAAGGTCTAAAGAGTTCTTCATAGGTACTGCTCTGTATGGATTGTTCAAAGATCTGTTGAAAATGCTTATAATGGGATAAATAAATTGAGGGCATGCCTTTTCGGTACCCCACTTGCATGGCTGTTTGGCTTGTGGAAGGTGCTGCAAATGCAAGTCAGGATGGCCGAGTGGTCTAAGGAGCTGCGTTCAGGTCGCAGTCTCTTCTGGAGGCGTGGGTTCAAATCCCACTTCTGACAAACCTGTGTTTAATCTTCTTTTTTCTTGAGGGAGAAAATCAGATCATTTCCCACACATGGGCTTATATGGTTGTCTTTTTGGAAAAGTGCAGTGAGTTTTTTTCTTGCTATAGCCACTTATGGCCTAAGATGTGTGTTTTTTTTGTTCACACTATCTTTCTCACTATGTAGATGGACAAGCAACATGTGGTCAGGATGGCCGAGTGGTCTAAGGCGCTGCGTTAAGGCCGCAGTCTCTCCTGGAGGCGTGGGTTCGAATCCCACTTCTGACAAAACTTTAAGTCCATTTTGTCTCTGCGTTCCTTCAGAATCTCAGCTAAAAATTGGCAGTGCATATAATATCTGAATAAGTACCAAACTTCAGTTTCAACTGCAAATGAATTTGCCCAATTCTGTCTTCAAGCTCTTATAATATTCTTCTAGCACTAGTGGTGTTTTATGTGTTTTTTGGGGGGTGCCTAAAAAATCCCTTTTATTGAAGAAATGGCTTACATTCAGTCTTGTGATATTTTTGGTTTCCAATAAGTAGAATTTTAATTTTATGTAATCTCATTTTCTAATGATCCATTCAAGAGATGTTTCCACTATGAAATGAAGAGCAAGGGGAAAGAGCACAAATGATAGAGCCAGTGAGTGAGATGGGGTGTTGAGGAAGGAGAGAATGAAACAAAGACAGAGTGAGTGAACGGCAGGTAGGCATAGAAGAGGAGACTAGAAGTGAAGGTGACTTGCTTTTCCCTGCTCTTGACCTCCCACCCATCTCAAACCAATCACAAACATACCTTCTATGCAACGTTGGTATGCAGAACTTCACTCCTCAGCCAGTGAGGGTGAGTCCCAAGCCAGGGGCTAGAGAGCAAAAGAATGGATGTGCTCAGACGTTCCTTGCTAGGGACAGTTGATCTGAAACAAGGCCTGCTCTCTTGTTTCCAGCAAGGATCTAGAAATTCTGCATGAATCTGCAAGGCACATTGACAGCATAAATTTGCATAAACTGCCCCACCTTCTGCCTTCCTACTTCCTGAGCAGTAGTTGTTTGTGTATAAAGAGAGAGGTCGCAGGCAAGATAATTTTGTGAGTAGGATACAGAACCCTAAATAGCTGGTGAGAGGTATAAGTTATTCTAAAAGCATAAAAACAGTACACCTGTGAAGTGAAATGCTTTCATATGTGATCTTCTGTGTTTATTGTCCTGTGCAAAAAGTTGCACCTTGTGTTTGAAGGTTGAAATTATTTCAAGCTTGCATGGACGCAGAAATTTCTGAGTGACTTTTATACATTTATTAGGACTCTTCACTGTCAGGATGGCCGAGTGGTCTAAGGCGCTGTGTTTAGGCTGCAGTCTTCCCTGAAGCGTGGGTTCGAATCCCACTTCTGAAATGACTTTTGGAGATATAATCTTCTTCATCAGGATAACATCTGATGGAAGTTGCATCTGTTCGTCTTCACCTGGGACGTTATTCCGTCCTCGTCTAGTCAAGAGAGCTTGGGTTTCTCATATATTTCTGTTGTACAAAGTCTTACTGATAAAGTGCAATCCTTACCAAATGAGCTTAGGACCCATGTAAGAGCTCATCTAGAAGAGTCATGCTCTTGTATTCCCTGGATAAACAGGCCATGCAAATTTGGAAGAATGCCAAGCACCTGGTAGACAGCTGTACTCCAGCACACTTACAGCAATGTCCTCAGGGCTGTGATCAGGGGCTGCTTAGATTTGCGTATTCCACCCTATGTTGTGACATTGAGCTCCCTTGTTGAATTTGCTTTAGTCAGCCAAGATGTGGCTGTTGACTCAATTTCAAAGCAGCTTTGGGCCGTTCAAGTGGCTGGTGAATAGCACTTTCTCTTTGTACGCTTTAAAGGTCTAAAGAGTTCTTCATAGGTACTGCTCTGTATGGATTGTTCAAAGATCTGTTGGAAATGCTTATAATGGGATAAATAAATTGAGGGCATGCCTTTTCGGTACCAAACTTGCATGGCTGTCTGGCTTGTGGAAGGTGCTGCAAATGCAAGTCAGGATGGCCGAGTGGTCTAAGGCGCTGCGTTCAGGTCGCAGTCTCTTCTGGAGGCGTCGGTTCAAATCCCACTTCTGACAAACCTGTGTTTAATCAGATCATTTCCCTCACATGGGCTTATATGGTTGTCTTTTTGGAAAAGTGCAGTGAGTTTTTTTCTTGCTATAGCCACTCATGGCCTAAGATGTGTGTTTTTTTTGTTCACACTATCTTTCTCACTATGTAGATGAACAAGCAACATGTGGTAAGGATGGCCGAGTGGTCTAAGGCGCTGCGTTAAGGCCGCAGTCTCTCCTGGAGGTGTGGGTTTGAATCCCACTTCTGGCAAAACTTTAAGTCCATTTTGTCTCTGCGTTCCTTCAGAATCTCAGCAAAAAATTGGCAGTGCATATAATATCTGAATAAGTACCAAACTTAAGTTTCAACTGCAAATGAATTTGCCCAATTCTGTCTTCAAGCTCATATAATATTCTTCTAGCACTAGTGGTGTTTTATGTGTTTTTTGGGGGGTGCCTAAAAAATCCCTTTTATTGAAGAAATGGCTTACATTCAGTCTTGTGATATTTTTGGTTTCCAATAAGTAGATTTTTAATTTTATGTAACCTCATTTTCTAATGATCCATTCAAGAGATGTTTCCACTATGAAATGAAGAGCAAGGGGAAAGAGCACAAATGATAGAGCCAGTGAGTGAGATGGGGTGTTGAGGAAGGAGAGAATGAAACAAAGACAGAGTGAGTGAACGGCAGGTAGGCATAGAAGAGGAGACTAGAAGTGAAAGTTACTTGCTTTTCCCTGCTCTTGACCTCCCACCCATCTCAAACCAATCACAAACATGCCTTCTATGCAACGTTGGTATGCAGAACTTCACTCCTCAGCCAGTGAGGGTGAGTCCCAAGCCAGGGGCTAGAGAGCAAAAGAATGGATGTGCTCAGACGTTCCTTGCTAGGGACAGTTGATCTGAAACAAGGCCTGCTCTCTTGTTTCCAGCAAGGATCTAGAAATTCTGCATGAATCTGCAAGGCACATTGACAGCATAAATTTGCATAAACTGCCCCACCTTCTGCCTTCCTACTTCCTGAGCAGTAGTTGTTTGTGTATAAAGAGAGAGGTCGCAGGCAAGATAATTTTGTGAGTAGGATACAGAACCCTAAATAGCTGGTGAGAGGTATAAGTTATTCTAAAAGCATAAAAACAGTACACCTGTGAAGTGAAATGCTTTCATATGTGATCTTCTGTGTTTATTGTCCTGTGCAAAAAGTTGCACCTTGTGTTTGAAGGTTGAAATTATTTCAAGCTTGCATGGACGCAGAAATTTCTGAGTGACTTTTATACATTTATTAGGACTCTTCACTGTCAGGATGGCCGAGTGGTCTAAGGCGCTGTGTTTAGGCTGCAGTCTTCCCTGAAGCGTGGGTTCGAATCCCACTTCTGAAATGACTTTTGGAGATATAATCTTCTTCATCAGGATAACATCTGATGGAAGTTGCATCTGTTCGTCTTCACCTGGGACGTTATTCCGTCCTCGTCTAGTCAAGAGAGCTTGGGTTTCTCATATATTTCTGTTGTACAAAGTCTTACTGATAAAGTGCAATCCTTACCAAATGAGCTTAGGACCCATGTAAGAGCTCATCTAGAAGAGTCATGCTCTTGTATTCCCTGGATAAACAGGCCATGCAAATTTGGAAGAATGCCAAGCACCTGGTAGACAGCTGTACTCCAGCACACTTACAGCAATGTCCTCAGGGCTGTGATCAGGGGCTGCTTAGATTTGCGTATTCCACCCTATGTTGTGACATTGAGCTCCCTTGTTGAATTTGCTTTAGTCAGCCAAGATGTGGCTGTTGACTCAATTTCAAAGCAGCTTTGGGCCGTTCAAGTGGCTGGTGAATAGCACTTTCTCTTTGTACGCTTTAAAGGTCTAAAGAGTTCTTCATAGGTACTGCTCTGTATGGATTGTTCAAAGATCTGTTGGAAATGCTTATAATGGGATAAATAAATTGAGGGCATGCCTTTTCGGTACCAAACTTGCATGGCTGTCTGGCTTGTGGAAGGTGCTGCAAATGCAAGTCAGGATGGCCGAGTGGTCTAAGGCGCTGCGTTCAGGTCGCAGTCTCTTCTGGAGGCGTCGGTTCAAATCCCACTTCTGACAAACCTGTGTTTAATCAGATCATTTCCCTCACATGGGCTTATATGGTTGTCTTTTTGGAAAAGTGCAGTGAGTTTTTTTCTTGCTATAGCCACTCATGGCCTAAGATGTGTGTTTTTTTTGTTCACACTATCTTTCTCACTATGTAGATGAACAAGCAACATGTGGTAAGGATGGCCGAGTGGTCTAAGGCGCTGCGTTAAGGCCGCAGTCTCTCCTGGAGGCGTGGGTTTGAATCCCACTTCTGGCAAAACTTTAAGTCCATTTTGTCTCTGCGTTCCTTCAGAATCTCAGCAAAAAATTGGCAGTGCATATAATATCTGAATAAGTACCAAACTTAAGTTTCAACTGCAAATGAATTTGCCCAATTCTGTCTTCAAGCTCATATAATATTCTTCTAGCACTAGTGGTGTTTTATGTGTTTTTTGGGGGGTGCCTAAAAAATCCCTTTTATTGAAGAAATGGTTTACATTCAGTCTTGTGATATTTTTGGTTTCCAATAAGTAGATTTTTAATTTTATGTAACCTCATTTTCTAATGATCCATTCAAGAGATGTTTCCACTATGAAATGAAGAGCAAGGGGAAAGAGCACAAATGATAGAGCCAGTGAGTGAGATGGGGTGTTGAGGAAGGAGAGAATGAAACAAAGACAGAGTGAGTGAACGGCAGGTAGGCATAGAAGAGGAGACTAGAAGTGAAGGTGACTTGCTTTTCCCTGCTCTTGACCTCCCACCCATCTCAAACCAATCACAAACATACCTTCTATGCAACGTTGGTATGCAGAACTTCACTCCTCAGCCAGTGAGGGTGAGTCCCAAGCCAGGGGCTAGAGAGCAAAAGAATGGATGTGCTCAGACGTTCCTTGCTAGGGACAGTTGATCTGAAACAAGGCCTGCTCTCTTGTTTCCAGCAAGGATCTAGAAATTCTGCATGAATCTGCAAGGCACATTGACATCATATATTTGCATAAACTGCCCCACCTTCTGCCTTCCTACTTCCTGAGCAGTAGTTGTTTGTGTATAAAGAGAGAGGTCGCAGGCAAGATAATTTTGTGAGTAGGATACAGAACCCTAAATAGCTGGTGAGAGGTATAAGTTATTCTAAAAGCATAAAAACAGTACACCTGTGAAATGAAATGCTTTCATATGTGATCTTCTGTGTTTATTGTCCTGTGCAAAAAGTTGCACCTTGTGTTTGAAGGTTGAAATTATTTCAAGCTTGCATGGACGCAGAAATTTCTAAGTGACTTTTATACATTTCTTAGGACTCTTCACTGTCAGGATGGCCGAGTGGTCTAAGGCGCTGTGTTTAGGCCGCAGTCTCCTCTGGAGGCGTGGGTTCGAATCCCACTTCTGAAATGACTTTTGGAGATATAATCTTCTTCATCAGGATAACATCTGATGGAAGTTGCATCTGTTCGTCTTCACCTGGGACGTTATTCCGTCCTCGTCTAGTCAAGAGAGCTTGGGTTTCTCATATATTTCTGTTGTACAAAGTCTTGCTGATAAAGTGCAATCCTTACCAAATGAGCTTAGGACCAATGTAAGAGCTCATCTAGAAGAGTCATGCTCTTGTATTCCCTGGCCAGACAGGCCATGCAAATTTGGAAGAATGCCAAGCACCTGGTAGACAGCTGTACTCCAGCACACTTACAGCAATGTCCTCAGGGCTGTGATCAGGGGCTGCTTAGATTTGCGTATTCCACCCTATGTTGTGACATTGAGATCCCTTGTTGAATTTGCTTTAGTCAGCCAAGATGTGGCTGTTGACTCAATTTCAAAGCAGCTTTGGGCCGTTCAAGTGGCTGGTGAATAGCACTTTCTCTTTGTACGCTTTAAAGGTCTAAAGAGTTCTTCATAGGTACTGCTCTGTATGGATTGTTCAAAGATCTGTTGGAAATGCTTATAATGGGATAAATAAATTGAGGGCATGCCTTTCCGGCACCAAACATGCATGGCTGTCTGGCTTGTGGAAGGTGTTGCAAATGCAAGTCAGGATGGCCGAGTGGTCTAAGGCGCTGCGTTCAGGTCGCAGTCTCTTCTGGAGGCGTGGGTTCAAATCCCACTTCTGACAAACCTGTGTTTAATCTTCTTTTTTCTTGAGGGAGAAAATCAGATCATTTCCCTCACATGGGCTTATATGGTTGTCTTTTTGGAAAAGTGCAGTGAGTTTTTTTCTTGCTATAGCCACTTATGGCCTAAGATGTGTGTTTTTTTTGTTCACACTATCTTTCTCACTATGTAGATGGACAAGCAACATGTGGTCAGGATGGCCGAGTGGTCTAAGGCGCTGCGTTAAGGCCGCAGTCTCTCCTGGAGGCGTGGGTTCGAATCCCACTTCTGACAAAACTTTAAGTCCATTTTGTCTCTGCGTTCCTTCAGAATCTCAGCTAAAAATTGGCAGTGCATATAATATCTGAATAAGTACCAAACTTCAGTTTCAACTGCAAATGAATTTGCCCAATTCTGTCTTCAAGCTCTTATAATATTCTTCTAGCACTAGTGGTGTTTTATGTGTTTTTTGGGGGGTGCCTAAAAAATCCCTTTTATTGAAGAAATGGCTTACATTCAGTCTTGTGATATTTTTGGTTTCCAATAAGTAGAATTTTAATTTTATGTAACCTCATTTTCTAATGATCCATTCAAGAGATGTTTCCACTATGAAATGAAGAGCAAGGGGAAAGAGCACAAATGATAGAGCCAGTGAGTGAGATGGGGTGTTGAGGAAGGAGAGAATGAAACAAAGACAGAGTGAGTGAACGGCAGGTAGGCATAGAAGAGGAGACTAGAAGTGAAGGTGACTTGCTTTTCCCTGCTCTTGACCTCCCACCCATCTCAAACCAATCACAAACATACCTTCTATGCAACGTTGGTATGCAGAACTTCACTCCTCAGCCAGTGAGGGTGAGTCCCAAGCCAGGGGCTAGAGAGCAAAAGAATGGATGTGCTCAGACGTTCCTTGCTAGGGACAGTTGATCTGAAACAAGGCCTGCTCTCTTGTTTCCAGCAAGGATCTAGAAATTCTGCATGAATCTGCAAGGCACATTGACAGCATAAATTTGCATAAACTGCCCCACCTTCTGCCTTCCTACTTCCTGAGCAGTAGTTGTTTGTGTATAAAGAGAGAGGTCGCAGGCAAGATAATTTTGTGAGTAGGATACAGAACCCTAAATAGCTGGTGAGAGGTATAAGTTATTCTAAAAGCATAAAAACAGTACACCTGTGAAGTGAAATGCTTTCATATGTGATCTTCTGTGTTTATTGTCCTGTGCAAAAAGTTGCACCTTGTGTTTGAAGGATGAAATTATTTCAAGCTTGCATGGACGCAGAAATTTCTGAGTGACTTTTATACATTTATTAGGACTCTTCACTGTCAGGATGGCCGAGTGGTCTAAGGCGCTGTGTTTAGGCTGCAGTCTCCTCTGAAGCGTGGGTTCGAATCCCACTTCTGAAATGACTTTTGGAGATATAATCTTCTTCATCAGGATAACATCTGATGGAAGTTGCATCTGTTCGTCTTCACCTGGGACGTTATTCCGTCCTCGTCTAGTCAAGAGAGCTTGGGTTTCTCATATATTTCTGTTGTACAAAGTCTTACTGATAAAGTGCAATCCTTACCAAATGAGCTTAGGACCCATGTAAGAGCTCATCTAGAAGAGTCATGCTCTTGTATTCCCTGGATAAACAGGCCATGCAAATTTGGAAGAATGCCAAGCACCTGGTAGACAGCTGTACTCCAGCACACTTACAGCAATGTCCTCAGGGCTGTGATCAGGGGCTGCTTAGATTTGCGTATTCCACCCTATGTTGTGACATTGAGCTCCCTTGTTGAATTTGCTTTAGTCAGCCAAGATGTGGCTGTTGACTCAATTTCAAAGCAGCTTTGGGCCGTTCAAGTGGCTGGTGAATAGCACTTTCTCTTTGTACGCTTTAAAGGTCTAAAGAGTTCTTCATAGGTACTGCTCTGTATGGATTGTTCAAAGATCTGTTGGAAATGCTTATAATGGGATAAATAAATTGAGGGCATGCCTTTTCGGTACCAAACTTGCATGGCTGTCTGGCTTGTGGAAGGTGCTGCAAATGCAAGTCAGGATGGCCGAGTGGTCTAAGGCGCTGCGTTCAGGTCGCAGTCTCTTCTGGAGGCGTCGGTTCAAATCCCACTTCTGACAAACCTGTGTTTAATCAGATCATTTCCCTCACATGGGCTTATATGGTTGTCTTTTTGGAAAAGTGCAGTGAGTTTTTTTCTTGCTATAGCCACTCATGGCCTAAGATGTGTGTTTTTTTTTGTTCACACTATCTTTCTCACTATGTAGATGAACAAGCAACATGTGGTCAGGATGGCCGAGTGGTCTAAGGCGCTGCGTTAAGGCCGCAGTCTCTCCTGGAGGCGTGGGTTTGAATCCCACTTCTGGCAAAACTTTAAGTCCATTTTGTCTCTGCGTTCCTTCAGAATCTCAGCAAAAAATTGGCAGTGCATATAATATCTGAATAAGTACCAAACTTAAGTTTCAACTGCAAATGAATTTGCCCAATTCTGTCTTCAAGCTCATATAATATTCTTCTAGCACTAGTGGTGTTTTATGTGTTTTTTGGGGGGTGCCTAAAAAATCCCTTTTATTGAAGAAATGGTTTACATTCAGTCTTGTGATATTTTTGGTTTCCAATAAGTAGATTTTTAATTTTATGTAACCTCATTTTCTAATGATCCATTCAAGAGATGTTTCCACTATGAAATGAAGAGCAAGGGGAAAGAGCACAAATGATAGAGCCAGTGAGTGAGATGGGGTGTTGAGGAAGGAGAGAATGAAACAAAGACAGAGTGAGTGAACGGCAGGTAGGCATAGAAGAGGAGACTAGAAGTGAAGGTGACTTGCTTTTCCCTGCTCTTGACCTCCCACCCATCTCAAACCAATCACAAACATACCTTCTATGCAACGTTGGTATGCAGAACTTCACTCCTCAGCCAGTGAGGGTGAGTCCCAAGCCAGGGGCTAGAGAGCAAAAGAATGGATGTGCTCAGACGTTCCTTGCTAGGGACAGTTGATCTGAAACAAGGCCTGCTCTCTTGTTTCCAGCAAGGATCTAGACATTCTGCATGAATCTGCAAGGCACATTGACATCATATATTTGCATAAACTGCCCCACCTTCTGCCTTCCTACTTCCTGAGCAGTAGTTGTTTGTGTATAAAGAGAGAGGTCGCAGGCAAGATAATTTTGTGAGTAGGATACAGAACCCTAAATAGCTGGTGAGAGGTATAAGTTATTCTAAAAGCATAAAAACAGTACACCTGTGAAATGAAATGCTTTCATATGTGATCTTCTGTGTTTATTGTCCTGTGCAAAAAGTTGCACCTTGTGTTTGAAGGTTGAAATTATTTCAAGCTTGCATGGACGCAGAAATTTATGAGTGACTTTTATACATTTCTTAGGACTCTTAACTGTCAGGATGGCCGAGTGGTCTAAGGCGCTGTGTTTAGGCCGCAGTCTCCTCTGGAGGCGTGGGTTCGAATCCCACTTCTGAAATGACTTTTGGAGATATAATCTTCTTCATCAGGATAACATCTGATGGAAGTTGCATCTGTTCGTCTTTACCTGGGACGTTATTCCGTCCTCGTCTAGTCAAGAGAGCTTGGGTTTCTCATATATTTCTGTTGTACAAAGTCTTGCTGATAAAGTGCAATCCTTACCAAATGAGCTTAGGACCAATGTAAGAGCTCATCTAGAAGAGTCATGCTCTTGTATTCCCTGGCCAGACAGGCCATGCAAATTTGGAAGAATGCCAAGCACCTGGTAGACAGCTGTACTCCAGCACACTTACAGCAATGTCCTCAGGGCTGTGATCAGGGGCTGCTTAGATTTGCGTATTCCACCCTATGTTGTGACATTGAGATCCCTTGTTGAATTTGCTTTAGTCAGCCAAGATGTGGCTGTTGACTCAATTTCAAAGCAGCTTTGGGCCGTTCAAGTGGCTGGTGAATAGCACTTTCTCTTTGTACGCTTTAAAGGTCTAAAGAGTTCTTCATAGGTACTGCTCTGTATGGATTGTTCAAAGATCTGTTGGAAATGCTTATAATGGGATAAATAAATTGAGGGCATGCCTTTCCGGCACCAAACATGCATGGCTGTCTGGCTTGTGGAAGGTGTTGCAAATGCAAGTCAGGATGGCCGAGTGGTCTAAGGCGCTGCGTTCAGGTCGCAGTCTCTTCTGGAGGCGTGGGTTCAAATCCCACTTCTGACAAACCTGTGTTTAATCTTCTTTTTTCTTGAGGGAGAAAATCAGATCATTTCCCTCACATGGGCTTATATGGTTGTCTTTTTGGAAAAGTGCAGTGAGTTTTTTTCTTGCTATAGCCACTTATGGCCTAAGATGTGTGTTTTTTTTGTTCACACTATCTTTCTCACTATGTAGATGGACAAGCAACATGTGGTCAGGATGGCCGAGTGGTCTAAGGCGCTGCGTTAAGGCCGCAGTCTCTCCTGGAGGCGTGGGTTCGAATCCCAATTCTGACAAAACTTTAAGTCCATTTTGTCTCTGCGTTCCTTCAGAATCTCAGCTAAAAATTGGCAGTGCATATAATATCTGAATAAGTACCAAACTTCAGTTTCAAGTGCAAATGAATTTGCCCAATTCTGTCTTCAAGCTCTTATAATATTCTTCTAGCACTAGTGGTGTTTTATGTGTTTTTTGGGGGGTGCCTAAAAAATCCCTTTTATTGAAGAAATGGCTTACATTCAGTCTTGTGATATTTTTGGTTTCCAATAAGTAGATTTTTAATTTTATGTAACCTCATTTTCTAATGATCCATTCAAGAGGTGTTTCCACTATGAAATGAAGAGCAAGGGGAAAGAGCACAAATGATAGAGCCAGTGAGTGAGATGGGGTGTTGAGGAAGGAGAGAATGAAACAAAGACAGAGTGAGTGAACGGCAGGTAGGCATAGAAGAGGAGACTAGAAGTGAAAGTGACTTGCTTTTCCCTGCTCTTGACCTCCCACCCATCTCAAACCAATCACAAACATAACTTCTATGCAACGTTGGTATGCAGAACTTCACTCCTCAGCCAGTGAGGGTTAGTCCCAAGCCAGGGGCTAGAGAGCAAAAGAATGGATGTGCTCAGACGTTCCTTGCTAGGGACAGTTGATCTGAAACAAGGCCTGCTCTCTTGTTTCCAGCAAGGATCTAGAAATTCTGCATGAATGTGCAAAGCACTTTGACGGCATAAATTTGCATAAGCAGCCCCACCTTCTGCCTTCCTACTTACTGAGCAGTAGTTGTTTGTGTATAGAGAGAAAGGTCGCAGGCAAGGTAATTTTGTGAGTAGGATACAGAACCCTAAATAGCTGGTGAGAGGTATAAGTTATTCTAAAAGCATAAAAACAGTACACCTGTGAAATGAAATGCTTTCATATGTGATCTTCTGTGTTTATTGTCCTGTGCAAAAAGTTGCACCTTGTGTTTGAAGGTTGAAATTATTTCAAGCTTGCATGGACGCAGAAATTTCTGAGTGACTTTTATACATTTCTTAGGACTCTTCACTGTCAGGATGGCCGAGAGGTCTTAGGCGCTGTGCTTAGGCTGCAGTCTCCTCTGGAGGCGTGGGTTCGAATCCCACTTCTGAAATGACTTTTGGAGATATAATCTTCTTCATCAGGATAACATCTGATGGAAGTTGCTTCTGTTTGTCTTCACCTGGGACGTTATTCTGTCCTCGTCTAGTCAAGAGAGCTTGGGTTTCTCATATATTTCTGTTGTACAAAGTCTTGCTGATAAAGTGCAATCCTTACCAAATGAGCTTATGACCCATGTAAGTGCTCATCTAGAAGAGTCATTCTCTTGTATTCCCTGGCCAGACAGGCCATACAAATTTGGAAGAATGCCAAGCACCTGGTAGACAGCTGGACTCCAGCACACTTACAGCAATTTCCTCAGGGCAGTGATCAGGGGCTGCTTAGATTTGCGAATTCCACCCTATGTTGTGACATTGAGATCCCTTGTTGAATTTGCTTTAGTCAGCCAAGATGTGGCTATTGACTCAATTTCAAAGAAGCTTTGGGCCGTTCAAGTGGCTGGTGAATAGCACTTTCTCTTTGTACTCATTAAAGGTCTAAAGAGTTCTTCATAGGTACTGCTCTGTATGGATTGTTCAAAGATCTGTTGGAAATGCTTATAATGGGATACATAAATTGAGGGCATGCCTTTTCGGTACCCCACTTGCATGGCTGTCTGGCTTGTGGAAGGTGCTGCAAATGCAAGTCAGGATGGCCGAGTGGTCTAAGGCGCTGCGTTCAGGTCGCAGTCTCTTCTGGAGGCGTGGGTTCAAATCCCACTTCTGACAAACCTGTGTTTAATCTTCTTTTTTCTTGAGGGAGAAAATCAGATCATTTCCCTCACATGGGCTTATATGGTTGTCTTTTTGGAAAAGTGCAGTGAGTTTTTTTCTTGCTATAGCCACTCATGGCCTAAGATGTGTGTTTTTTTTGTTGACGCTATTTTTCTCACTATGTAGATGAACAAGCAACATGTGGTCAGGATGGCCGAGTGGTCTAAGGCGCTGCGTTAAGGCCGCAGTCTCTCCTGGAGGCGTGGGTTCGAATCCCACTTCTGACAAATCTTTAAGTCCATTTTGTCTCTGCGTTCCTTCAGAATCTCAGCTAAAAATTGGCAGTGCATATAATATCTGAATAAGTACCAAACTTCAGTTTCAACTGCAAATGAATTTGCCCATTTCTGTCTTCAAGCTCGTATAATATTCTTCTAGCACTAGTGGTGTTTTATGTGTTTTTTGGGGGGTGCCTAAAAAATCCCTTTTATTGAAGAAATGGCTTACATTCAGTCTTGTGATATTTTTGGTTTCCAATAAGTAGATTTTTAATTTTATGTAACCTCATTTTCTAATGATCCATTCAAGAGATGTTTCCACTATGAAATGAAGAGCAAGGGGAAAGAGCACAAATGATAGAGCCAGTGAGTGAGATGGGGTGTTGAGGAAGGAGAGAATGAAACAAAGACAGAGTGAGTGAACGGCAGGTAGGCATAGAAGAGGAGACTAGAAGTGAAGGTGACTTGCTTTTCCCTGCTCTTGACCTCCCACCCATCTCAAACCAATCACAAACATACCTTCTATGCAACGTTGGTATGCAGAACTTCACTCCTCAGCCAGTGAGGGTGAGTCCCAAGCCAGGGGCTAGAGAGCAAAAGAATGGATGTGCTCAGACGTTCCTTGCTAGGGACAGTTGATCTGAAACAAGGCCTGCTCTCTTGTTTCCAGCAAGGATCTAGAAATCCTTACCAAATGAGCTTAGGACCCATGTAAGAGCTCATCTAGAAGAGTCATACTCTTGTATTCCCTGGATAAACAGGCCATGCAAATTTGGAAGAATGCCAAGCACCTGGTAGACAGCTGTACTCCAGCACACTTACAGCAATGTCCTCAGGGCTGTGATCAGGGGCTGCTTAGATTTGCGTATTCCACCCTATGTTGTGACATTGAGCTCCCTTGTTGAATTTGCTTTAGTCAGCCAAGATGTGGCTGTTGACTCAATTTCAAAGCAGCTTTGGGCCGTTCAAGTGGCTGGTGAATAGCACTTTCTCTTTGTACGCTTTAAAGGTCTAAAGAGTTCTTCATAGGTACTGCTCTGTATGGATTGTTCAAAGATCTGTTGGAAATGCTTATAATGGGATAAATAAATTGAGGGCATGCCTTTTCGGTACCAAACTTGCATGGCTGTCTGGCTTGTGGAAGGTGCTGCAAATGCAAGTCAGGATGGCCGAGTGGTCTAAGGCGCTGCGTTCAGGTCGCAGTCTCTTCTGGAGGCGTGGGTTCAAATCCCACTTCTGACAAACCTGTGTTTAATCTTCTTTTTTCTTGAGGGAGAAAATCAGATCATTTCCCTCACATGGGCTTATATGGTTGTCTTTTTGGAAAAGTGCAGTGAGTTTTTTTCTTGCTATAGCCACTTATGGCCTAAGATGTGTGTTTTTTTTGTTCACACTATCTTTCTCACTATGTAGATGGACAAGCAACATGTGGTCAGGATGGCCGAGTGGTCTAAGGCGCTGCGTTAAGGCCGCAGTCTCTCTTGGAGGCTTGGGTTCAAATCCCACTTCTGTCAAAACTTTAAGTCCATTTTGTCTCTGCGTTCCTTCAGAATCTCAGCTAAAAATTGGCAGTGCATATAATATCTGAATAAGTACCAAACTTCACTTTCAACTGCAAATGAATTTGCCCAATTCTGTCTTCAAGCTCGTATAATATTCTTCTAGCACTAGTGGTGTTTTATGTGTTTTTTGGGGGGTGCCTAAAAAATCCCTTTTATTGAAGAAATGGCTTACATTCAGTCTTGTGATATTTTTGGTTTCCAATAAGTAGATTTTTAATTTTATGTAACCTCATTTTCTAATGATCCATTCAAGAGATGTTTCCACTATGAAATGAAGAGCAAGGGGAAAGAGCACAAATGATAGAGCCAGTGAGTGAGATGGGGTGTTGAGGAAGGAGAGAATGAAACAAAGATAGAGTGAGTGAACGGCAGGTAGGCATAGAAGAGGAGACTAGAAGTGAAGGTGACTTGCTTTTCCCTGCTCTTGACCTCCCACCCATCTCAAACCAATCACAAACATACCTTCTATGCAACGTTGGTATGCAGAACTTCACTCCTCAGCCAGTGAGGGTGAGTCCCAAGCCAGGGGCTAGAGAGCAAAAGAATGGATGTGCTCAGACGTTCCTTGCTAGGGACAGTTGATCTGAAACAAGGCCTGCTCTCTTGTTTCCAGCAAGGATCTAGAAATTCTGCATGAATCTGCAAGGCACATTGACAGCATAAATTTGCATAAACTGCCCCACCTTCTGCCTTCCTACTTCCTGAGCAGTAGTTGTTTGTGTATAAAGAAAGAGGTCGCAGGCAAGATAATTTTGTGAGTAGGATACAGAACCCTAAATAGCTGGTGAGAGGTATAAGTTATTCTAAAAGCATAAAAACAGTACACCTGTGAAATGAAATGCTTTCATATGTGATCTTCTGTGTTTATTGTCCTGTGCAAAAAGTTGCACCTTGTGTTTGAAGGTTGAAATTATTTCAAGCTTGCATGGACGCAGAAATTTATGAGTGACTTTTATACATTTCTTAGGACTCTTAACTGTCAGGATGGCCGAGTGGTCTAAGGCGCTGTGTTTAAGCTGCAGTCTCCTCTGGAGGCGTGGGTTCGAATCCCACTTCTCAAATGACTTTTGGAGATATAATCTTCTTCATCAGGATAACATCTGATGGAAGTTGCATCTGTTCGTCTTCACCTGGGACGTTATTCTGTCCTCGTCTAGTCAAGAGAGCTTGGGTTTCTCATATATTTCTGTTGTACAAAGTCTTGCTGATAAAGTGCAATCCTTACCAAATGAGCTTAGGACCCATGTAAGAGCTCATCTAGAAGAGTCATGCTCTTGTATTCCCTGGCCAGAAAGGCCATACAAATTTGGAAGAATGCCAAGCACCTGGTAGACAGCTGGACTCCAGCACACTTACAGCAATTTCCTCAGGGCAGTGATCAGGGGCTGCTTAGATTTGCGAATTCCACCCTATGTTGTGACATTGAGACACATGAGAACACATGAGAAGGGGCATACCCTGGATCAGGTGTTTTCATCTGTTCCACCTACGGAGGTTGCTACCCGGCAGATTCTCTGGACTGACCACCGGCTTATTTTCGGTGATGGAATGTGCGCGCCCGGATTACAGAGCGCCCACTTTGCTTAGACCGGCCTCGCGAGCGCTGCATAGATTGACGCCTGACATGCTTGAGCAGGCGTTGCTGGATCACCCCTGTCATCTTTCGGGTGATTTGGACAGCGATACGGAGACTCTGCAGCGTTGGCTTACTGACAGGCTTGACGATCTAGCCCCTAAGGCTGCCTCCCGGTCCACGGTGGCTCGGCAATCTGCCCCGTGGTTTACGGAGGCGCTCCGTGTGGCCCGTAGTCAGTGCAAGGTGGCCGAGAGGGCCTGGCGCCTTATGTACGATGTACGATGGGGAGGCCAAACTTGCCTATAAGGCGGTGGTCAAGGCCTACCATCGGGACATCCTTGGTGCCAAGAGGGACTATCTGGCGAGGAGGATAGAGGCATCTGCGAACTCCTGTAAGGAGATCTTTAATATTATGAAGGAGTTTACAACCCCCAGCTCCCATCCGCCCCCGCCAGCTTCGGCGGATGCTTGGGCATGTGATCTTGCTGGTTTCTTCACAAGTAAGATCAAGTAAGTAAGATCAAGGCTATTCAGGCCACCTTTGTGGAGGGACCGGATGGAGGCAGTGGTGTTAGGGCGGACTGTAGTCTTCCGCAGATACCTGCGGCGGTGCTGTCCGATTGCCCTACTGTTTCCTGTGATGTCTCTCAGAAGTTACTGGCCAATCTTAAATCTGGCTCGCCACTTGACCCCTGCCCTGCCAAATTCTTGACCGGGATGGCGGCGGTGGTGAATCCTTTGGTCAATTTTATCCTCAATACCTCCTTGAGGGAGGGAAGGGTTCCCAGCTCTTGGAAAAGAGCGATGGTGATCCCCCTCCTAAAAAAACCGGGTCTTGACACCGAGGTTTTGGCGAACTATAGGCCAATCTCGCTTCTACCAGCACTGGCGAAGATAACGGAAAAACATGCCCACGGCGTTTTGTCGAGCTTTCTGCAAGCCAACAATCTGCTCCATTCATCTCAGTCGGGTTTCCGTCCTAACTTTAGTACGGAAACGGCTCTGTTGGAGGTCACTGAGATTATTAGGGAGACTCTGGATGTCGGCGGTAGGGCCATGCTGGTCATGTTAGATCTGTCGGCGGCCTTCGACACCATCCCCCACAAGGCGCTTTTAGCGAGGCTTCATGACATCGGCCTCAGGGGGACGGTGTTCAGGTGGTTCACTTCTTTCCTTGAAGACCGCCGCCAGACGGTCTGGGTTTCCCAGAGCTCCGCCGAGATGCCGCCATTGGGAGTTGGGGTTCCACAGGGTTCTGTGTTGAGCCCCACGTTATTTAACATCTTTATGTCCCCTTTGGCGGCCTTGGTGGAGGCGTACGGGGCCCAGATCGTCTCCTATGCCGACGACACGCAACTCCTCTTCACATGCGGGAAAGACCAAGAGTTTGATGGAGAGAGAATCCGGAACTGCCTTGCGCTGGTCTTCGACTGGTTCCAACGGAACAGTCTGAGGGCCAACTCGGGCAAGTCTGAGATTTTATTCTTTGGTTGCGTCGCAGATCCGGATTGGCAGCATTGGTGGCCGTCCGCCATGAGTCCTCCTGCTCAGTCCTCCCAGGTTGCCAAAAATTTGGGCGTCAAGCTAGACAACCAGTTGTCGCTGCGAACTCATATTCTTGGCCTGGCCGGCACCTGCTACGGAATCCTGAAGATGCTCCGCAAATTTTTGCCTCTGTTGTCGGAGTACCACAGGAGGATTACCGTTCTGGCCCTTGTCGGCTCGAGGCTGGATTATGCAAACGCCCTCTTTCTTGGCCTCCCCGATTACCTGGTTCAGCGCCTCCAGGTGGTGCAGAACTCTGCTGCCCGGGCAATTTTCGGTCTTGGTAGACGAGCCCGTGCTTCGAGGTTGCTTCAGACGCTTCATTGGCTACCTATTAGGAAGCGGATCCAGTTTAAATCCCTGACCCTGATGCATAAAGCTTTGCATGGATCAGGGGCGGGATATCTGCAGCGGAGACTGAACTTTTATCATCCAGTCCGTTCCCTCCGTTCGGAATCCCTCTTTAAAGCTGTGGTCCCACGGGTGAGGAAGGCCCACGCGGGAGGGCGATCTTTTAGCTGCAGAGCTCCCCAGCTGTGGAATCTGCTCCCACTTTCACTGCGCAGTACTGCCAATTTGCTTCAGTTGAGGAGGGGCCTGAAGACTTGGCTTTTTAATTCTTAGTCTGTTCTTTTATTAAATTGCTTCTTTTTACTTTTTCTTATGTTTTCTGTTTTTAGCTGTGTTGTGTTACTTTTTATGAGCCACTGGTGGAAAAGCGTCGGGACACTCCTCTCGAGTAGCCGTACGCTATATAAAAACTATGTAACATAACATAACATAACATTGAGATCCCTTGTTGAATTTGCTTTAGTCAGCCAAGATGTGGCTATTGACTCAATTTCAAAGCAGCTTTGGGCCGTTGAAGTGGCTGGTGAATAGCACTTTCTCTTTGTACTCATTAAAGGTCTAAAGAGTTCTTCATAGGTACTGCTCTGTATGGATTGTTCAAAGATCTGTTGGAAATGCTTATAATGGGATAAATAAATTGAGGGCATGCCTTGTCGGTACCCCACTTGCATGGCTGTCTGGCTTGTGGAAGGTGCTGCAAATGCAAGTCAGGATGGCCGAGTGGTCTAAGGCGCTGCGTTCAGGTCGCAGTCTCTTCTGGAGGCGTGGGTTCAAATCTCACTTCTGACAAACATGTGTTTAATCTTCTTTTTTCTTGAGGGAGAAAATCGGAAAATTTCCCTCATATGGGCTTTTTATGGTTGTCTTTTTGAAAAAGTGCAGTGAGTTTTTTTCTTGCTATAGCCACTCATGGCCTAAGATGTGTGTTTTTTTTGTTCACACTATCTTTCTCACTATGTAGATGGACAAGCAACATGTGGTCAGGATGGCCGAGTGGTCTAAGGCGCTGCGTCAAGGCCGCAGTCTCTACTGGAGGCGTGGGTTCGAATCCCACTTCTGACAAAACTATAAGTCCATTTTGTCTCTGCGTTCCTTCAGAATCTCAGCTAAAAATTGGCAGTGCATATAATATCTGAATAAGTACCAAACTTCAGTTTCAACTGCAAATGAATTTGCCCAATTCTGTCTTCAAGCTCGTATAATATTCTTCTAGCACTAGTGGTGTTTTATGTGTTTTTTGGGGGGTGCCTAAAAAATCCCTTTTATTGAAGAAATGGCTTACATTCAGTCTTGTGATATTTTTGGTTTCCAATAAGTAGATTTTTAATTTTATGTAACCTCATTTTCTAATGATCCATTCCAGAGATGTTCCCACTATGAAATGAAGAGCAAGGGGAAAGAGCACAAATGATAGAGCGAGTGAGTGAGATGGGGTGTTGAGGAAGGAGAGAATGAAACAAAGACAGAGTGAGTGAACGGCAGGTAGGCATAGAAGAGGAGACTAGAAGTGAAGGTGACTTGCTTTTCCCTGCTCTTGACCTCCCACCCATCTAAAACCAATAACAAACATACCTTCTATGTAACGTTGGTATGCAGAACTTCACTCCTCAGCCAGTGAGGGTGAGTCCCAAGCCAGGGGCTAGAGAGCAAAAGAATGGATGTGCTCAGACGTTCCTTGCTAGGGACAGTTGATCTGAAACAAGGCCTGCTCTCTTGTTTCCAGCAAGGATCTAGAAATTCGCAATGAATCTGCAAGGCACATTGACAGCATAAATTTGCATAAACTGCCCCACCTTCTGCCTTCCTACTTCCTGAGCAGTAGTTGTTTGTGTATAAAGAGAGAGGTCGCAGGCAAGGTAATTTTGTGAGTAGGATACAGAACCCTAAATAGCTGGTGAGAGGTATAAGTTATTCTAAAAGCATAAAAACAGTACACCTGTGAAATGAAATGCTTTCATATGTGATCTTCTGTGTTTATTGTCCTGTGCAAAAAGTTGCACCTTGTGTTTGAAGGTTGAAATTATTTCAAGCTTGCATGGACGCAGAAATTTCTGAGTGACTTTTATACATTTCTTAGGACTCTTCACTGTCAGGATGGCCGAGTGGTCTAAGGCGCTGTGTCTAGGCTGCAGTCTCCTCTGGAGGCGTGGGTTCGAATCCCACTTCTGAAATGACTTTTGGAGATATAATCTTCTTCATCAGGATAACATCTGATGGAAGTTGCATCTGTTCGTCTTCACCTGGGACGTTATTCCGTCCTCGTCTAGTCAGGAGAGCTTGGGTTTCTCATATGTTTCTGTTGTACAAAGTCTTGCTGATAAAGTGCAATCCTTACCAAATGAGCTTAGGACCCATGTAAGAGCTCATCTAGAAGAGTCATGCTCTTGTATTCCCTGGCCAGACATGCCATGCAAATTTGGAAGAATGCCAAGCACCTGGTAGACAGCTGTACTCCAGCACACTTACAGCAATGTCCTCAGGGCTGTGATCAGGGGCTGCTTAGATTTTCGTATTCCACCCTATGTTGTGACATTGAGCTCCCTGGTTGAATTTGCTTTAGTCAGCCAAGATGTGGCTGTTGACTCAATTTCAAAGCAGCTTTGGGCCGTTCAAGTGGCTGGTGAATAGCACTTTCTCTTTGTACGCTTTAAAGGTCTAAAGAGTTCTTCATAGGTACTGCTCTGTATGGATTGTTCAAAGATCTGTTGGAAATGCTTATAATGGGATAAATAAATTGAGGGCATGCCTTTTCGGTACCAAACTTGCATGGCTGTCTGGCTTGTGGAAGGTGCTGCAAATGCAAGTCAGGATGGGCGACTGGTCTAAGGCGCTGCGTTCAGGTCGCAGTCTCTTCTGGAGGCGTGGGTTCAAATCCCACTTCTGACAAACCTGTGTTTAATCTTCTTTTTTCTTGAGGGAGAAAATCAGATCATTTCCCTCTCATCGGCTTATATGGTTGTCTTTTTGGAAAAGTGCAGTGAGTTTTTTTCTTGCTATAGCCACTTATGGCCTAAGATGTGTGTTTTTTTTGTTCACACTATCTTTCTCACTATGTAGATGGACACGCAGCATGTGGTCAGGTTGGCCGAGTGGTCTAAGGCGCTGCGTTAAGGCCGCAGTCTCTCCTGGAGGCGTGGGTTCGAATCCCACTTCTGACAAAACTTTAAGTACATTTTGTCTCTGCATTCCTTCAGAATCTCAGCTAAAAATTGGCAGTGCATATAATATCTGAATAAATACCAAACTTCAGTTTCAACTGCAAATGAATTTGCCCAATTCTGTCTTCAAGCTCTTATAAGATTCTTCTAGCACTAGTGGTGTTTTATGTGTTTTTTGGGGGGTGCCTAAAAAATCCCTTTTATTGAAGAAATGGCTTACATTCAGTCTTGTGATATTTTGTGTTTCCAATAAGTAGATTTTTAATTTTATGTAACCTCATTTTCTAATGATCCATTCAAGAGATGTTTCCACTATGAAATGAAGAGCAAGGGGAAAGAGCACAAATGATAGAGCGAGTGAGTGAGATGGGGTGTTGAGGAAGGAGAGAATGAAACAAAGACAGAGTGAGTGAACGGCAGGTAGGCATAGAAGAGGAGACTAGAAGTGAAAGTGACTTGCTTTTCCCTGCTCTTGACCTCCCACCCATCTCAAACCAATCACAAACATACCTTCTATGCAACGTTGGTATGCAGAACTTCACTCCTCAGCCAGTGAGGGTGAGCCCCAAGCCAGGGGCTAGAGAGAAAAAGAATGGATGTGCTCAGACGTTCCTTGCTAGGGACAGTTGATCTGAAACAAGGCCTGCTCTCTTGTTTCCAGCAAGGATCTAGAAATTCTGCATGAATGTGCAAGGCACATTGACAGCATAAATTTGCATAAACTGCCCCACCTTCTGCCTTCCTACTTCCTGAGCAGTAGTTGTTTGTGTATAGAGAGAAAGGTCGCAGGCAAGGTAATTTTGTGAGTAGGATACAGAACCCTAAATAGCTGGTGAGAGGTATAAGTTATTCTAAAAGCATAAAAACAGTACACCTGTGAAATGAAATGCTTTCATAAGTGATCTTCTGTGTTTATTGTCCTGTGCAAAAAGTTGCACCTTGTGTTTGAAGGTTGAAATTATTTCAAGCTTGCATGGACGCAGAAATTTCTGAGTGACTTTTATACATTTCTTAGGACTCTTCACTGTCAGGATGGCCGAGTGGTCTAGGGTGCTGTGTTTAGGCCGCAGTCTCCTCTGGAGGCACGGGTTCGAATCCCACTTCTGACATGACTTTTGGAGATATAATCTTCTTCATCAGGATAACATCTGATGGAAGTTGCATCTGTTCTTCTTCACCTGGGACGTTATTCCGTCCTCGTCTAGTCAAGAGAGCTTGGGTTTCTCATATATTTCTGTTGTACAAAGTCTTGCTGATAAAGTGCAATCCTTACCAAATGAGCTTAGGACCCATGTAAGAGCTCATCTAGAAGAGTCATGCTCTTGTATTCCCTGGCCAGACAGGCCATGCAAATTTGGAAGAATGCCAAGCACCTGGTAGACAGCTGTACTCCAGCACACTTACAGCAATGTCCTCAGGGCTGTGATCAGGGGCTGCTTAGATTTGCGTATTCCACCCTATGTTGTGACATTGAGCTCCCTTGTTGAATTTGCTTTAGTCAGCCAAGATGTGGCTGTTGACTCAATTTCAAAGCAGCTTTGGGCCGTTCAAGTGGCTGGTGAATAGCACTTTCTCTTTGTACGCTTTAAAGGTCTAAAGAGTTCTTCATAGGTACTGCTCTGTATGGATTGTTCAAAGATCTGTTGGAAATGCTTATAATGGGATAAATAAATTGAGGGCATGCCTTTTCGGTACCAAACTTGCATGGCTGTCTGGCTTGTGGAAGGTGCTGCAAATGCAAGTCAGGATGGCCGAGTGGTCTAAGGCGCTGCGTTCAGGTCGCAGTCTCTTCTGGAGACGTGGGTTCAAATCCCACTTCTGACAAACCTGTGTTTAATCTTCTTTTTTCTTGAGGGAGAAAATCAGATCATTTCCCTCACATGGGCTTATATGGTTGTCTTTTTGGAAAAGTGCAGTGAGTGTTTTTTCTTGCTATAGCCACTTATGGCCTAAGATGTGTGTTTTTTTTGTTCACACTATCTTTCTCACTATGTAGATGGACAAGCAACATGTACTCAGGATGGCCGAGTGGTCTAAGGCGCTGCGTTAAGGCCGCAGTCTCTCCTGGAGGCGTGGGTTTGAATCCCACTTCTGACAAAACTTTAAGTACATTTTGTCTCTGCGTTCCTTCAGAATCTCAGCTAAAAATTGGCAGTGCATATAATATCTGAATAAGTACCAAACTTCAGTTTCAACTGCAAATGAATTTGCCTAATTCTGTCTTCAAGCTCTTATAATATTCTTCTAGCACTAGTTGTGTTTTATGTGTTTTTTGGGGGGTGCCTAAAAAATCCCTTTTATTGAAGAAATGGCTTACATTCAGTCTTGTGATATTTTTGGTTTCCAATAAGTAGATTTTTAATTTTATGTAACCTCATTTTCTAACGATCCATTCAAGAGATGTTTCCACTATGAAATGAAGAGCAAGGGGAAAGAGCACAAATGATAGAGCGAGTGAGTGAGATGGGGTGTTGAGGAAGGAGAGAATGAAACAAAGACAGAGTGAGTGAACGGCAGGTAGGCATAGAAGAGGAGACTAGAAGTGAAAGTGACTTGCTTTTCCCTGCTCTTGACCTCCCACCCATCTCAAACGAATCACAAACATACCTTCTATGCAACGTTGGTATGCAGAACTTCACTCCTCAGCCAGTGAGGGTGAGTCCCAAGCCAGGGGCTAGAGAGCAAAAGAATGGATGTGCTTAGACGTTCCTTGCTAGGGACAGTTGATCTGAAACAAGGCCTGCTCTCTTGTTTCCAGCAAGGATCTAGAAATTCTGCATGAATGTGCAAGGCACATTGACAGCATAAATTTGCATAAACTGCCCCACCTTCTGCCTTCCTACTTCCTGAGCAGTAGTTGTTTGTGTATAGAGAGAAAGGTCGCAGGCAAGGTAATTTTGTGAGTAGGATACAGAACCCTAAATAGCTGGTGAGAGGTATAAGTTACTCTAAAAGCATAAAAACAGTACACCTGTGAAATGAAATGCTTTCATATGTGATCTTCTGTGTTTATTGTCCTGTGCAAAAAGTTGCACCTTGTGTTTGAAGGTTGAAATTATTTCAAGCTTGCATGGACGCAGAAATTTCTGAGTGACTTTTATACATTTCTTAGGACTCTTCACTGTCAGGATGGCCGAGTCGTCTAAGGCGCTGTGTTTAGGCCGCAGTCTCCTCTGGAGGCGTGGGTTCGAATCCCACTTCTGACATGACTTTTGGAGATATAATCTTCTTCATCAGGATAACATCTGATGGAAGTTGCATCTGTTCTTCTTCACCTGGGACGTTATTGCGTCCTCGTCTAGTCAAGAGAGCTTGGGTTTCTCTTATATTTCTGTTGTACAAAGTCTTGCTGATAAAGTGCAATCCTTACCAAATGAGCTTAGGACCCATGTAAGAGCTCATCTAGAAGAGTCATGCTCTTGTATTCCCTGGCCAGACAGGCCATGCAAATTTGGAAGAATGCCAAGCACCTGGTAGACAGCTGTACTCCAGCACACTTACAGCAATGTCCTCAGGGCTGTGATCAGGGGCTGCTTAGATTTGCGTATTCCACCCTATGTTGTGACATTGAGCTCCCTTGTTGAATTTGCTTTAGTCAGCCAAGATGTGGCTGTTGACTCAATTTCAAAGCAGCTTTGGGACGTTCAAGTGGCTGGTGAATAGCACTTTCTCTTTGTACGCTTTAAAGGTCTAAAGAGTTCTTCATAGGTACTGCTCTGTATGGATTGTTCAAAGATCTGTTGGAAATGCTTATAATGGGATAAATAAATTGAGGGCATGCCTTTTCGGTACCAAACTTGCATGGCTGTCTGGCTTGTGGAAGGTGCTGCAAATGCAAGTCAGGATGGCCGAGTGGTCTAAGGCGCTGCGTTCAGGTCGCAGTCTCTTCTGGAGGCGTGGGTTCAAATCCCACTTCTGACAAACCTGTGTTTAATCTTCTTTTTTCTTGAGGGAGAAAATCAGATCATTTCCCTCACATGGGCTTATATGGTTGTCTTTTTGGAAAAGTGCAGTGAGTTTTTTTCTTGCTATAGCCACTTATGGCCTAAGATGTGTGTTTTTTTTGTTCACACTATCTTTCTCACTATGTAGATGGACAAGCAACATGTGGTCAGGATGGCTGAGTGGTCTAAGGCCCTGCGTCAAGGCCGCAGTCTCTCCTGGAGGCGTGGGTTCGAATCCCACTTCTGACAAAACTTTAAGTCCATTTTGTCTCTGCGTTCCTTCAGAATCTCAGCTAAAAATTGGCAGTGCATATAATATCTGAATAAGTACCAAACTTCAGTTTCAACTGCAAATGAATTTGCCTAATTCTGTCTTCAAGCTCTTATAATATTCTTCTAGCACTAGTGGTGTTTTATGTGTTTTTTGGGGGGGTGCCTAAAAAATCCCTTTTATTGAAGAAATGGCTTACATTCAGTCTTGTGATATTTTTGGTTTCCAATAAGTAGATTTTTAATTTTATGTAACCTCATTTTCTAATGATCCATTCAAGAGATGTTTCCACTATGAAATGAAGAGCAAGGGGAAAGAGCACAAATGATAGAGCGAGTGAGTGAGATGGGGTGTTGAGGAAGGAGAGAATGAAACAAAGACAGAGTGAGTGAACGGCAGGTAGGCATAGAAGAGGAGACTAGAAGTGAAAGTGACTTGCTTTTCCCTGCTCTTGACCTCCCACCCATCTCAAACCAATCACAAACATACCTTCTATGCAACGTTGGTATGCAGAACTTCACTCCTCAGCCAGTGAGGGTGAGTCCCAAGCCAGGGGCTAGAGAGCAAAAGAATGGATGTGCTCAGAAGTTCCTTGCTAGGGACAGTTGATCTGAAACAAGGCCTGCTCTCTTGTTTCCAGCAAGGATCTAGAAATTCTGCATGAATGTGCAAGGCACATTGACAGCATAAATTTGCATAAACTGCCCCACCTTCTGCCTTCCTACTTCCTGAGCAGTAGTTGTTTGTGTATAGAGAGAAAGGTCGCAGGCAAGGTAATTTTGTGAGTAGGATACAGAACCCTAAATAGCTGGTGAGAGGTATAAGTTATTCTAAAAGCATAACAACAGTACACCTGTGAAATGAAATGCTTTCATACGTGATCTTCTGTGTTTATTGTCCTGTGCAAAAAGTTGCACCTTGTGTTTGAAGGTTGAAATTATTTCAAGCTTGCATGGACGCAGAAATTTCTGAGTGACTTTTATACATTTCTTAGGACTCTCCACTGTCAGGATGGCCGAGTGGTCTAAGGCGCTGTGTTTAGGCCGCAGTCTTCTCTGGAGGCGTGGGTTCGAATCCCACTTCTGACATGACATTTGGAGATATAATCTTCTTCATCAGGATAACATCTGATGGAAGTTGCATCTGTTCGTCTTCACCTGGGACGTTATTCCGTCCTCGTCTAGTCAAGAGAGCTTGGGTTTCTCATATATTTCTGTTGTACAAAGTCTTGCTGATAAAGTGCAATCCTTACCAAATGAGCTTAGGACCCATGTAAGAGCTCATCTAGAAGAGTCATGCTCTTGTATTCCCTGGCCAGACAGGCCATGCACATTTGGAAGAATGCCAAGCACCTGGTAGACAGCTGTACTCCAGCACACTTACTGCAATGTCCTCAGGGCTGTGATCAGGGGCTGCTTAGATTTGCGTATTCCACCCTATGTTGTGACATTGAGCTCCCTTGTTGAATTTGCTTTAGTCAGCCAAGATGTGGCTGTTGACTCAATTTCAAAGCAGCTTTGGGCCGTTCAAGTGGCTGGTGAATAGCACTTTCTCTTTGTACGCTTTAAAGGTCTAAAGAGTTCTTCATAGGTACTGCTCTGTATGGATTGTTCAAAGATCTGTTGGAAATGCTTATAATGGGATAAATAAATTGAGGGCATGCCTTTTCGGTACCAAACTTGCATGGCTGTCTGGCTTGTGGAAGGTGCTGCAAATGCAAGTCAGGATGGCCGAGTGGTCTAAGGCGCTGCGTTCAGGTTGCAGTCTCTTCTGGAGGCGTGGGTTCAAATCCCACTTCTGACAAACTTGTGTTTAATCTTCTTTTTTCTTGAGGGAGAAAATCAGATCATTTCCCTCACATGGGCTTATATGGTTGTCTTTTTGGAAAAGTGCAGTGAGTTTTTTTCTTGCTATAGCCACTTATGGCCTAAGATGTGTGTTTTTTTTGTTCACACTATCTTTCTCACTATGTAGATGGACAAGCAACATGTGGTCAGGATGGCCGAGTGGTCTAAGGCGCTGTGTTAAGGCCGCAGTCTCTCCTGGAGGTGTGGGTTCGAATCCCCCTTCTGACAAAACTTTAAGTCCATTTTGTCTCTGCGTTCCTTCAGAATCTCAGCTAAACATTGGCAGTGCATATAATATCTGAATAAGTACCAAACTTCAGTTTCAACTGCAAATGAATTTGCCTAATTCTGTCTTCAAGCTCTTATAATATTCTTCTAGCACTAGTGGTGTTTTATGTGTTTTTTGGGGGGTGCCTAAAAAATCCCTTTTATTGAAGAAATGGCTTACATTCAGTCTTGTGATATTTTTGGTTTCCAATAAGTAGATTTTTAATTTTATGTAACCTAATTTTCTAATGATCCATTCAAGAGATGTTCCCACTATGAAATGAAGAGCAAGGGGAAAGAGCACAAATGATAGAGCGAGTGAGTGAGATGGGGTGTTGAGGAAGGAGAGAATGAAACAAAGACAGAGTGAGTGAACGGCAGGTAGGCATAGAAGAGGAGACTAGAAGTGAAAGTGACTTGCCTTTCCCTGCTCTTGACCTCCCACCCATCTCAAACCAATCACAAACATACCTTCTATGCAACGTTGGTATGCAGAACTTCACTCCTCAGCCAGTGAGGGTGAGTCCCAAGCCAGGGGCTAGAGAGAAAAAGAATGGATGTGCTCAGACGTTGCTTGCTAGGGACAGTTGATCTGAAACAAGGCCTGCTCTCTTGTTTCCAGCAAGGATCTAGAAATTCTGCATGAATGTGCAAGGCACATTGACAGCATAAATTTGCATAAACTGCCCCACCTTCAGCCTTCCTACTTCCTGAGCAGTAGTTGTTTGTGTATAGAGAGAAAGGTCGCAGGCAAGGTAATTTTGTGAGTAGGATACAGAACCCTAAATAGCTGGTGAGAGGTATAAGTTATTCTAAAAGCATAAAAACAGTACACCTGTGAAATGAAATGCTTTCATATGTGATCTTCTGTGTTTATTGTCCTGTGCAAAAAGTTGCACCTTGTGTTTGAAGGTTGAAATTATTTCAAGCTTGCATGGACGCAGAAATTTCTGAGTGACTTTTATACATTTGTTAGGACTCTTCACTGTCAGGATGGCCGAGTGGTCTAAGGCGCTGTGTTTAGGCCGCAGTCTCCTCTGGAGGCGTGGGTTCGAATCCCACTTCTGACATGACTTTTGGAGATATAATCTTCTTCATCAGGATAACATCTGATGGAAGTTGCATCTGTTCTTCTTCACCTGGGACGTTATTCCGTCCTCGTCTAGTCAAGAGAGCTTGAGTTTCTCTTATATTTCTGTTGTACAAAGTCTTGCTGATAAAGTGCAATCCTTACCAAATGAGCTTAGGACCCATGTAAGAGCTCATCTAGAAGAGTCATGCTCTTGTATTCCCTGGCCAGACAGGCCATGCAAATTTGGAAGAATGCCAAGCACCTGGTAGACAGCTGTACTCCAGCACACTTACAGCAATGTCCTCAGGGCTGTGATCAGGGGCTGCTTAGATTTGCGTATTCCACCCTATGTTGTGACATTGAGCTCCCTTGTTGAATTTGCTTTAGTCAGCCAAGATGTGGCTGTTGACTCAATTTCAAAGCAGCTTTGGGCCGTTCAAGTGGCTGGTGAATAGCACTTTCTCTTTGTACGCTTTAAAGGTCTAAAGAGTTCTTCATAGGTACTGCTCTGTATGGATTGTTCAAAGATCTGTTGGAAATGCTTATAATGGGATAAATAAATTGAGGGCATGCCTTTTCGGTACCAAACTTGCATGGCTGTCTGGCTTGTGGAAGGTGCTGCAAATGCAAGTCAGGATGGCCGAGTGGTCTAAGGCGCTGCGTTCAGGTTGCAGTCTCTTCTGGAGGCGTGGGTTCAAATCCCACTTCTGACAAACTTGTGTTTAATCTTCTTTTTTCTTGAGGGAGAAAATCAGATCATTTCCCTCACATGGGCTTATATGGTTGTCTTTTTGGAAAAGTGCAGTGAGTTTTTTTCTTGCTATAGCCACTTATGGCCTAAGATGTGTGTTTTTTTATGTTCACACTATCTTTCTCACTATGTAGATGGACAAGCAACATGTGGTCAGGATGGCCGAGTGGTTTAAGGCGCTGCGTTAAGGCCGCAGTCTCTCCTGGAGGCGTGGGTTCGAATCCCCCTTCTGACAAAACTTTAAGTCCATTTTGTCTCTGCGTTCCTTCAGAATCTCAGCTAAACATTGGCAGTGCATATAATATCTGAATAAGTACCAAACTTCAGTTTCAACTGCAAATGAATTTGCCTAATTCTGTCTTCAAGCTCTTATAATATTCTTCTAGCACTAGTGGTGTTTTATGTGTTTTTTGGGGGGTGCCTAAAAAATCCCTTTTATTGAAGAAATGGCTTACATTCAGTCTTGTGATATTTTTGGTTTCCAATAAGTAGATTTTTAATTTTATGTAACCTCATTTTCTAATGATCCATTCAAGAGATGTTCCCACTATGAAATGAAGAGCAAGGGGAAAGAGCACAAATGATAGAGCGAGTGAGTGAGATGGGGTGTTGAGGAAGGAGAGAATGAAACAAAGACAGAGTGAGTGAACGGCAGGTAGGCATAGAAGAGGAGACTAGAAGTGAAAGTGACTTGCCTTTCCCTGCTCTTGACCTCCCACCCATCTCAAACCAATCACAAACATACCTTCTATGCAACGTTGGTATGCAGAACTTCACTCCTCAGCCAGTGAGGGTGAGTCCCAAGCCAGGGGCTAGAGAGCAAAAGAATGGATGTGCTCAGACGTTCCTTGCTAGGGACAGTTGATCTGAAACAAGGCCTGCTCTCTTGTTTCCAGCAAGGAACTAGAAATTCTGCATGAATCTGCAAGGCACATTGACAGCATAAATTTGCATAAACTGCCCCACCTTCTGCCTTCCTACTTCCTGAGCACTAGTTGTTTGTGTATAAAGAGAGAGGTCGCAGGCAAGATAATTTTGTGAGTAGGATACAGAACCCTAAATAGCTGGTGAGAGGTATAAGTTATTCTAAAAGCATAAAAACAGTACACCTGTGAAATGAAATGCTTTCATATGTGATCTTCTGTGTTTATTGTCCTGTGCAAAAAGTTGCACCTTGTGTTTGAAGGTTGAAATTATTTCAAGCTTGCATGGACGCAGAAATTTCTGAGTGACTTTTATACATTTCTTAGGACTCTTCACTGTCAGGATGGCCGAGTGGTCTAAGGCGCTGTGTCTAGGCTGCAGTCTCCTCTGGAGGCGTGGGTTCGAATCCCACTTCTGAAATGACTTTTGGAGATATAATCTTCTTCATCAGGATAACATCTGATGGAAGTTGCATCTGTTCATCTTCACCTGGGACGTTATTCTGTCCTCGTCTAGTCAAGAGAGCTTGGGTTTCTCATATATTTCTGTTGTACAAAGTCTTGCTGATAAAGTGCAATCCTTACCAAATGAGCTTATGACCCATGTAAGAGCTCATCTAGAAGAGTCATTCTCTTGTATTCCCTGGCCAGACAGGCCATACAAATTTGGAAGAATGCCAAGCACCTGGTAGACAGCTGGACTCCAGCACACTTACAGCAATTTCCTCAGGGCAGTGATCAGGGGCTGCTTAGATTTGCGAATTCCACCCTATGTTGTGACATTGAGATCCCTTGTTGAATTTGCTTTAGTCAGCCAAGATGTGGCTGTTGACTCAATTTCAAAGCAGCTTTGGGCCGTTCAAGTGGCTGGTGAATAGCACTTTCTCTTTGTACGCTTTAAAGGTCTAAAGAGTTCTTCATAGGTACTGCTCTGTATGGATTGTTCAAAGATCTGTTGGAAATGCTTGTAATGGGATAAATAAATTGAGGGCATGCCTTTTCGGTACCAAACTTGCATAGCTGTCTGGCTTGTGGAAGGTGCTGCAACTGCAAGTCAGGATGGCTGAGTGGTCTAAGGCGCTGCGTTCAGGTCGCAGTCTCTTCTGGAGGCGTGGGTTCAAATCCCACTTCTGACAAACCTGTGTTTAATCTTCTTTTTTCTTGAGGGAGAAAATCAGATCATTTCCCTCACATGGGCTTATATGGTTGTCTTTTTGGAAAAGTGCAGTGAGTTTTTTTCTTGCTATAGCCACTCATGGCCTAAGATGTGTGTTTTTTTTGTTCACACTATCTTTCTCACTATGTAGATGAACAAGCAACATGTGGTCAGGATGGCCGAGTGGTCTAAGGCGCTGCGTTAAGGCCGCAGTCTCTCCTGGAGGCGTGGGTTCGAATCCCACTTCTGACAAAACTTTAAGTCCATTTTGTCTCTGCGTTCCTTCAGAATCTCAGCTAAAAATTGGCAGTGCATATAATATCTGAATAAATACCAAACTTCAGTTTCAACTGCAAATGAATTTGCCCAATTCTGTCTTCAAGCTCTTATAATATTCTTCTAGCACTAGTGGTGTTTTATGTGTTTTTTGGGGGGTGCCTAAAAAATCCCTTTTATTGAAGAAATGGCTTACATTCAGTCTTGTGATATTTTTGGTTTCCAATAAGTAGATTTTTAATTTTATGTAACCTCATTTTCTAATGATCCATTCAAGAGATGTTTCCACTATGAAATGAAGAGCAAGGGGAAAGAGCACAAATGATAGAGCAAGTGAGTGAGATGGGGTGTTGAGGAAGGAGAGAATGAAACAAAGACAGAGTGAGTGAACGGCAGGTAGGCATAGAAGAGGAGACTAGAAGTGAAAGTGACTTGCTTTTCCCTGCTCTTGACCTCCCACCCATCTCAAACCAATCACAAACATACCTTCTATGCAACGTTGGTATGCAGAACTTCACTCCTCAGCCAGTGAGGGTGAGTCCCAAGCCAGGGGCTAGAGAGAAAAAGAATGGATGTGCTCAGACGTTCCTTGCTAGGGACAGTTGATCTGAAACAAGGCCTGCTCTCTTGTTTCCAGCAAGGATCTAGAAATTCTGCATGAATGTGCAAGGCACATTGACAGCATAAATTTGCATAAACTGCCCCACCTTCTGCCTTCCTACTTCCTGAGCAGTAGTTGTTTGTGTATAGAGAGAAAGGTCGCAGGCAAGGTAATTTTGTGAGTAGGATACAGAACCCTAAATAGCTGGTGAGAGGTATAAGTTATTCTAAAAGCATAAAAACAGTACACCTGTGAAATTAAATGCTTTCATATGTGATCTTCTGTGTTTATTGTCCTGTGCAAAAAGTTGCACTTTGTGTTTGAAGGTTGAAATTATTTCAAGCTTGCATGGACGCAGAAATTTCTGAGTGACTTTTATACATTTCTTAGGACTCTTCACTGTCAGGATGGCCGAGTGGTCTAAGGCGCTGTGTTTGGGCCGCAGTCTCCTCTGGAGGCGTGGGTTCGAATCCAACTTCTGACATGACTTTTGGAGATATAATCTTCTTCATCAGGATAACATCTGATGGAAGTTGCATCTGTTCTTCTTCACCTGGGACGTTATTCCGTCCTCGTCTAGTCAAGAGAGCTTGGGTTTCTCATATATTTCTGTTGTACAAAGTCTTGCTGATAAAGTGCAATCCTTACCAAATGAGCTTAGGACCCATGTAAGAGCTCATCTAGAAGAGTCATGCTCTTGTATTCCCTGGCCAGACAGGCCATGCAAATTTGGAAGAATGCCAAGCACCTGGTAGACAGCTGTACTCCAGCACACTTACAGCAATGTCCTCAGGGCTGTGATCAGGGGCTGCTTAGATTTTCGTATTCCACCCTATGTTGTGACATTGAGCTCCCTTGTTGAATTTGCTTTAGTCAGCCAAGATGTGGCTGTTGACTCAATTTCAAAGCAGCTTTGGGCCGTTCAAGTGGCTGGTGAATAGCACTTTCTCTTTGTACGCTTTAAAGGTCTAAAGAGTTCTTCATAGGTACTGCTCTGTATGGATTGTTCAAAGATCTGTTGGAAATGCTTATAATGGGATAAATAAATTGAGGGCATGCCTTTTCGGTACCAAACTTGCATGGCTGTCTGGCTTGTGGAAGGTGCTGCAAATGCAAGTCAGGATGTCCGAGTGGTCTAAGGCGCTGCGTTCAGGTCGCAGTCTCTTCTGGAGGCGTGGGTCAAATCCCACTTCTGACAAACCTGTGTTTAATCTTCTTTTTTCTTGAGGGAGAAAATCAGATCATTTCCCTCACATGGGCTTATATGGTTGTCTTTTTGGAAAAGTGCAGTGAGTTTTTTTCTTGCTATAGCCACTTATGGCCTAATATGTGTGTTTTTTTTGTTCACACTATCTTTCTCACTATGTAGATGGACAAGCAACATGTGGTCAGGATGGCCGAGTGGTCTAAGGCGCTGCGTTAAGGCCGCAGTCTCTCCTGGAGGCGTGGGTTCGAATCCCACTTCTGACAAAACTTTCAGTCCATTTTGTCTCTGCGTTCCTTCAGAATCTCAGCTAAAAATTGGCAGTGCATATAATATCTGAATAAATACCAAACTTCAGTTTCAACTGCAAATGAATATGCCCAATTCTGTCTTCAAGCTCCTATAATATTCTTCTAGCACTAGTGGTGTTTTATGTGTTTTTTGGGGGGTGCCTAAAAATCCCTTTTATTGAAGAAATGGCTTACATTCAGTCTTGTGATATTTTTGGTTTCCAATAAGTAGATTTTTAATTTTATGTAACCTCATTTTCTAATGATCCATTGAAGAGATGTTCCCACTATGAAATGAAGAGCAAGGGGAAAGAGCACAAATGATAGAGCGAGTGAGTGAGACGGGGTGTTGAGGAAGGAGAGAATGAAACAAAGACAGAGTGAGTGAACAGCAGGTAGGCATAGAAGAGGAGACTAGAAGTGAAAGTGACTTGCTTTTCCCTGCTCTTGACCTCCCACCCATCTCAAACCAATCACAAACATACCTTCTATGCAACGTTGGTATGCAGAACTTCACTCCTCAGCCAGTGAGGGTGAGTCCCAAGCCAGGGGCTAGAGAGAAAAAGAATGGATGTGCTCAGACGTTCCGTGCTAGGGATAGTTGATCTGAAACAAGGCCTGCTCTCTTGTTTCCAGCAAGGATCTAGAAATTCTGCATGAATGTGCAAGGCACATTGACAGCATAAATTTGCATAAACTGCCCCACCTTCTGCCTTCCTACTTCCTGAGCAGTAGTTGTTTGTGTATAGAGAGAAAGGTCGCAGGCAAGGTAATTTTGTGAGTAGGATACAGAACCCTAAATAGCTGGTGAGAGGTATAAGTTATTCTAAAAGCATAAAAACAGTACACCTGTGAAATGAAATGCTTTCATATGTGATCTTCTGTGTTTATTGTCCTGTGCAAAAAGTTGCACCTTGTGTTTGAAGGTTGAAATTATTTCAAGCTTGCATGGACGCAGACATTTCTGAGTGACTTTTATACATTTCTTAGGACTCTTCACTGTCAGGATGGCCGAGTGGTCTAAGGCGCTGTGTTTAGGCCGCAGTCTCCTCTGGAGGCGTGGGTTCGAATCCCACTTCTGAAATGACTTTTGGAGATATAATCTTCTTCATCAGGATAACATCTGATGGAAGTTGCTTCTGTTCGTCTTCACCTGCGACGTTATTCTGTCCTCGTCTAGTCAAGAGTGCTTGGGTTTCTCATATATTTCTGTTGTACAAAGTCTTGCTGATAAAGTGCAATCCTTACCAAATGAGCTTATGACCCATGTAAGAGCTCATCTAGAAGAGTCATTCTCTTGTATTCCCTGGCCAGACAGGCCATACAAATTTGGAAGAATGCCAAGCACCTGGTAGACAGCTGGACTCCAGCACACTTACAGCAATTTCCTCAGGGCAGTGATCAGGGGCTGCTTAGATTTGCGAATTCCACCCTATGTTGTGACATTGAGATCCCTTGTTGAATTTGCTTTAGTCAGCCAAGATGTGGCTATTGACTCAATTTCAAAGCAGCTTTGGGCCGTTCAAGTGGCTGGTGAATAGCACTTTCTCTTTGTACTCATTAAAGGTCTAAAGAGTTCTTCATAGGTACTGCTCTGTATGGATTGTTCAAAGATCTGTTGGAAATGCTTATAATGGGATAAATAAATTGAGGGCATGCCTTTTCGGTACCCCACTTGCATGGCTGTCTGGCTTGTGGAAGGTGCTGCAAATGCAAGTCAGGATGGCCGAGTGGTCTAAGGCGCTGCGTTCAGGTCGCAGTCTCTTCTGGAGGCGTGGGTCAAATCCCACTTCTGACAAACCTGTGTTTAATCTTCTTTTTTCTTGAGGGAGAAAATCAGATCATTTCCCTCACATGGGCTTATATGGTTGTCTTTTTGGAAAAGTGCAGTGAGTTTTTTTCTTGCTATAGCCACTCATGGCCTAAGACAGGGGTGCCCAAATCTGTCCTGGCGGGCCGTATCCATGCCAGATTTTTGGGATATCCCCATCTGGTGATCACGGTTCGATCCCCGGCGCAGGCCGCAGATCAGAGTGCCCAGGACGGGGTCCATGTGACCCGGGCAGTCCTATCCCCTGGGTGTACGTGGTTGTCCGACATGTCGGTCGGATGTGCTTTTACGTACCGGATCGGAATCGGCCCCCATAAAATCGTACGTAAAGTATATAGCAAATCAACCTGAAATCTGCTGGGTCAGAAAGGGCTCGATTCCGATCCGTGTCGGAAGGTTAGGAGTCCGTACGAATTTGTCGGGACGGCATGGCAGAGTGCCCGGGATGGGCTCCATGGCTCTTGGGCAGTCGTCCCCCAGGCGTCCGGGCTCCATCCAGGCCGACGGCATGGCAGAGTGCCTTGGACGGGCTCCATGCGTCCCGGGCATTCGTCCCCCGGGCGTCCGGGGCTCCATCCAGGCCGGCGGCATGGCAGAGTGCCCGGGTCGGGCTCCATGCGTCCCGGGCATTCGTCCCCCGGGCGCCTGAAACTGCTGGGTCAGAAAGGGCTCGATTCCGATCCGTGTCGGAAGGTTAGGAGTCCGTACGAATTTGTCGGGACGGCATGGCAGAGTGCCCGGGATGGTCTCCATGGCTCTTGGGCAGTCGTCCCCCGGGCGCCCGGGGCTCCATCCCGGCCGACGGCATGGAAACGTGCCCAGGACGGGCTCCATGCGTCCCGGGCCTCCGTCCCCCGGGCGTCCGGGGCTCCATCCAGGCTGACGGCATGGCAGAGTGCCCGGGACGGGCTCCATGCATCCCGGGCATTCGTCCCCCTGGCGCCCGGGGCTACATCCAGGCTGACGGTATGGCAGAGTGCCCGGGTCGGGCTCCAATGGTTTTCACGGTGGTCCTCCCCTGGGTGTCAGGGGGCTCCTGGCCGACGGCATGGAAAAGTGCCCAGGACGGGCTCCATGCGTCCCGGGCATTCGTCCCCCGGGCATCCGGGGCTCCATCCAGGCCGACGGCATGGCAGAGTGCCCGGGTCGGGCTCCATGGTTTCTAGGGTGGTCCTCCCCAGGGTGTCGGGGCGCTCCAGGCCGATGGCATGAAAAAGTGCCCAGGACGGGCTCTATGCGTCCTGGGCATTCGTCCCGGGACGGGGACGGGGTGGGGAAGAGTCCAGGCGGCTTCACCTCCATGCCCGGCCATCTGATCGCCCAGATTTCCTCGGCCATCTGGTCGCCCGCAACGCTTTCCTATAGGGGGGGGGGGACCAGATGGCCGAACTTCCCTGGAAGTCCCGATGAGGTGCCATTCGCCTCCCGGATCCCAGCGAGGGCTCCATGAGGTCGGGTTCTTTCACGCCTTGGGTCCCCTCTGTCACCTCGCGTGCACAGATTGCAAGAAAGGGGGGGAATTTCCCTCCGGATTACTAGGGGCAGGGTACGCCCGGACACCCCTCCAGGGCTGGTGGTTCTCTGCCATGGGGACCAGATAGGCTAAGCCTGGGCAACACCTCCCTAGGCCACCCGGGGCTTCCTTCCTCCAGGCCAACTGCATGTCAAATTGCCCAGGACGGGCTCCATGACTCTTGGGCAGTCGTCCCCCTGGCGTCCGGGGCTCCATCCAGGCCGACGGCATGGCAGAGTGCCCGGGACGGGCTCCATGCGTCCCGGGCCTTCGTCCCCCGGGCGTCCGGGGCTCCATCCAGGCTGACAGCATGGCAGAGTGTCCGGGTCGGGCTCCATGGTTTTCAGGGTGGTCCTCCCCTAGGTGTCGGGGCGCTCCAGGCCAATGGCATGGAAAAGTGCCCAGGTCGGCCTCCATGCGTCCCGGGCATTCGTCCCCCGGGCGTCCGGGGCTCCATCCAGGCTGACGGCATGGGAGAGTGCCCGGGTCGGGCTCCATGGTTTTCAGGGTGGTCCTCCCCTGGGTGTCGGGGCGCTCCAGGCCAATGGCATGGAAAAGTGCCCAGGACGGGCTCCATGCGTCCCGGGCATTCGTCCCGGGACGGGGACGGGGGACAGGGTCGGGAGAGTCCAGGCGGCTTCACTTCCGTGTCCAGCCATCTGATCGCCCGGATTCCCTCAGCCATCTGGTCGCCCGGATCCCCTCGGGCATCTGGTCGCCCGCAACGCTTTCCTATGGGGCGACCAGATGGCCGAACTTCCCTGGAAGTCCCGATGAGGTGCCATTCGCCGCCCGGATCCCAGGGAGGGCTCCAGGAGGTCGGGTACATTCGCGCCTTGGGTCCCCTCTGTCACCTCGCGTGCACAGATTACAAGAAAAGGGGGTAATTTTCCTCCGGATTACTAGGGAGAAGGGTACGCCCGGACACCCCTCCGAGGCTGGTGGTTCTCTGCCATGGGGACCAGATGGGCTATGCCTGGGCAACACCTCCCAAGGCCACCCGGGGCTTCCTTCCTCCAGGCCAACTGCATGTCAAATTGCCCAGGACGGGCTCCATGGCTCCTGGGCAGTCGTCCCCCGGGCGTCCGGGGCTCCATCCAGGCTGACGGCATAGAAAAGTGCCCAGGACAGGCTCCATGCGTCCCGGGCATTCATCCCCCGGGCGTCCGGGGCTCCATCTAGGCTGACGGTATGGAAGAGTGCCCAGGTCGGGCTCCATGGTTTTCACGGTGGTCCTCCCCTGGGTGTCTGGGGGCTCCAGGCCAAATGCATGGAAAAGTGCCCAGGACGGGCTCCATGCGTCCAGGGCATTCGTGCCCTGGGCGTCCGGGGCTCCATCTAGGCTGACGGTATGGCAGAGTGCCCAGGTCGGGCTCCATGGTTTTCACGGTGGTCCTCCCCTGGGTGTCTGGGGGGGGCTCCAGGCCGAAGGCACGGAAAAGTGCCCAGGACGGGCTCCATGCGTCCCGGGCATTCGTCCCCCAGGCGTCCGGGGCTCCATCCAGGCTGACGGCATGACAGAGTGCCCGGGTCGGGCTCCATGGGTCCCGGGCAGCCCTCCCCCGGGCGTCCGGGGCTCCCACCGCCAGGCCGACGGCATGTCAAAGTGTCCAGGACGGGCTCCATGAGTCCGGGCAGTCCTCCCCCGGGCATCCGGGACACCCATCTCCAGGAGGCCAACGGCATTGGCAAAGTACCCAGGACGGGCTCCATGGGTCCCGGGCAGCTTCCCCCGGGCGTCCGGGGCACCCACCTCCAGGCCGACGGCATGTCAAAGTACCCAGGACGGGCTCCACGGGTCCCGGGCATTCCTCCCCCAGGTCGTCCGGGCCCTAGAGCTCCGGTGGTCCAACCTGTGCCTGAGGCCCAGCCGGGGTCCAAGAGCCCTGCCTTGCGTGGGCAGGCAGTCAGGAACCCTACCGCGAAGGCTTGGGATGGATGGGGAGCTGGGAGTCCTTTCGATCCCGGCCCTCTGGTCGCCCGCGATGCTTTCCAATGGGGCGACCAGATGGCCGGGCTTCCCTGGAAGTCCCGATGAGGTGCCATTCGGCTCCCGGATCCCAGCTAGGGCTCCATGAGGTCGGGTTCTTTTACGCCTTGGGTCCCCTCTGTCACCTCGCGTGCACGGATTGCAAGAAAGGGGGGTAATTTCCCTCCGGATTACTAGGGACAGGGTACGCCCAGACACCTCTCCAGGGCTGGTGGTTCTCTGCCCGGGGGACCAGATGAGATATGCCTGGGCAACACCTCCCCCTGGCGTCTGGGGGCTCCATTCTCCAGGCCAACGGCATGGCTCAATGCCCAGGACGGGCTCCACGTGTCCCGGACAGACCTCCCCTGGGCGTCCGGGGCACCCATCTCCAGGAGGCCAACGGGATGGCAAAGTACCCGGGAAGGGCTCCACGGGTCCCGGGCAGCCTTCCCCCGGGCGTCCGGGGCTCCCACCTCCAGGCCGACGGCATGTCACACTGCCCAGGACGGGCTCCATGGGCCCCGGACAGACCTCCCCCGGGCGTCCGGGGCACCCATCTCCAGGAGGCCAACGGGATGGCAAAGTACCCGGGAAGGGCTCCACGGGTCCCGGGCAGCCTTCCCCCGGGCGTCCAGGGCTCCCACCTCCAGGCCGACGGCATGTCACACTGCCCAGGACGGGCTCCATGGGCCCCGGACAGACCTCCCCCGGGCGTCCGGGGCACCTATCTCCAGGAGGCCAACGGGATGGCAGAGTAACCGGGAAGGGCTCCATGGGTCCCGGGCAGCCCTCCCCCGGGCGTCCGGGGCTCCCACCTCCAGGACGACGGCATGTCAAAGTGCCCAGGGCGGGCTCCACGGGCCCCGGGCAGCCCTCCCCCCCGGGCGTTCGGGGCACACATCTCCAGGAGGCCAACGGCGTTGCAAAGTACCCGGAAAGGGCTCCACGGGTACCGGGCAGTCCTCCCCCCGGGCGTCCGGGGCACCCATCTCCATGAGGCCAACGGCATTGGCAAAGTACCCGGGAAGGGCTCCACGGGTCCCGACCAGGCTTCCCACGGGCGTCCCGGGCACCCTCCTCCAGGCCGACGGCATGTCAAAGTGTCCAGGACGGGCTCAATGGGTCCCGGGCAGCCCGCTCCCGGGCGTCCGGGGCTCCCACCTCCAGGCCGACGGCATGTCAAAGAGCCCAGGACGGGATCCACGGGTACCGGGCAGTCCTCCCCCGGGCGTCCGGGGCTCCCATCTCCAGGCCAACGGCATGGCTCAATGCCCAGGACGGGCTCCATGGGTCCCGCGCAGGCCTCCCCCGGGCGTCCGGGGCAACCATCTCCATGAGGCCAACGGCATTGGCAAAGTACCCTGGAAGGGCTCCACGGGTCCCGGGCAGGCCTCCCCCGGGCGTCCAGGGCACCCACCTCCAGGCCGACGGCATGTAAAAGTGCCCAGGACGGGCTCCATGGGTCCCGGGCAGCCCGCCCCCGGGCATCTGGGGCACCCATCTCCAGGAGGCCAACGGCGTTGCAAAGTACTCGGGAAGGGCTCCACGGGTACCGGGCAGTCCTCCCCCGGGCGTCCGGGGGCTCCCTTCTCCAGGCCAACGGCATGGTTCAATGCCCAGGACGGGACGTCAAGTGGCCAGGACGGGCTCCATGCGTCCCGGGCATTCGTCCCGGGATGGGGACGGGGTGGGGAAGAGTCCAGGCGGCTTCACCTCCATGCCCGGCCATCTGATCGCCCAGATTCCCTCGGCCATCTGGTCGCCCGGATCCCCCTCGGGCATCTGGTCGCCCGCAACGCTTTCCTATGGGGGGGGACCAGATGGCCGAACTTCCCTGGAAGTCTTAATGAGGTGCCATTCGCCTCCTGGATCCCAGCGAGGGCTCCATGAGGTCGGGTTCTTTCACGCCTTGGGTCCCCTCTGTCACCTCGCGTGCACAGATTGCAAGAAAGGGGGGTAATTTGCCTCCGGATTACTATGGGGCAGGGTATACCCGGACACCCCTCCAGGGTTGGTGGTTCTCTGCCATGGGGACCAGATGGGCTATGCCTGGGCAACACCTCCCTAGGCCACCCGGGGCTTCCTTCCTCCAGGCCAACTGCATGTCAAATTGCCCAGGACGGGCTCCATGGCTCTTGGGCAGTCGTCCCCCGGGCGTCCGGTGCTCCATCCAGGCCGACGGCATGGCAGATTGCCCGGGACAGGCTCCATGCGTCCCGGGCCTTCGTCCCCCCCGGGCGTCTGGGGCTCCATCCAGGCTGACGGCATGGCAGAGTGCCCGGGTCGGGCTCCATGGTTTCCACGGTGGTCCTCCCCTGGGTGTCGGGGCGCTCCAGGCCGACGGCATGGCAGAGTGCCCGGGACGGGCTCCTTGCGTCCCGGGCATTCGTCCCCCGGGCGCCCGGGGCTCCATCCGGGCTGACGGCATGGCAGAGTGCCCGGGACGGGCTCCATGCGTCCCGGGCATTCGTCCCCCGGGCGTCCGGGGCTCCATCCGGGCTGACGGCATGTCAGAGTGCCCAGGACGGGCTCCACGGGTCCCGGGCGTCCGGGCCTCCCTTTCCCCGGGCCAACGGCTTGTCAGAGTGCCCAGGACGGGCTCCACGGGCCCCGGGCATCCGGGGTTCCCTTCCCCGGGCCAGCGGCATGTCAGAGTGCCCAGGACGGGCTCCACGGGCCCCGGTCATCCGGGGCACCCTTCCCCGGGCCAGCGGCATGTCAGAGTGCCCAGGACCAGTTCCACGGGTCCCGGGCAGTCCTCCCCCGGGCGTCCGGGGCTCCCTTCCCCGGGCCAAAGCATTTCAGAGTGCCCAGGACGGGCTCCACGGGTCCCGGGCGTCCAGGGCTCCCTTCCCCGGGCCAACGGCTTGTCAGAGTGCCCAGGACGGGCTCCACGGGCCCCGGGCGTCCGGGGCACCCTTCCCCGGGCCAGAGGCATGTCAGAGTGCCCAGGACGAGTTCCACGGGTCCCGGGCAGTCCTCCCCCGGGTGTCCGGGGCTCCCTTCCCCGGGCCAAAGCATTTCAGAGTGCCCAGGACGGGCTCCACGGGTCCCGGACGTCCGGGGCTCCCTTCCCCGGGCCAACGGCATACAGGAGTGCCCAGGACGGGCTCCACGGGTCCCGGGCAGTCCTCCCCCGGGCCAACAGCAGGTCAGAGTGCCCAGGACGGGCTCCACGGGTCCCGGGCAGCCCGCCCCCCGGGCGTTCGGGGCCCCCATCTCCAGGAGGCCAACAGCGTTGCAAAGTACCCGGGAAGGGCTCCACGGGTACCGGGCAGTCTTCCCCCGGGCGTCCGGGGGCTCCCTTCTCCAGGCCAACGGCATGGTTCAATGCCCAGGACTGGCTCCATGTGTCCCGACAGACCTCCCCCGGGCGTCCGGGGCACCCATCTCCAGGCCAACGGCATGGCTCAATGCCCAGGACGGGCTCCATGGGTCCGGGGAGGCGTCCCATGCGCCTCCGGGCTTGGGAGCCCCGGCTGGGTCCAGGGGCCCGGCCGGGCCCCGGGTCGGGTGCTCCGGCCCTGGTCCCTGTCTCCCAGCCTACCGCACTGCCAAGGGCCTAGGAAGGGGTTCCGTTGTGCCCGGGAGCCTCCCCTTGCTTGTCTGGGTTCAGGAGCTCTGTCCGGGGCCCCTAGGGGCCCGGGGGAGGGCGGCCTCCCCACCCCGGGCTCTGTCCTTGGTCCTGCTGCGTGGCAGGGTGCCCGGGACGGGGTCCGGAGGGACCGGGGTGGCGTCCCATGCACCTCCGGGCTTGGGAGCCCCGGCTGCGTCCAGGGGCCCGGCCGGGCCCCGGGTCGGGTGCTCCGGCCCTGGGCCCTGTCTCCCAGCCTGCCGCACTGCCAAGGGCCCGGGAAGGGGTTCCGATGTGCCCGGGGAGCCTCCCCTTGCTTGGCTGGGTTCAGGAGCAGTGGCTAGGGCCCCTGAGGGCCCGGGGAGGGCGGCCTCCCCACCCCGGGCTCTGTCCTTGGTCCTGCTGCGTGGCAGGGTGCCCGGGACGGGGTCCGGAGGGACCGGGGAGGCGTCCCATGCGCCTCCGGGCTTGGGAGCCCCGGCTGGGTCCAGGGGCCCGGGCGGGCCCCGCGTCGGGTGCTCCGGCCCTGGGCCCTGTCTCCCAGCCTGCCGCACTGCCAAGGGCCCGGAAAGGGGTTCCGATGTGCCCGGGGAGCCTCCCCTTGCTTGTCTGTGTTCAGGAGCTCCATCCGGGGCCCCTGAGGGCCCGGGGATGGCGGCCTCCCCACCCCGGGCTCCGTCCTGGGTCCTGGCGCGTGGCAGGGTGCCCGGGACGGGGTCCGGCGTGCCAGGGGAGGCTCGCCCTGCCGGGGCCCCGGGTGGGGCGCTCCGTCCCTGGGCCCTGTCCCCCGGCCTGCCGCACTGCCAAAGTCCCGGGACGGGGTTCCGTGGTGCCCGGGGAGCCTCCCCGTGCTTGGCTGGGTTCAGGAGCCCCACCCGGGGCCCCTGAGGGCCCCGGGGAGGGTGGCCTCCCCACCCCGGGCTCCGTCCTGGGTCCTGCCGCGGGGCAGGGTGCCCGGGACGGGGTCCGGCGGGCCCGGGGAGGCTTCCCCTGTGCCTCCGGGCCTGGGAGCCCCAGCTGGGTCCAGGGGTCCGGTCTGGGCCCCGGGTCGGGCGCTCCGGCCCTGGGCCCGGTCCCCCGGGCTGCCGCTCCACCCAGGGCCCAGGACAGGGGTCCGTCGGTCCCTTGCAGGCCTCCCCTGCTTGTCAAGGTGTAAGCGGGCCCCGGGTCGGAGGGTCCGCCGGCCCCTGGCAGCCTCCATGGCTGTGGCCCGGCTGGGGCCCCGGGCCTCCGGCCCGCCATGCCCCGGGCGCCCGCTCCCTCCTTCGTGGGGGAACGGGGCGACCGGATGGCGTCCCTTTCGTGCCCGGCCATCTGGTCGCCCGGATCCCCTCGGCCATCTGGTCGCCCGTATCCCCTCGGCCATCTGGTCGCCCCTATCCCCTCGGCCATCTGGTCTCCCGGATCGCCTCGGCCATCTGGTCGCCCGCAATGCTTTCCAATGGGGGCGACCAGATGGCCGAACTTCCCTGGAAGTCCCGATGAGGTGCCATTTGCCTCCCGGATCCCAGCGAGGGCTCCAGGAGGTCGGGTACTTTCGCGCCTTGGGTCCCCTCTGTCACCTCTAGTGCACGGATTACAAGAAAGGAGGGTAATTTTCCTCCGGATTACTAGGGAGAGGGTCAGTCAGACCTCCGTGTGGTCTGGCGATTCTGAATCAGGGGAAGGCAGGACCCGGGCCCTCCCGCCGGGGCCCCCAGGGGCCCGGGTACGCACCTGCCGCTCAGCCCCCTTGCCGATGGGCCTTTTCCTCCGAGTTTGCTCAGGCAGGCCCCCGCGAGGTCTGGCCATGCTGAGACGGGGCCAGGCAGCACCCGGGCCCGCCCGCCGGGGCCCCC